>NC_041382.1:107436083-107452934 GCF_002162155.2 Triticum dicoccoides | reverse complement strand
GGGGTATTGGGTAGTCTAAGTAAGTTAACGCAGGATGGTTACGTAGGTGTAGGACTATTGATGTCCATCAGAAAGAAATTTGTTAGTCCTTAATTTTTTTGTCTCTGTTCATTCTTCTCCTGTGTAAAATCTTTACTATTATCTCTACTACTTAACGGGGGTTGGTGGCGGCACCTACATCATCCACCAAGTCCTTCAACCTGGTTACGGCGCGCTGGCGGCTCCTTCTGAAGGCAGTACTGGTCACTTGATGGTGTCGGAATTTTGATGTAATTTTTATTATATTTGAGATACTTCCGGTGAAACTTTACAAAAAATATGATATTTTTCACAAATAAAATGTATTCATGATTGTTCATGTTAGGCATAGTTGTATAATATATCAATTTGTTTTTAAAAATTATGTTGTTTCTGTAGGGTTAAACCACTCCCACAATGCATTCTTTCGTAGAAAGAAATGTGCTAGTCTTTATTTTGTGTCTTTTCATTCTTCTGCCAGGTAAAATTTCTTATAGAATTCTCTCTTCCTTAGAAATAAACTACTTATTCTCTTTTTATTATTTTTTAGGTAACACCACTTCTAGAAGTCTTCCTCCTTTTATTAAACTAGATGATACCCCACGCGTTATTGCGGAAATATTTTGCAACATATTTCAATGAGATTCATTGCATGAAACATGAGTATTTGAAGTAATAATATAAGAGCTAAAACTAAAACTGCATATTAGTTATTGTGTTTGATTATTGTATAGTTGTAAAATATTTATTAAATATACACATAATCAAATAAAAACTCTCATGTTGAGGTGAGTCTTTTCCCATACATGTTGCATGATGATGTGGCATGCATGCATGCATGTTGAAAGAAATAGGTTAGTAGGGGTGGGCCTTTTCTCATGCAGGTTGTGTGATGAGGTGTCATGCTGACATGTTCAGATAAATAGGTTGGTTGGGGCTAGCTATTTAGATATAGAAGATTTTTTATTTTATTTGTATTTTTTGCATCGTTTCTTTAGGGTAACACCACCCCCATGCTTCTATCTTCCATAGGTTGGAATTTAATTTTTGATTTTTTTTTATTTGTTCTAGATTGAAAATTCTTCTTCTTCTTCTTCTTCTTCTTCTTCTTCTTCTTCTTCTTCTTCTTCTTCTTCTTCTTCTTCTTCTTCGACAATGGACTCCCCTTCCGGCAGAGCTATGGAACAGGCCTCCGAATTGGATTTGTGTGAATCAGGAGTTAGTGGAGGCGTTAAAATTCTTGTAAAAATATAACTGATGGTTTCTGTATTTATAGGGATTTATGGCGGTGCAACGGAGCTAAGGCGGTTGTTGTGGGCCCCACGCGCCCTAGGACCAGGGCGCGCCACTTGGCCGTATGGTCCCCCTAGTGGTCGTCTGGGCTCCTTCCCCGAAGCTTCTAAGGTCCTTTGTAGTCGAGAAAAAATCATCAAAATTTGGTATCGTATTTGGAACTTCCTATAGTTATTGATTTCCTGCGAAACCGAAAATATGCAGAAAACAGGAATTGACACTGGACATTAAATTAATAGGTTAGTCTAAAAAATAATAAAAATTGTTATAAAAATTATATAAAAGTGATAATATAATAGCAAAACAATAAAAAAATTGTATATACGTCTGAGAATCAAGATCCTTCCACCACACAACCAACCATTCTCGCCACTGCCACCACCGATGTTGCCGATTCCGGCCTCAATGCACACTCAACATCCTTCCGCCACACAGCTGGCCACCGCCGCCGATGCGACACCACCCGCACCAAGGAAGAGGTTGGGCACCAAAAAACTTCCTTCGGGCCACCACACCAGCTACCAAGACTGGCAGTAAGGTCGGTGGCAAGGCTGCAGCGGCTCCAGCGACAAAAGTTCACCCTCCCGGTACTCCACCCGTCGACAAGCAGGGAGGAAGTCGAGAGTGACCGCGACAGCGCGCACCGAGAAGAGGAGGAAGAAGAAGTGCATTATTCCCGCTCGGCGGCTTGTACCCCATCTCTGGCCACCGCTCCGCCCGCCCATCCAGCATGCCCGACCTCCACCACCGCCACCAAGGTTTGTGACCACCAAGTTGTCTATGAAATGCCATCAATGTCAAAAAATTCTCTTCATTTCGGCCGGTGCATTGTTTGGTGATTGTTTGCAGTTGTAGGGTGATGAGCTTCTTGTTGTTGTTGTTGTTGTAATGTGAAGATGAACACGGACGGGTTATTTTATTCTTTGGAGGAGTAACACATACTTGGCTTCATGATCTAAACTATGGTTCGGTGTTTGATCAACAAGAAGAGCATCGGAAGGACTATGATCCTGAAGTGGAGGAGGAGGAGGAGGCTGAAGAGGTTGATGATCCCATAGAGACACAATCAAGCGGGAAGGCACCATCAATGTCAAGGGCACAAAAAAATTGCCAAGATGAATATATTGCTTTGTGCCATGCTTCGATGAACGTGCCACTTGATGCATTGGTTGGCACAGATCAACCAAAAGACAAGTTTTGGGGTAGGATTGAAGAGTACTATAGCACCATCATGGAAGTCCCACAAACCGCACCCAGGGCTCTCTTGGGCACCATTGGGTTACCATCCAAGAGCATTTCAACCGATGGTCCATTTGTATTGATCAAGTTAACCATGCATCATTAAGTGGGGTGCAAATCTCGGCGTATGGGCTTATCATCCAAGAGCTACTCAAGCAACACAACAAGAAGAACGGTAGCAAGCCCTTCAAATTTCACCAATGGTGCAAAGAACTTTGCACGGTGATAAGTGGATTAGGAGGAATTGCGAGACCACACCGACGAGGTCAAGGATTAGCATTTCCATTGAACCTAATGACGAGGAGGATGAAAATTCTAACAAGAGGTCGGATGGTAATAAGATTGTAAAGAGAGGAAAAAGATAGGAGCCTTCGGCAGCACCTACAAGGAAGAGCTTGTGGCCATGATTGAGACCAAGAAAGCCTTGCAATGATCTCATGTTGTTGGAGGACGAGAAGTGGAGGTGGAATTTGGCCACCGAAGAGAGGAAGTTGAAGGCAAGGAGTGTAGGCTTGCACTTAAGGAGGAGAGGCTTGTGAAAGATAAGAAGGCCAAGGAATGTGTTGTCATGTTCATGAACCCAACCACGATGGATGCAATGGCAGATTTTTTTGGGGAGCTCACTCGTGTGGAGATCTTGAACCAAATGGAGATCTCTCTTTGAAATGGTGGTAGTGGCCATGTTGATGATAGTGGTGGACAAGGAGGTGATGGGGTTGGTGGTCGTGTTGGTGGTGGTGGTGGTGGTGGACAAGCAGGTGATCGGGGAGATGGTGATGATGGAGGCCTTTGAGGTGGTCATGAATTCTTTGATGATGATTGTGTTTGAGTTTGTGTTGCATGCCTTTGGCCGGGTTTGATCCATGACATAAGACATGCTATGTTGTGGTGATTTTGGATCAAACGTGATCGATGCGGTGCTGATACGCTCCAATGTATCTATAATTTTTGATTGTTACATGCTGTTATATTGTCATTCTTGGATGTTTTATAATCATTTTATAGTCATTTTATATTATTTTTCGGTACTAACCTATTGACATAGTGTCAAGTGCCAGTTGCTGTTTTTGCATGTTTTTTACATCGCAGGAAATCAATACCAAACAGAGTCCAAACGCAGCGAAACTTTTTGTGGATTTTTTATGGACCAAAAGACACCCAATGGGCCAGAGAAGCACCTGGGGGGTGCCCCAAGGGGGGCACAACCCACCAGGGCGCGCCCAGGTGGGTTATGCCCACCTCGGTGGCCTCCCGAACCGCCTCTTTGCTCTATAAATACACCAATATTCCAGAAACCCTAGGGGGAGTCGACGAAAATCAATTCCAGCTGCCGCAAGTTCCAGAAACACCAGATCTAATCTAGACACCATCTCGGAGGGGTTCATCATGTCCATTGGTGCCTCTCTGATGATGCGTGAGTAGTTCTTTGTAGACATTTGGGTTCGTAGTTAGTAGCTAGATGGCTTCCTCTCTCTCGCTTGATTCTCAATACAATGGTCTCTTGGACATCCATATGATGTAACTCTTTTTGCATGTGTTTGTTAGGATCCGATGAACATTGAGTTTATGATCAGATCTATCTCTTTTTATCCATGAAAGTTATATGAGTCTTCTTTGATCTCTTATATGCATGATTGCTTATAGCCTCGTATTTCTTCTCCGATATTTTGGTTTTTGGCCAACTTGATCTATTCATCTTGCAATGGGAAGACGTGCTTTGTGATGGATTCGATCTTACGGTGCTTGATCCCAGTGATAGGAGGGGACCCGACACGTATGTATCGTTGCCATTAAGGATAACAAGATGGGGTATATTTCTACATAAATAGATATTGTCTACATCATGTCATCGTTCTTATTGCATTACTCCGTTTCTCCATGAACTTAATACACTAGATGCATGTTGGATAGTTGACGATGTGTGGAGTAATAGTAGTAGATGCACACAGGAGTCGGTCTACTAATCTTGGACATGATGCCTATAAAATGATCGTTCCCTTTATATCGTCATGATTATTTGAAGTTCTATCAATTGCCCAACAGTAATTTGTTTACCCACCGTTTGCTATTTTTCTCGAGAGAAGCCACTAGTGAAACTTACGGCCCTCTGGTCTCTTCTTTATTATATTTGCCTTTGGAATCTATTTTATTTGCCTTTTATTTTCAGATCTATTAAACCAAAAATACAAAAATACCATGCTGAAATTTATTCTTATTTATTTTATCTTGCGTTCTCGCGTGATCTATCTATCAATTTATTACAACTTTCTCACGTCCTTTTGCCAATTTATGGCGTTGTTGCCCGAAAGGGATTGACAACCCCTTTAATACATCGGGTTGCGAGTATTTGTTATTTGTGTTTAGGTGCCGTTCACGTAGTGTTGCGTGGTTCTCCTACTGGTTCGATAACCTTGGTCTCATCACTGAGGTAAATACTTACCATTGATGTGCTGCATCATCGCTTCCTCTTTGGGGAAATACCGACGTAGTTCTAGCAGACATCAAAAGGAATTTCTGGCGGCGTTGCCCGCGAGACATCATCAACATCTACCAGGTTCCTAATCACAAATTTCATCTCCTCGCAATTTACATTATTTTCCATTTGCCTCTCGTTTTCCTCTCCCCCACTTTACAAAAAATTGTCGTTTTATTCGCCCTCTTTTTCGTTCGCCGTTTCTCGTCGGATCTATCTTCTTGCTTGCTATCATGAGTGATTCCAGTATGGCAGAAACAGATGATGTCCTAACTCCTAAAATTGGATGATCTGGCAATCTGGATGCTAAAAATTTTGTTTTAGGGCAAGGGAATGTTATAGGAAAAGAACGTATCCAAGAATTTTTCAATTGCCTTGGAAATTTAAGTCTTGATGATGTTCCTATACTTAACAGGACTAAATCTTATGCAGAAGCTATTTTAGCACTAGTTCTAAATATTGAAAATAAATTTATCCGTACTCATCCTACCTTGCAAAGATTATTTTTTTTGAGCTTCCCGTTATAAAGAATCCCAAGGCTAAAAAGTTGGCCACTCTTGTTCTTATGAATGATTTTGACTACATAATACTGAAGGAAATATGCCCTAGTGGCAATAATAAAGTTGTTATTTATATTTCCTTATATCATGATAAATGTTTATTATTCCTGCTAGAATTGTATTATCCGGAAACTTAGTACATGTGTGAATACATAGACAAACAGAGTGTCACTAGTATGCCTCTACTTGACTAGCTCGTTGAATCAATCATGGTTATGTTTCCTAACCATAGACATGAGTTGTCATTTGATTAACGGAATCACATCATTAGAGAATGATGTGATTGACATGACCCATCTGTTAGCTTAGCACTATAATCATTTAGTTTATTGCTATTGCTTTCTTCATAACTTATACATGTTCCTATGACTATGAGATTATGTAACTCCCGAATACCGGAGGAACACTTTGTGTGCTATCAAACATCACAACATAACTGAGTGATTATAAAGATGCTCTACAGGTGTATCCGATGGTGTTTGTTGAGTTAGCATAGATTGAGATTAGGATTTGTCACTCTAATTATCGGAGAGGTATCTCTGGGCCCTCTCGGTAATGCACATCACTATAAGCCTTGCAAGCAATGTGACTAATGAGTTAGTTACGAAATGTTGCATTACGGAACGAGTCAAGAGACTTGCCGGTAACAAGATTGAACTAGGTATGATGATATCGATGATCGAATCTCAGGCAAGTAACATACCGATGACAAAGGGAACAACGTATGTTGTTGTGCGGTTTGGCCGATAAAGATCTTCGTAGAATATGTAGAAACCAATATGAGCATCCAAGTTCCGCTATTGGTTATTGACCGGAGATGAGTCTCGGTCATGTCTACATAATTCTCGAACCCGTAGGGTCCGCACGCTTAACGTTCGATGACGATTGGTATTATGATTTTATGTGATTTGATGTACCGAAGGTTGTTCGGAGCCCCGGATGTGATCACTGACATGACGAGGAGTCTCGAAATGTTCGAGACATGAAGATTGATATATTGGAAGATTATGTTTGGACACCAAAAAGGGTTTCAGGTTAGTTCGGGCATTTTCCGGAGTACCGGGGGGTTATCGGAACCCCCTGGGGGCTTAATGGGCCTACATGGGCTTTAGTGGAAGAAAGGAGGAGGCGGTCAAGAGGTGGGGCGCCACCCCCCCTATCCCAATCCGAATTGGGAGGGGGGCTGGCCCCCCTTTCCTTTCTCTCCCTCTTCCCTTCCTTCACCCTCCTAGTTGGACTAGGAAAGGGGGGAACGTACTCCTAGTAGGAGTAGGATTCCCCCCTTGGGGCACGCCATAGGAGGCCGGCCAGCCCCCTCCTCCACTCCTTTCTATACGGGGGAGGGGAGCACCCCATAGACACACAAGTTGATCTCTTATCCATGTGCGGTGCCCCCTCCGCAGATTTCCACCTCGGTCATATTGTCGTAGTGCTTAGGCGAGGCATGCGTCGGTAACTTCATCATCACCGTCACCACGCCGTCGTGCTGACGAAAATCTCCCTCGGCCTCAGCTGGATCCAGAGTTCGAGGGACGTCACCGAGTTGAACGTGTGCAGATCACGGAGGTGCCGTGCGTTTGGTACTTGATCGGTTGGATCGCAAAGACGTTCGACTACATCAACCGTGTTACTTAATGATTCTGCTTTTGGTCTACGAGGGTACGTGGACACACTCTCCTCGCTCGTTGCTATGTATCTCCAAGATAGATCTTGCGAGATCGTAGGAATTTTTTTGAAATACTGCGTTCCCCAACTGTGGTATCAAAGCCAGGTTTATGCGTAGATGTTATATGCACGAGTAGAACACAAAGGAGTCGTGGGCGTGGGTATATACATATTGCTTGCCGAATCAAGAAACAACTAGTGACGGCAAGCAATATGTATATACCCACGCGCACAACTCCTTTGTGTTCTACTCATGCATATAACATCTACGCATAAACCTGGCTCGGATGCCACTGTTGGGGAACGCAGTATTTCAAAAAATTTCCTACGATCACGCAAGATCTATCTAGGGATGCATATCAACAAGAGGGGAGAGTATGTCTACGTACCCTCATTGACCAAAAGCGGAAGCGTTAAGTAACACGGTTGATGCAGTCAAACGTCTTCGCGATCCAACCGATCAAGTACCGAACGCACGGCACCTCCGCGATCTGCACATGTTCAGCTCGGTGATGTCCCTCAAACTCTAGATCCAGCTGAGGCTGAGGGAGAGTTTCATCAGCACGACGGCGTGTTGACGGTGATGATGAAGTTACCGATGTAGGGCTTCGCCTAAGCACTACGACAATATGGCCGAAGTGGAAATCTATGGAGGGGGGTACCGCACACGGCTAAGAGATCAACTTGTGTGTCTATGGGGTGCCATCCTCCCCCGTATATAAAGGAGTGGAGGAGGGGAGGGCCGGCCTCCTATGGCGTGCCCCAAGGGGGGCATTCCTACTCCTAGTAGTAGTAGGTTTCCCCCCTTCCCTAGTTGGAGTAGGAGAACAAGGAAGAGGGAGAGGGAAAGAAAGAAAGGGGGTCGGCCCCCCACCGAATACAGATTGGGCTTGGGGGGCGCGCGCCTCCCACTTGGCCGCCTCCTCCTCTCTCTCACCATGTCCCATTAAGGCCCATTAACTCCCCGGGGGATTCCGGTAACCCCCCAGTACTCCGGAAAATGCCCGAATCTATCCGAAACCTTTCCTATGTCCAAACATTGCCTTCCAATATATCAATATTTATGTCTCGACCATTTCGAGACTCCTCATCATGTCCATGATCACATCCGAGACTCCGAACTATCTTCGGTACATCAAATCACATAACTCATAATACATATCATCATCGAACGTTAAGCGTGCAGAGCCTACGGGTTCGAGAACTATGTAGACATGACTGAGACTCATCTCTGGTCAATAACCAATAGCGCAACCAGGATGCTCATATTGGTTCCTACATATTCTACGAAGATCGTTATCGGTCAATCCACATAACAACATATGTTTGTTCCCTTTGTCATCGGTATGTTACTTGCCTGAGATTTGATCGTCGGTATCATCATACCTCGTTCAATCCCGGTACTAGCAAGTCTCTTTACTCGTTTCGTAATGCAACATCCCGCAACAAACTCACTAGTCACATTGCTTGCAAGTATAGTGATGTGCATTACCGAGAGGGCCGAGAGATACCTCCGTGACAATCAGAGTGACAAATCATAATCGCGATCTATGCCAACTCAACAAACACCATCGGAGACACCTGTTGTAACTACCACGATGCGGCTATATCTCCCATGTGTCGGAGCACGACTTAGAGGCATAACCGCATAGTAGGCATGTCGCAAGAGGGGTAATCTTTACACATCCCATGTACTGAATAAGAGAGGGATAAAGAGTTGGCTTACAATCGCCACTTCACACAATACATAAATATAGCATTACATCATCTAGAATACAATCAAGGTCCGACTACAGAACCAAAATAAAAGAAGACTACCCCTAATGCAAAAGATCCCCGATCACCCCGACTAGGCCCCACTACTGATCAACTGGAAAACGAATCAACACAACGAACACGATCTTCTTCGAGCTCCTCATTGAGCTCGGTTGCGTCACCTGCACGGTATCATCGGCACCTGCAACTGGTTTTGGAAGTAATCTGTGAGTCGAGGGGACTCAGCAATCTCACACCCTCGCGATCAGGACTATTTAAGCTTATGGGTAGGAAAAGGTAGTGAGGTGGAGCTGCAGCAAGCACTAGCATATATGGTGGCTAACTTACACAAATAAGAGCGAGAAGAGAAGCAAAGCACGGTCGTGAACTAGAAGTGATCAAGAAGTGATCCTGAAACTACTTACGTTCAAACATAACTCCAAAACTGTGTTCACTTCCCGGACTCCGCCAGAAAGAGACCATCACGGCTACGCACGCGGTTGATGCATTTTAATTAAGTTAATTTCAAGTTCTCTACAACCGGACATTAACAAATTCCCATCTGCCCATAACCGCGGCACGGCTTTCAAAAGTTCAAAACCCTACAGGGGTGTCCCAACTTAGCCCATCACAAGCTCTCACGGTCAACGAAGGATATTCCTTCTCCCAGGAAGACCCGATCAGACTCGGAATCCTGGTTACAAGACATTTCAACAATGGTAAAACAAGACCAGCAAGACCGCCCGATGTGCCGACATCCTGATAGGAGCTGCACATATCTTGTTCTCAGGGCAACACCGGATGAACACTACGTACAACTAAAACCAACCCTCAAGTTTCCCCAAGGTGGCTCTGCAAGTGGCTCTGTTTCGGACCAACACTTAGAGAAGCACTGGCCCGGGGGGGTTAAAATAAAGATGACCCTCGAGTCTGCAGAACCCAAGGGAAAGCGATAGGTTGTTAGTGCAAATGTAACTTGCTAGAGGAGTTTTATTCAAGGCGAACTATCAAGGGGTTACCATTATAACCCAACCGCGTAAGGAACGCAAAATCAAGGAACATAATACTGGTATGACGGAAACTAGGGCGGCAAGAGTGGAACAAAACACCAGGCATAAGGCCGAGCCTTCCACCCTTTACCAAGTATATAGATGCATTAATTAAATAAGAGATATTGTGATATCCCAACATATAACCATGTTTCAACATGGAACATACTCCATCTTCACCTGCAACTAACAACGCTATAAGAGGGGCTGAGCAAAGCGGTAACATAGCCAAACAACGGTTTGCTAGGACAAGGTGGGTTAGAGGCTTGACATGGCAATATGGGAGGCATGATATAGCAAGTGGTAGGTATCACGGCATAGCAATAGAGCGAGCAACTAGCAAGCAAAGATAGAAGTAATTTCGAGGGTATGGTCATCTTGCCTGAGATCCCGCAAGGAAGAAGAACGAGTCCATGAAGAAGACAAGTAGTCGAACGAATCGTCACAAACGCGACGTTATCGGAACTAACCCGAAGAAGCACACCGGAAAGAAGCAAACAACATGGTAAACAACCATCACATAAACATGGCATGATGCACAACCAAGTATGATGCATGTCCGGTTTAATGAAGCACGGCATGGCAAAGTGCAACAAACAACACTACAAATTAAGTGGAGCTCAATATGCAACGAGTTGCATATTGACGAAACACCACATGACTTATTTAGTTCTCTCTCGGTTATGTACTCAACAATATTAAATGTTGGTTAGCATGGCAAGAGGTGAAGCGTGACAAAACTACCTATCTAGGCAAATTTAAATGAGGCCGGAAACAACAAGCAACAAGTCCAGAAAAAATCCTCATGAGCATATATTAGATTTGGTACTGTTCTGCCCTAAACCATATTTTAGAGTTGTTAAACATGCTAGATGAGTGCACCCATGTTAAACCAGGCATTTTTCTACCCCATTTACATATATAATTTATTTAAAACCGAGCTACGATTATTAAGTTATGAAATAAATCATTTTAACATGGCATATGCGCAAAATTAATGCAATCAGCAGTTTAAACATTTCAAACATGGATGAAAGTGGCATATTATGAAACTACACAAAATTCTAAGCACTTTTCATATATTAAGTTTTTACATGTGATGCATGGTTGGTGAGTTATTAAATGCAAGAAGAACAGGGTCTTTTCTGCAAATCTGCAAATCCCTGGAAATTAGCTAAATTTGTCCCGAGGAAAAAAACACTATATGGGCCGAAACTAGCTAGCCCAACAGGAGGAAAAGAAAAAAAACAAGAGGGGCGCTGGGGCAGCTCACCCATGGGCCAAGCCCAGTCGGAGGAAGAGGCAGACCGCGAAGGGAGGCGCTGGGCCGGATCTGCTTGTGGCCCATGCGATTGCTAGAGCTGGCCTAGGGCACTGCGCTACGCGTGAAGCAGAGGAGGGGGTCGTGCTTGTCGCAGAGTCAACGTCGGCACTGCCTCATCATGTCGCACAAAGCAGGGGAAGCAAAGGTCAGCGACAGGGTCGCCAGGCACGGGAACGACATGCAAGTAGGCGAGGGGCGGCGATCTCGACCAGATCACCCGCTCGGTTGCCGAACTTGGTCAGGCGGCGCTCAGGACGGAATGAAGGTCGGCGGCAGCTGGCGAGGACGGAGACGGCGGGGCACGTCCTGGCAGGGCGGCGCGACGAACTACATAAGGGCCGCCCTGGTAGGGTACTCCGGCGAGGTTGGAGGTCGTCGGTCTCCTGTCTCCTGCGGCGCGCGGGGAAGACGGCGCAGGGGCGAGGCTCGGTTCGAGATGGCGCTGACGGAGGCTGCAGGAAACTCCATGGAGGGCGTCGGCATGGCAGATCAAGGCGGCCACAGCAAGAACTTGACGCACGGGCGAGGAAGAGGGACTTGCCGCGGCAGCGGATGCAGGAGATGGCGGCGTCGGAACCTCGAGGCCGAAATCAAACCATAGCGCTGGAGCTCCTGTTGACGTACAGAGAGATGAAGAGGTTAGGGAGAGAGAGCTGCAAGGACGAGGGAACAAAAGGAGAGGGTTGTGAGGAGCTGGCCTGGCAGTTCCGGTAGAGCTCCGGTGAGGTCTCCGGCCGGTGGTGGCGCGTGGGGACGAGCGAGGCTCTCGGGCGGCGGCAGTTGGGTGGATGGATCGATGGAATTGGAAGTTTTTTTGGTGGTGGCTAATTGGTGCGAAGGGGATCCCGAGGTGGGAGAAAGACAATGGCAGCGACGTCTGGACAGGGGAGGATTTGGATCGAGGAGGAGGTGGCTGGTTCGATGGATTTGGGAGGATCCCGGGGAAGGAGGGAGTTGGTCGGCTGGCGGCGGAGAGGGGATGGATGGATTGGACTAGGGTTTGATCCGGATATATATATACCGAGTGGATTTGGGTAGGGTCGTTTGAATCCCTCCGATCGTAATCGGACGGCCCAGAATAAATAGGTAGGGATCCTAAAAAAGAAAACGGAGACGTTTTGTAGATGTTTGGGGATGATCCGAATCCAACGGTGACGACTATCCGGGTCGGGTTCGGGACAGTTTCGGACGCGCGCACGAGGAGGTCCGTGGGCTGACGAGAGAGCTTAGGTTGGGCTTGGCGGGAGGCAGTGGACTGTGTAGATGGTCTCGACCTGAGAGAAGAGAAGAGAGAGAGAGGCCTGGCAACTGTTTCCGGAGACCGAAAATGTCCGATGATAGACCGGCTATAATGCCGCTATAGTTTAACGGTTGGGCTATCAAACGAGCTCCGAATGCGATGAAACTTGGCAGGCGGTCTACCTACAACAAAACAACACCACACGCCAACTTTCATCCCATTCCGAGAACATTTCCCAGCCACTTATAAAATACTATTCCGGACGTGCCGCGGGCGCGTGCAAGTGTGTCTGGGCTCAGAACGGACAACAGAAAGAACGGAGGAACCCAGACGGATGCAAGTTTTTTTTAAACATGATGATGCAATGCACATGATGACATGGCAAGATGCAACACACAATCGAATAACACGGCAACAACAACGAATAACTGGAAGACACCTAGCGCATCGGTCTCGGGGCGTCACAACACTCCACCACTACGAGAGGATCTCGTCCCGAGATCTAGGATGGCACCGGAGGGAAACGGAAGAGAAATAGAAGAGGTAAAACTAAGTTGCTTCTTTGACAAACGAGTGAAACCAAAGAACCTTGTGAGGTTGAACAAATTGAAAGAAAGAATACAACGAAGATGAACAAAGTTGAAAACACTCCGTTAAAACAGTGGAACAAGGAACATTACTAGAACCTTGTAGGTTGAAAGACATAGGAAAAAGGGTTGCAATGGACAAGAAGTGCATGCAAGCACTCCAGTTGAAACGAGATGTACAAGGAACGATAAAGATCAATGACGAGAACTCTCCGGTTGAAACAAGATAGAGAATGAATAAGAATGATATAATTTGGGCAGCACTCCGACTGTAAATGGAAGGAATTGAACTTGAACTTGACAAGATGAGAGGATACTTGATGAAATCAACAACACACTACCTCCGGAACTATTGAAAGAATGGCACAAGGGGTAAGAAAGATTTCAGACAACACTCCGGTTGAGAATGGAGGTAAAACTTGATAAGATGAGAGAGCTCGAATGAAAACACGACACTCCGGTTGAATGGATAAGCAAAAGGAAATAACATGATCTTGGCAAAATGAGATGATGTGACGAAGAGAGCAACATCACAGTGCCTCCGGAACAAATGAATGGAAAACTAGATGGTTGGAAAGAAAAGAACAAAGAAGAAGAATGGCAACTCTCGCAATTAAAATTGAAAGAGCATGCTTACGAAGAAAAGGTTGAATGGAGTCGTTGGAAAACCAACAACGAAAAGAGTAAGCTTGTAGTGGGCTTATGGAAAACTTCTCAAAACTATGAGGTGAAATTCTGCCACTCACGGAAAAAAGATTTGATTGAGAGATAGCAAAGATATAAAGCTTCTCCCACTGAGGTGATAAGAGAACTTGGATCGTAGGTAATAATCACAAAGAGCAACATTCCCAATGGAAGGCTTTAGGTGAAATATAACCCAAGATAACTCCAAGAAATAGCGTGATGGGTTGAAAAGATGTCCTGAATGAACTGGAAATGATGGATTTAAGATATGTCATTCCGGACAACTTGTGAATCATGAAACACCAAGCAATTGTCAAAATGACGTAACACCACCTCAAAAGATAAGGTAGAACGAATTGCACTTCGGAATGCAAGATGAAGAAAACTTGAAGTATAGCTTGGCGGATCATCGCTTCGAGAGAAATCTTGACGAACAATTGAAGAATGAAAGGAATCCTTGATGAACCACCATGTAACCTCCATGAAGAACTCCGGTAATAAAAAGATGATAAAAAAGAAAGAGAAGTTGAGAACACAAGGTGAAGCCTTGCGATGATTAGATGGATCTTCGTGATGATGAGAGCTTGGAAGTCCGGGAAAAGAAAGAAAAAAATGAAACAATAGAAAACGAGAATTTATTCATCATGAACAAACTCCGAAGGAAGGAATTAATCACTTGGATGAAAGAAGAATAAGAATTATGTTATGCGTATCCTTCACCAATTTAGATTGATGACAAGCAACGGATTTGGCATACTACTTATTCTCGCAAAAAAAGGATTAAGATAGATATAGCGCAAACTTGAGGAAAGACTTCAACGATCCGCGGGTAAGATTGGAAAGAACGAATGAATTGATATGATAACCAAGGAATATAATCTTGAACGAACCACCGTAAGAATTGAAAATGAACGTAGCAAAGGCAAAATTCACCGGGAAGAATTGGAAAATGAATGAAGATACTTGAGAGAGTTTAGATACAAGTGAACGAAGAGATCACGAGCTGATTAGAGAATAATTGAATGATGCACCGGTAAGATTTGGAGAACAATAGTTGAAAGCTGAGGATGAATAAACCCGAAATGATGGCCTTCGCAGAATCAAACTGAAAAGAATCTTTAATTGCTCCGGATTGGTGAAAAGAATTTTTACAATCAAAAACAATTATGAGAGGATGGCAGCATGCTAGAACCATGAATCTTTGGAAGAACGGGTAAGAATTTAAGAGGAGCCCTTCTTTGGTCTTCAAAATCTGAGAATGACAACGAGAAACACCACCTTTAATTGTTGAGGCACTCTGGGATGAAGAATAGAAATGTTGAACCAACGATGAAAAGAATTTGATAGATCTTGGAGAAATACATATGACTGATGATAAAACACTCTTACGTCAAACTTGAAATGAATTTGGGAGCAATTCCAAGAAAAATTAGAAGAGTCAGGTAAGATCCTAGGAAACGACCTGTGGGTTAGGGCCCACTCAAGAGAAACACCGTAGAACGATTGCTTGAAAAGAGAGATTGCACCGGTTGAATTAAATGGCTTGAATGAGATAACAACCTCGAGATATCTTGAACGGATTGATAATGGAGACACAAATCTTCTGAGATATCTTCAGCACTCCAGATACAAAATAGCAAGAGGTGGATGATTAAGAGGTGCACCGGCACGAGAAAACATTTGAAACAAGGAAAGGATATGATCGAAAAAGCTTGAATTGAATCCACCGGTGAAGAAAAAGAATGAAGAATGATTAACTTGAAGCTCCGTTAGCATATTCCTGAGAATCACCGGATAAGAACATTGACGGAAAAGAATGGAGAGACTTCACATCCATAAAATGATACTTGATTCAGAAATCTGAGTCTTTGAAGAAACAAGGGTGGGAGGGCGGGAAAACAAAAGGCAACTTGGGACGGATGAAACAAACAACATTGAGAAGACTTGAGTTGATCTTGCGGATGGAAAAAAATGATAGGATCATCTTGAAGAGGACCACACCGGTTGAAAAGGATTGACATGACAATCTCGATTATCATGAAGGATTGGTATTCACATAGGAGTATGAGAACACCGCTTCGGAAAGGTATGGAATCAACACTTGACTTCGAAGCAACTTGAATACCACAACTCAAAACAAAACAAAGGATTGGCTTCCAGAATAAGCCGGAACAAACATATGCTAGAGATTTTGTCTGAACTTTTTGTGGTGGGGCCCACACGGGCTTGATCGTACATCACCATCATGTACAAGGCAGTGCACATGACATAAGAAGTGTCCCCGAGTCAGCATAGCCAAGGACTCTTTAAGACACAACGAGACCACTGTAAAACCAACCGTGGATAGGCGGACCACTAGACGTCGAACCCCAATTTCATAGCATACATCTGTCGAAAAGATATCCTAGGAGCTACTTGAATTCCCACTTATAAACTCCCAAAACTTTCCGGTTATGCAATCAGGTGTTGGGGATACAGGGGAAGCATAATATCTCACCCAAAACTAGCAAATCCTACATCCAGCTATATCCATCCTTCAACACATAACCAAGAAACCTTCGGAAATCATTTACCTCAACCTTCGAAAAGCATCTGTTATACGAGTTAGGGCAATACTCCCAAACTCCCACCCCAGTACTGGGTGGCGTCAAGGTTATCTCACCAACAACTGCATAAAAGAGATTTTCAATGTCGGCGAAACTCAGGTATTCCAGAACTGCAACGATAAAATTGTGACGACAACACCTCGGAGCTCAACTCCCCGGGACACTGCCACAACCCCTAAATGTCAGGAGGCACCAAGAACAATGTTCTCGTCACAAAACCATCGGAACGATTCCAAGATACCAGCGTGATCCTAAAAAAATTTCGTCAAATTTTGAGAAGAGAAGAGTCAAAACTCTATGTCAGGGGGCCTCACCAGAGCGATGAAGGGACCGAGGAGTAAAAAGAATCCTACTCTCT
>NC_041382.1:107424315-107435678 GCF_002162155.2 Triticum dicoccoides | reverse complement strand
CAACAACGCCAGCGATTCGATCAAGCAGGGGGCTCCTAAGTCGGGGAAGGCTCTGATTACCAACTTGTAACACCCACGATGCGGCTATATCTCCCACGTGTCGGAGCACGACTTAGAGGCATAACCGCATAGTAGGCATGTCGCAACAGGGGTAATCTTTACACATCCCATGTAGTGAATAAGAGAGGGATAAAGAGTTGGCTTACAATCGCCACTTCACACAATACATAAATATAGCATTACATCATCCAGAATACAATCAAGGTCCGACTACGGAACCAAAATAAAAGAAGACTACCCCTAATGCAAAAGATCCCCGATCGTCCCTACTGGGCTCCACTACTGATCAACTGGAAAACAAAACAATACAACGAACCCGATCTTCTTCAAGCTCCAACTTGAGCTCGGTTGCGTCACCTGCACGGTATCATCGACACCTGCAACTGGTTTTGGAAGTAATCTATGAGTCACGGGGACTCAGCAATCTCACACCCTCGCGATCAAGACTATTTAAGCTTATGGGTAGGAAAAGGTAGTGAGGTGGAGCTGTAGCAAGCACTAGCATATATAGTGGCTAACTTACGCAAATAAGAGCGAGAAGAGAAGCAAAGCACGGTCGTGAACTAGAAGTGATCAAGAAGTGATCCTGAAACTACTTACGTTCAAACATAACTCCAAAACCGTGTTCACTTCCTGGACTCCGCCGAAAAGAGACCATCACGGCTACACACGCGGTTGATGCATTTTAATTAAGTCAAGTTTCAAGTTCTCTACAACCGGACATTAACAAATTCCCATCTGCCCATAACCGCGGGCACGGCTTTTGAAAGTTCAAAACCCTGCAGGGGTGTCCCAACTTAGCCCATCACAAGCTCTCACGGTCAACGAAGGATATTCCTTTTCCTAGGAAGACCCGATCAGACTCGGAATCCCGGTTACAAGACATTTCGACAATGGTAAAACAAGACCAGCAAGACCGCCCGATGCGCCAACATCCCGATAGGAGCTACACATATCTCGTTCTCAGGGAAACACCGGATGAACACTACGTACAACTAAAACCAACCCTCAAGTTTCCCCGAGGTGGCGCTGCAAGTTGCTCTGTTTCGGACCAACACTTAGAGAAGCACTGGCCCGGGGGGGTTAAAATAAAGATGACCCTCGAGTCTGCAGAACCCAAGGGAAAGTGATAGGTTGTTAGTGCAAATGTAAAACCAAGGTTGGGCCTTGCTGGAGGAGTTTTATACAAGGAGAACCGTCAAGGGGTTCCCATTATAACCCAACCGCGTAAGGAACGCAAAATCAAGGAACATAACACCGGTATGACGGAAACTAGGGCGGCAAGAGTGGAACAAAACACCAGGCATAAGGCCGAGCCTTCCACCCTTTACCAAGTATATAGATGCATTAATTAAATAAGAGATATTGTGATATCCCAACATATAACAATGTTCCAACATGGAACAAACTCCATCTTCACCTGCAACTAACAATGCTATAAGAGGGGTTGAGCAAAGCGGTAACATAGCCAAACAACGGTTTGCGAGGACAAGGTGGGTTAGAGGATTGACATGGAAATATGGGAGGCATGATATAGCAAGTGGTAGGTATTGCAGCATAGCAATGGAGCGAGCAACTAGCAAGAAAAGATAGAAGTAATTTCGAGGGTATGGTCATCTTGCCTGAGATCCCGCAAGGAAGAAGAACGAGTCCATGAAGAAGACAAGTAGTCAAACGAATCCTCACAAACGCGACGTTATCGGAACTAACCCGAAGAAGCACACCGGAAACAAGCAAACAACATGGTAAACAACCATCACATAAACATGGCATGATGCACAACCAAGTATGATGCATGTCCGGTTTAAAGGAGCATGGCATGGCAAAGTGCAACAAACAACACTACAAATTAAGTGGAGCTCAATATGCAACGAGTTGCATATTGATGAAACACCACATGACTTATTTAGTTCTCTCTCGGTTATGTACTCAACAATATCAAATGTTGGTTAGCATGGCAAAAGTTGAAGCGTGACAAAACTACCTATCTAGGCAAGTTTAAATGAGGTCGAAAACAACAAGCAACAAGTCTGGAAAAAAAATCCTCATGAGCATATATTAGATTTGGTACTGTTCTGCCCTAAACCATATTTTAGAGTTTTTAAACATGCTAGATGAGTGCACCATGTTAAACTAGGCATTTTTCTACCCCATTTACATATATAATTTATTTAAAACCAAGCTACGGTTATTAAGTTATGAAATAAATCATTTTAACATGGCATATAAGCAAAATTAATGCAAATAGCATTTTAAACATTTCAAACATGGATGAAAGTGGCATATTATGAAAGTACACAAAATTCAAAGCACTTTGCATATATTAAGTTTTTACATGTGATGCATGGTTGGTGAGTTGTTAAATGCAAGAAGAATAGGGTCTTTTCTGCAAATCTGCAAATCCCTGGAAATTAGCTAAATTCGTCCCGAGGAAAAAAAACACTATATGGGCCAAAACTAGCTAGCCCAACAGGAGGAAAAGAAAAAAAAAACAAGAGGGGCGCTCGGGCAGCTCACCCATGGGCCAAGCCCAGTCGGAGGAAGAGGCAGGCCACGAAGGGAGGCGTTGGGTCGGATCTGCTTGTGGCCCATGCGATCGCTAGAGCTGGGCTAGGGCGCTGCGCTATGCGTGAAGCAGAGGAGGGGGTCGTGCTCGTCACATAGTCAACGCCGGAACTGCCTCATCCTATCGCTCGTAGCAGGGGAAGCAAAGGTCAGCGACATGGTGGCCAGGCACGGGAACGACGTGCAAGTAGGCAAGGGGCGGCGAGCTCGACCAGATCACGCGCTTGGTCGCCGGACTTGGTCGGGCGGCGCTCAGGACGGAATGAAGGTCGGTGGCAGCTGGCGAGGAAGGAGACAGCAGGGCACGTCCTGGCAGGGAGGCGCGACGAACTGCGGAAGGGCTGCCCTGGTTGGGTACTCCAGCAAGGTTGGAGGTCGCCGGTCTGCGGTGCGCGGGGAAGACGGTGTAGGGGCGAGGCTCGGTTCGAGATGGCGCTGACGGGAAGCTGCAGGGAACTCCATGGAGGGCATCGGCATGGCAGATCGAGGCGGCCGCAGCAAGAACTTGACGCACGGGCGAGGAAGCGAGACTTGGCACGGCAGCGGATGCAGGAGATGGCGGTGTCGGAACCTCGAGGCCGAAATCAAACCATGGCGCTAGAGCTCCTGTTGAGGTACAGAGAGATGAAGAGGTTAGGGAGAGAGAGCTGCAAGGACGAGGGAACGAAAGGAGAGGGTCACGAGGAGCTGACCTGGCGGTTCCGGTAGAGCTCTGGCGAGGTCGCCGGCCGGTGGTGGCGCACGGGGTCGAGCGAGGCTCTCGGGCGGCGGCAGTTGGGTGGATGGATCGATGGAATTGGAAGTTTTTTTGGTGGTGGCTAATTGGTGCGAAGGGGAACCCGAGGTGGGAGAAAGACAGTGGCAGCGGCGTCTGGACAGGGGAGGATTTGGATCAAGGAGGAGGTGGCTGGTTCGATGGATCTGGGAGGATCCCGAGAAAGGAGGGAGTTGGTCGGCTGGCGGCGGAGAGGGGATGGATGGATTGCACTAGGGTTTGATCCGGATATATATACCGAGTGGATTTGGGTAGGGTCGTTTGAATCCCTCTTATCATAATCGGACAGCCCGGAATAAATAGGTAGAGAGCCTAAAAAAGAAAATGGAGACATTTTGTAGATGTTTGGGGATGATCCGAATCCAATGATGACGACTATCCGGGTCGGGTTCGGGACAGTTTCGGACGCGCGCACGAGGAGGGCCGTGGGCTGACGAGAGAGGTTAGGTTGGGCATGGCGGAAGGCAGTGGACTGTGTAGACGGTCTCGAGCTGATAGAAGAGAAGAGAGAGAGGCCCGGCGACTGTTTCTGGAGACCGAAAACGTCCGACGATAGACCGGCTATAATGCCGCTATAGTTTAACGGTTGGGCTATCAAACGAGCTCCGAATGCGATGAAACTTGGCAGGCGGTCTACCTACAACAAAACAACACCCCACGCAAACTTTCATCCCATTCCGAGAACATTTCCCGGGCACTTATAAAATACTATTCCGGACGTGTCGCGGGCGCGTGCAAGTGTGTCTGGGCTCAGAACGGACAACGGAAAGAACGGGGGAACCCGGACGGATGCAAGTTTTTTTAAAACATGATGATGTAATGCACATGATGACATGGCAAGATGCAACACGCAATCGAATGACACGGCAACAACAGCGAATAACTGGAAGACACCTGGCGCATCGGTCTCGGGGCGTCACACCTGTAGAGCATCTTTATAATCACCCAATTACGTTGTAACGTTTGATAGCACACTAAGTGTTCCTCCAGTATTCTGGAGTTGCATAATCTCATAGTCATAGGAACATGTATAAGTTATGGATAAGGCAATAGCAATAAACTAAATGATCATAGTTCTAAGCTAACGGATGGGTCAAGTCTATCACATCATTCTCTAATGATGTGATCCCGTTCCTTAAATGACTACTCGTGTCTATGGTTAGGAAACTTAACCATCTTTGATTAACGAGCTAGTCAATGTAGAGGCATACTAGTGACACTCTGTTTGTCTATGTATTCACACATGTATAACTTTCCGGTTAATACAATTCTAGCATGAATAATAAACATTTATCATGATATAAGGAAATATAAATAACAACTTTATTATTGCCTCTAGGGCATATTTCCTTCAGTCTCCCACTTACACTAGAGCCAATAATCTAGATTACATTGTAATGATTCTAACACCCATGGAGTCTTGGTGCTGATTATGTTTTGCTCGTGAGAGAGGCTTAGTCAATGGGTATGCAACTTTCAGATCCGTATGTATCTTGCAAATCTCTATGTCTCCCTCCTTGACTTGATCGTGGATGGAATTGAAGCATCTCTTGATGTGATTGGTTCTCTTGTGAAATCTGGATCCCTTTGCCAAGGCAATTGCACCAATATTGTCACAAAAGATTTTCATTGGACCCGATGCACTAGGTATGACACCTAGATCGGATATGAACTCCTTCATCCAGACTCCTTCATTTGCTGCTTCCGAAGCAGCTATGTATTCCTCTTCACACGTAGATCCCGCCACGACGCTTTGCTTAGAACTGCACCAACTGACAGCTCCACCATTCAATAAAAATATGTATCCGGTTTGTGACTTGGAGTCATCTAGATCAGTGTCAAAGCTTTCATCGACGAAATTGTTTACGATGAGATCTTTGTCAGCTCCATAAACAAGAAACATATCCTTAGTCCTTTTCAGGTATTTCAGGATATTCTTGACCGTTGTCTAGTGATCCACTCCTAGATTACTTCGGTACCTCCCTGCTAAACTAATAGCAAGGCACACATCAGGTTTAGTACACAGCATTGCATACATGATAGAACCTATGGCTGAAGCATAGGGAATGACTTTCATTTTCTCTCTATCTTCTGAAGTGGTCGGGCATTGAGTCTGACTCAACTTCACACCTTGTAACACAGGCAAGAACCGTTTCTTTGCTTGATCCATTTTGAACTTCTTCAAAACTTTATCAAGGTATGTGCTTTGTGAAAGTCCAATTAAGCGTCTTGATCTATCTCTATAGATCTTGATGCCCAATATATAAGCAGCTTCACCGAGGTCTTTCATTGAAAAATTCTTATTCAAGTATCCTTTTATGCTATTCAGAAATTCAGTATCATTTCCAATCAGCAATATGTCATCCACATATAATATCAGAAATGCTACAGAGCTCCCACTCACTTTCTTGTAAATACAGGCTTCTCCAAAAGTCTGTACAAAACCATATGCTTTGATCACACTATCAAAGTGTATATTCCAATTCCGAGATGCTTACACCAGTCCATAAATGGATCGCTGGAGCTTACATACTTTGTTAGCACCTTTTGGATCGACAAAACCTTCTGGTTGCATCATATACAACTCTTCTTTAAGATATCCATTAAGGAATGAAGTTTTGACATCCATTTGCCAAATTTCTTAATCATAATATGCGGCAGTTGCAAACATGATTCGGACGGACTTAAGCATCGCTACGAGTGAGAAGGTCTCATCGTAGTCAACTCCTTGGACTTGTCTAAAACCTTTCGCAACAAGTCGAGCTTTGTAGATAGTAACATTACCGTCAGCGTTAGTCTTCTTCTTGAAGATCCATTTATTCTCTATGGCTTGGCGATCATCGGGCAAGTTAACCAAAGTCCACACTTTGTTCTCATACATGGAGCCCATCTCAGATTTCATGGACTCAAGCCATTTTGCGAAATCTGGGCTCATCATCGCTTCCTCATAGTTCGTTGGTTCATCATGATCAAGTAACATGACCTCCAGAACAGGATTACCGTACCACTCTGGTGCGGATCTTACTCTGGTTGACCTATGAGGTTCGGTAGTAACTTGATCAGAAGTTTCATGATCATCATCATTATCTTCCTCACTAATTGGTGTAGGAATCACTGGAACTGATTTCTGTGATGAACTACATTCCAATAAGGGAGCAGGTACAGTTACCTCATCAAGTTCTACTTTCCTCCCACTCACTTCTTTCGAGAGAAACTCCTTCTCTAGAAAGGATCCATTCTTAGCAATGAATATCTTGCCTTCAGATCTGTGATAGAAGGTGTACCCAACAGTCTCCTTTGGATATCCTATGAAGACACATTTCTCTGATTTGGGTTCGAGCTTATCAGGTTGAAGTTTTTTCACATAAGCATCACAACCCCAAACTTTACGAAACGACAACTTGGGTTTTTTTGCCAAACCACAGTTCATATGGTGTCATCTCAACGGATTTTGATGGTGCCCTATTTAATGTGGATGCATCCGTCTCTAAAGCATAACCCCAAAATGATAGCAGTAAATCAGTAAGAGACATCATAGATCGCACCATATCTAATAAAGTGCGATTACAACGTTCGAACACACCATTACGCTGTGGTGTTCCAGGTGCGGTGAGCTGCGAAACTATTCTGCATTGTTTCCAATGAAGACCAAACTCGTAACTCAAATATTCTCCTCCACGATCAGATCGTAGAAACTTTATTTTCTTGTTATGATGATTTTCCACTTCACTCTAAAATTCTTTGAAATTTTCAAATGTTTCAGACTTACGTTTCATCAAGTAGATATACCCATATCTGCTCAAATCATCTGTGAAGGTCAGAAAATAATGATACCCGCCACGAGCATCAACACTCATCGGACCGCATACATCAGTATGTATTATTTCCAATAAGTCTGTTGCTCATTCCATTGTTCCGTAGAACGGTGTCTTAGTCATGTTGCCCATGAGGCATGGTTCGCAAGCATCAAGTCATTCCAAAAGCCCATCAGTATGGAGTTTCTTCATGCACTACACCAATATGACCTAAACGGCAGTGCCACAAATAAGTTGCACTATCATTATTAAACTTATATCTTTTGGCTTCAATACTATGAATCTGTGTATCACTACTATCAAGATTTAGTAAAAATAGACCACTCATCAAGGGTGCATGACCATAAAAGATATTGCTCATATAAATGGAACAACCATTATTCTCTGATTTAAATGAATAACCGTCTCGCATCAAACAAGATCCAGATATAATGTTCATGCTTAACGCTGGCACCACATAACAATTATTTAGGTCTAAAACTAATCCTGAAGGTAGATGTAGAGGTAGCGTGATGACGGCGATCACATCGACTTTGGAACCATTTCCCACGCGCATTGTCACCTCGTCCTTAGCCAATCTTCGCTTAATCCATAGCCCCTGTTTTGAGTTGCAAATATTAGCAACAGAACCAGTATCAAATACCCAGGCGCTACTGTGAGCATTAGTAAGGTACACATCAATAACATGTATATCAAATATACCTTTCACTTTCCCATCCTTCTTATCCGCCAAATACTTGGGGCAGTTCCGCTTCCAGTGACAAGTCCCTTTGCAGTAGAAGCGCTCAGGCTCAGGCTTAGGTCCAGACTTGGGCTTCTTCACTTGAGCAGCAACTTGCTTGCCGTTCTTCTTGAAGTTCCCCTTCTTCCCTTTGCTCTTCTTGTTGAAACTGGTGGTCTTGTTGACCATCAACACTTGATGCTCCTTCTTGATTTCTACCTCCGCAGCCTTTAGCATCGCGAAGAGCTAAGGAATTGTCTTATCCATCCCTTGCATATTATAGTTCATCATGAAGTTTTTGTAGCTTGGTGGTAGTGATTTAAGAACGTTGTCAATGACACTATCAACCGGAAGATTAACTCCCAGCTAAGTCAAGTGATTGTGGTACCCGGACATTCTGAGTATGTGTTCACTGACAGAACTATTCTCCTCCATTTTGTAGCTGTAGAACTTATTGGAGAATTCATATCTCTCAATCCGGGCATTTGCTTGAAATATTAACTTCAACTACTGGAACATCTCATATGCTCCATGACGTTCAAAACATCGTTGAAATCCCGGTTCTAAGCTATAAAGCATGGCACACTGAACTATTGAGTAGTCATCAGTTTTGCTCTGCCAAGTGTTCATAACATCTGGAGTTGCTCCTACAGCGGGTTTGGCACCTAGTGGTGCTTCCAGGACGTAATTCTTCTATGCAGCAATGAGGATAATCCTCAAGTTATGGACCCAGTCCGTGTAGTTGCTACCATCATCTTTCAACTTAGCTTTCTCTAAGAACGCATTAAAATTCAACGGAACAACAACACGGGCCATCTATCTACAACAACATAGACATCACATGCATAAAGGATAAACATCACATGCAATCAATATAAGTGATATGATATGGCCATCATTATCTTGTGCCTTTGATCTCCATTTCCAAAGCACATTCATGATCACCATCGTCACCGGCTTGACACCTTGATCTCCATTATAGCATAGTTGTCGTCTCACCAACTATCGCTTCTACAACTATCACTACTGCTTAGTGATAAAGTAAAACAATTACATGGCGATTGCATTTCATATAATAAAGCGACAATCATATGGCTCCTGCCAGTTGCCGATAACTGTGTTACAAAACATGATCATCTCATACAACAATTTATATAATCACGGCATGCACACAACAAGCAACCACCATCAAAGGGATCATGACCGATTATGCAGACGATACGGTGGTCCAATACGTGGATGATATGATTTTGGTAATGCTGGCATGCACAAACAAGAAACCACCATCAAAGGGATCCTGACCGATTATGCATCATCCATTGGCTTGCGGATTAATTTCCATAAATCCACGCTCATCCCAGTCAACCTCTCTACGGATGCAGCTGCTATCTTCGCAAATTTATGGGACAACCACGCTCACCCCCACGATTTCTCCTTTGCCATGCATGAGGACGTGTTTGTGAAGGGTTTGTTGGATAGCACGACACTTGTTGAGGCCTTCCACCTTCCACTACTCCCCAGGCTTTGAATGAGGTGCGGGACATCCAAATGGTTTCATCCCGCATGAGCCCGACCTCCACCATTAATGATGTCTGGTACTATGTTTGGGGCAAGACGGAGTACGAACCAGCCGAATACTATCAATACTTGTTCAGAGACGCAACCGTTCATCCTATGTTCAAATTCTTATGGCGCTCTCACTGCATCATGAGGATTAAAGTCTTCGGGTGGCTCTTACTCCATGACAGACTCAACACACGCAACATGCTAAAACACCAGCATTATGACATCGGTGACGACCATAGTTGTCTCCTGTATGGGGGGCAATGGAAGAAGCGGTGGATCATATGATCTTTACTTGCCCTTTTAGTCAAAGTTGCTGGCAAAAACTTGGTATCACCTGGCCGGGGTTCGACTGTCGACTGCACCTATTGCAAACCACCCAAGACACCTAGGATGTCCCCCTTTTCTTCGACACATTCCTCGTGGCAGCTTGGAGCTTGTGGAAGGAAAGGAACAACAAGCACTTTAGAAGGGTGGACCCTACCATCGACGCCTGGCTTCGGAGGTTCAAGAAGTACTTTGGCCTACTGCAACACAGAACCAACAGGGCACATTCTACCCTCATCTCCTCTTTCATAGCTGATCTTTGAATAGGTAGACTCTATAGCACGTCCCCTTCCTGTCCTGCTTCTGGCCAATCACTGCTCTCTCTGTGGTGGTTGGCATGGTTGTACATATGATGTAATTGTGTAAACACCTACATTATATGTGAAAACACAGTAGGAGCCTCTCCTACTGTCCTTCTCCTAAATTTTTTTATACAATCACGTGTTGACCATATCACATCACAACATGCCCTGCAAAAGCAAGTTAGACGTCCTCTACTTTGTTGTTGCATGTTTTACGTGGCTGCTATGGGCTTAGTAAGAACCGTTCTTACCTACGCATCAAAAACCACAACGCGGTATAGTGATTGCTTTTTGATCTTCCTAAAGAACCCTGTTCATTGAATCTGATTCAACTAAAGTTGGAGAAACTGACACCCGCCAGCCACCTGTGTGCAAAGCACGTCGGTAGAACTAGTCTCATGAACGCGGTCATGTAATTTTGGTCCGGGCCGCTTCATCCAACAATACTGCCGAATCAAGAAACAACTAGTGACGCCGAGCAATATGTATATACCCACGCCCACAACTCCTTTGTGTTCTATTCGTGCATATAACATCTACGCATAAACCTGGCTCGGATGCCACTGTTGGGGAACGTAGTATTTCAAAAAAATTCCTACGATCATGCAAGATCTATCTAGGGATGCATAGCAACGAGAGGGGAGAGTGTGTCTACGTACCCTCGTAGACAGAAAGCGGAAGCGTTAAGTAACGTGGTTGATGTAGTCGAACGTCTTCGCGATCCAACCAATCAAGTACCGAACGCACGACATCTCCGCGACCTGCACACGTTCATCTCGGTGATGTCCCTCGAACTCTAGATCCAGCTGAGGCTGAGGGATAGTTTCATCAGCACGACAGCATGTTGACGGTGATGATGAGTTACCGATGCAGGGCTTCGCCTAAACACTACGACAATATGATCGAGGTGGAAATCTGTGGAGGGGGGCACCGCACACGGCTAAGAGATCAACTTGTGTGTCTATGGGGTGCCCCCCTCCCCCATATATAAAGGAGTGGAGGAGGGGAGGGCCAGCCTCCTATGGCGCGCCCCAAGGGGGATTCCTACTCCTAGTAGGAGTAGGTTCCCCCCCTTCCCTAGTTGGGGTAGGAGAAGAAGGAAGAGGGAGAGGTAAAGAAGGAAAGGGGGTCGGCCCCCCTCCCAATTCGGATTGGGCTTGCTCCCACTTGGCCGCCTCCTCCTCTCTCTCACCATGGCCCATTAAGGCCCATTAACTCCCTGGGGGGTTCCGGTA
>NC_041382.1:107387866-107424119 GCF_002162155.2 Triticum dicoccoides | reverse complement strand
TGCCTAAACCTATCTGAAACATTTCCGGTGTCCAAACATAGCCTTCCAATATATCAATCTTCATGTGTCGACCATTTCAAGACTCCTCGTCATGTCCGTGATCACATCTGCGACTCCGAACTATATTCGGTACATCAAATCACATAACTCATAATACATATCATCATCAAACGTTAAGCACGCAGACCCTGCGGGTTCGAGAACTATGTAGACATGACCGAGACTCATCTCCGGTCAATAACCAATAGCGGAACCTGGATGATCATATTGGTTCCTACATATTGTACGAAGATCTTTATCGGTCAAACCGCATAACAACATACGTTTGTTCCCTTTGTCATCGGTATGTTACTTGCCTGAGATTTGATCGTTGGTATCATCATACCTAGTTCAATCTCGTTACCAGCAAGTCTCTCTACTCGTTCCATAATGCAACATCCTGCAACTAAATCATTAGTCACATTGCTTGCAAGGCTTATTCTGATGTGCATTACCGAGAGGGCCCAGAGATACCTCTCCGACAATCCGAGTGACAAATCCTAATCTCGATCTATGCCAACTCAACAAACACCATCGGAGACACCTGTAGAACATCTTTATAATCACCCAATTATGTTGTGATGTTTGATAGCACACTAAGTGTTCCTCCAGTATTCGTGAGTTGCATAATATCATAGTCATAGGAACATGTATAAGTTATGGAGAAAGCAATAGCAATAAACTAAATGATCATAGTGTTAAGCTAACGGATGGGTCAAGTCAATCACATCATTCTCTAATGATGTGATCTCGTTCATCAAATGACAACTCATGTCTATGGTTAGGAAACTTAACCATCTTTGTTTAACGAGCTAGTCAATGTAGAGGCATACTAGTGACACTCTGTTTGTCTATGTATTCACACATGTACTAAGTTTCTGGTTAATACAATTCTAGTATGAATAATAAACATTTATAACAATATAAGGAAATATAAATAAAAACTTTAGTTTTTCCTCTAGGGTATATTTCCTTCAAATACTGGTTCTATTGCTAATATTTGCAACTCGAAATAGGGGCTACAGATTAAGCGAAGATTGGCTAAGGAGGAGGTGACGATGCGCGTGGTTAATGGTTTCAAAGTCGATGTGATCATCGTCGGCACGCTACCTCTACATCTACCTTCAGGATTAGTTTTAGACCTAAATAATTGTTATTTGGTGCCAGCGTTAAGCATGAACATTATATCTGGATCTTGTTTGATGCGAGATGGTTATTCATTTAAATTAGAGAATAATAGTTGTTCTATTTTATGAGTAATATCTTTTATGGGCATGCACCCTTGATGAGTGGTCTATTTTTACTAAATCTTGATAGTAGTGATACACATATTCATAGTATTGAAGCCAAAAGATATAAGTTTAATAATGATTGTGCAACTTATTTGTGGCACTGCCGTTTAGGTCATATTGGTGTAGAGCGCATGCAGAAACTCCATGTTGATGGGCTTTTGGAATCACTTGATTATGAATCACTTTATGCTTGCGAACCATGCCTCATGGGCAAGATGACTAAGACTCTGTTCTCCGGAACAATGGAACGAGCAACAGGCTTATTGGAAATAATACATACTGATGTATGATACGTCTCCAACGTATCTATAATTTTTCATTGCTCCATGCTATATTATCTACTGTTTTGGACATTATTGGGCTTTATTTTCCACTTTTATATTATTTTTAGGACTAATCTATTAACCGGAGGCCCAGCTCAGAATTGCTGTTTTTTGCCTGTTTTAGGGTTTTGAAGAAAAGGAATATCAAACAGAGTCCAAACGGAATGAAACCTTCGGGAACGTGATTTTCTTAATGAACAAGACCCAGGAGACTTGGACCCTACGTCAAGACACAAAAGAGGAGGCCACGAGGTAGGGGGCGCGCCTACCCCCCCCCCCCCAGGCGCGCCCTCCACCCTCGTGAGCCCCCTGTTACTCCACCGACGTACTCCTTCCTCCTATATATACCTACGTAGCCCCAAACGATCATATACGGAGCCAAAAACCTAATTCCACCACCGCAACTTTCTGTATCCACGAGATCACATCTTGGGGCCTGCTCCAGAGCTCTGCCGGAGGGGGCATCAATCACGGAGGGCTTCTACATCAACACCATAGCCCCTCCGATGAAGTGTGAGTAGTTTACCTCAGACCTACGGGTCCATAGTTATTAGCTAGATGGCTTCTTATCTCTTTTTGGATCTCAATACAATGTTCTCCCCCTCTCTTGTGAAGAAATATTCGATGTAATCTTCTTTTTGCGGTGTGTTTGTTGAGACCGATGAACTGCGGGTTTATGATCAAGTCTATCTATGAACAATATTTGAATCCTCTCTGAATTCTTTTATGTATGATTGGTTATCTTTGCAAGTCTCTTCGAATTATCAGTTTGGTTTGGCCTACTAGATTGATCTTTCTTGCAATGGGAGAAGTGCTTAGCTTTGGGTTCAATCTTGCAGTGTCCATTCCCAGTGACAGTAGGGGCAGCAAGGCACGTATTGTATTGTTGCCATCGAGGATAAAAAGATGTGGTTTTCATCATATTGCATGAGTTTATCCCTCTACATCATGTCATGTTGCTTAAGGCGTTACTTTGTTTTTAACTTAATACTCTAGATGCATGCTGGATAGCGGTCGATGAGTGGAGTAATAGTAGTAATGCAGGCAGGAGTCGGTCTACATGTCTCAGACGTGATGCCTATATACATGATCATACCCAGATATTCTCATAACTATGCTCAGTTCTGTCAATTGCTCAACAGTAATTTGTTCACCCACCGTAGAATACTTATGCTCTCGAGAGAAGCCACTAGTGAAACCTATGGGCCCCGGGTCTATATTTATCATATTAATCTCCTACTACTTAGTTATTTCCTTTGCTTTTTACTTTGCCTTTATTTTACTTTGCATCTTTATCACAAAAATACCAAAAATATTATCTTATCATATCTATCAGGTCTCACTCTCATAAGTGGTCGTGTAGGGATTGACAACCCCTATTCGCGTTGGTTGCGAGGATTTATTTGTTTTGTGCAGGTACGAGTGACTCGCGCGTAGCCTCCTACTGGATTGATACCTTGGTTCTCAAAAACTAAGGGAAATACTTATGCTACTTTGCTGCATCATCCGTTCCTCTTCGGGGAAAACCAACGCGGTGCTCAAGAGGTAGCAAGAAGGATTTCTGGCACCGTTGCCAGGGAGGTCTACGCAAAAGTCAACATACCAAGTACCCATCACATACCCTTATCTCCCGCATTACATTATTTTCCATTTGCCTCTCGTTTTCCTCTCCCCCACTTTACCCTTGCAGTTTATTCGCCCTCTCTCTCTCTCTATCCTCCATCTCTTTCTCTATTTGCCTCTTTTTGCCCGCTTGTTTTTTGTTTGCTTGTGTGTTAGTTTGTTTGCTTATCGTTATGGCTAGTCCCTTATCTTCTTCGTTGTCTCTCGAGATTGAAATTCTAAATTCTAAGCAAAGGGAGGGAGAAAATCTAAAAGATGCTTGGTTTAGAATTTGCAATGCTCAAAATAGATCTACCAGGAAGCAATCTACTTCCGTTCTTCTTCGCAATTTTTATGTAGGCATAACTCCCTTGCACAGATATATCCTTGATACTATTACCGAAGGGAACTTCTTGGGTAGCCATACTTTTGATTCTTATAATTCTATGATAGATTTGTTTGGCTCACCCCCTCTTTTGGTTAATGGAACTGTATTAACTTTGGAGCATGTAATGCAAAGGCTTGAAATTATTGAAAATAAGGTTGCTACCGTAGAGTTAATTGAAATTTTGGATAAAAAGATTCACAACTGAATCTCTCAATATGGATCTAAAGTAGGAGTCACTTTGAAAAATATAAAAGAGAAGGAACCCATAGTTAATGAGAAAATAAATCACGATTCCACTAGAATTGATAAACTTGAGGATGTTATTACCAACTTGGGAACCACTTTTTCTTCCATAAAGAACACTCCAAGTCCTCCCGCTAAAATTGCCAAGCTTATGTATGTTCCTAAGAATAAGGGTGAATCCTCTAGTAAGGAAACTGCGAATCTCAAATCTATAAGTGTTCATCCCAATCTTTTTGCTATCATTAAGGAACCATTTGTTACAAATGATTTTTTTGATCTTGTGCCTAAAAATTTGATAATCAATAAAAATAAAGAAATTCCTAAAGATAGTAGATGCCTCATTGAAGAATTGCCTACCAAAGAGGGCAATACCTAGATCTATCCTTGCCTGTTATGCCTAGCTAGGGGCGTTAAACGATAGCGCTTGTTGGGAGGCAACCCAATTTTATTTTTATTCCTTGCTTTTTGATCCTGTTTAGTAATAAATAATTTATCTAGCCTCTGTTTTGGTTGTGTTTTTTGTGTTTAATTAGTGTTTGTGCCAAGTAGAACCGTTGGGAAGACTTGGGGAAAGTCTTGTTACACTAGCTGTAAAAAACAGAAACTTTAGCGCTCACGAGAACTACTGACATTTTTATTTAGATAGTGCTATTTAGTTAATTATTTTTGCAGATGATTAATAGATAAATTCCTCACGTCAAGCAATTTATTTTAGAATTTTTGGGGTTCCAGATCTTGCGCTAGCTACAGATTACTACAGACTGTTCTGTTTTTGACAGATTCTGTTTTTCGTGTGGTGTTTGCTTATTTTGATGAATCTACGGCTAGTAAAATAGTTTATAAACCATAGAGAAGTTGGAATACAGTAGGTATAACACCAATATAAATAAAGAATGATTTCATTACAGTACCTTGAAGTGGTCTTTTGTTTTCTTTCGCTAACGGAGCTCATGAGATTTTCTACTTTAAGTTATGTGTTGTGAAGTTTTCAAGTTTTGGGTAAAGATTTGATGGATTATGGAACAGGGAGTGGCAAGAGCCTAAGCTTAGGGATGCCCATGGCACCCCCAAGATAATCTAAGTACACCTAAAAGCCAAAGCTTGGGGATGCCCCGGAAGGCATCCCCTCTTTCGTCTACTTCTATCGGTAACTTTACTTGGAGCTATATTTTTATTCGCCACATGATATGTGTTTTGCTTGGAGCGTCTTGTATGATTTGAGTCTTTACTTTTTAGTTTACCACAATCATCCTTGCTGTACACACCTTTTGATAGAGTCATACATGATTTGGAATTTGTTAGAATACTCTATGTGCTTCGCTTATATCTTTTGAGTTATGTAGTTTTGCACTAGTACTTCACTTATATATTTTAGAGGACGGTGGTGGATTTGTTTTATAGAAAATATTGATCTCTCGTGCTTCACTTAGATTATTTTGAGAGTCTTAAATAGCATGGTAAGTTGCTTAAAATCCTAATATGCTTGGTATACAAAATTAATAATAAAACTTTCGTATGAGTGTGTTGAATACTATGAGAAGTTTGATGCTTGATAATTATTTTGAGATATGAAGATGGTGATATTAAAGTTGTGGTAGTTGAGTAGTTGTGAATTTGAAGAATACTTGTGTTAAAGTTTGTGATTCCCGTAGCATGCATGTATGGTGAACCGTTATGTGATGAAGTCGGAGCATGATTTATTTTTTGATTGTCTTCCTTATGCGTGGCGGTCGAGGACGAGCGATGGTCTTTTCCTACCAATCTATCCCCCTAGGAGCATTCACGTAATACTTTGCTTTGATAACTTGTAGATTTTTGCAATAAGTATATGGGTTCTTTATGACTAATGTTGAGTCCATGGATTGTACGCACTCTCACCCTTCCATCATTGCTAGCCTCTCTAATACCGCACACCTTTCGCCGGTATCATACGCCCACCATATACCTTCCTCAAAACAGCCACCATACCTACCTATCATGGCATTTCCATAGACATTCCGAGATATAATGCCATGCAACTTTCCACCGTTCCGTTTATTATGACACACTCCATCATTGTCATATTGCTTAGCATGATCATGTAGTCGACATCGTATTTGTGGCAAAGCCACCATTCATAATTCTTTCATACATGTCACTCTTGATTCATTGCATATCCCGGTACACCGCCGGAGGCATTCATATAGAGTCATATTTTGTCTAAGTATCGAGTTGTAATTGTTGAGTTGTAAGAAAAATAAAAGTGTGATGATCATCATTATTAGAGCATTGTCCCAGTGAGGAAAGGATGATGGAGACTATGATTCCCCCACAAGTCGGGATGAGACTCCGGACGAAAATAAATAAATAAAAGAGGCCAAAGAAGCCCAAATAAAAAAAGAGAGAAAAGAGGTCATAAAAAAAGAGAAGGCCCAAATAAAAAATAAAAAAATGAGAGAAAAAGAGAGAAAGGGCAATCCTACTATCCGTTTACCACACTTGTGCCTCAAAGTAGCACCATGATCTTCATGATAGAGAGTCTCCTATGTTGTCACTTTCATATACTAGTGGGAATCTTTCATTATAGAACTTGGCTTGTATATTCCAATGATGGGCTTCCTCAAAATGCCCTAGGTCTTCATGAGCAAGCGAGTTGGATGCACACCCACTTAGTTTCTTTTGTTGAGCTTTCATATACTTATAGCTCTAGTGCATCCGTTGCATGGCAATCCCTACTCACTCACATTGATATCTATTGATGGGCATTTCCATAGCCCGTTGATACGCCTAGTTGATGTGAGACTATCTTCTCCATTTTTGTCTTCTCCACAACCACCATTCTATTCCAGACATAGTGCTATATCCATGGCTCACCCTCATATATTGCATGAAGATTGAAAAAGTTTGAGAACATCAAAAGTATGAAACAATTGCTTGGCTTGTCATCGGGGTTGTGCATGATTTAAATATTTTGTGTGGTGAAGATAGAGCATAGCCAGACTATATGAATATTCATACCACAATTAAGAAGATTTGCAATGAAATTATGCCAAGTAGCACTCCACATCAAAAATTCTATTTTTATCATTTACCTACTCGAGGACGAGCAGGAATTAAGCTTGGGGATGCTTGATACGTCTCCAACATATCTATAATTTTTGATTGCTCCATGCTATATTATCTACTGTTTTGGACATTATTGGGCTTTATTTTCCACTTTTATATTATTTTTGGGACTAACATATTAACCGGAGGCCCAGCCCATAATTGCTGTTTTTTGCCTGTTTTAGGGTTTCAAAGAAAAGGAATATCAAACGGAGTCCAAACGGAATGAAACCTTCGGGAACGTGATTTTCTAAATGAACAAGACCGAGGAGGCTTGGACCCTACGTCAAGACACAAAAGAGGAGGCCATGAGGTAGGGGGCGCGCCTACCCCCCCCCCAGGCGCGCCCACCACCCTCGTGGGCCCCTTGTTGCTCCACAGACGTACTCCTTCCTCCTATATATACCTACATACGGACGTACCCCCAAATGATCAGATACGGAGCCAAAAACCTAATTCCACCACCGCAACTTTCTGTATCCACGAGATCCCATTTTGGGGCCTGTTCCGGAGCTCCGCCGGAGGGGGCATCGATCACGGAGGGCTTCTACATCAACACAATAGCCCCTCCGATGAAGTGTGAGTAGTTTACCTCAGACCTACGGGTCCATGGTTATTAGCTAGATCGCTTCTTCTCACTTTTTGGATCTCAATACAATGTTCTCCCCCTCTCTTGTGGAGAACTATTCGATGTAATCTTCTTTTTGCGGTGTGTCTATTGAGACCGATGAATTGTGGGTTTATGATCAAGTCTATCTATGAACAATATTTGAATCTTCTCTGAATTCTTTTATGTATGATTGGTTATCTTTGCAAGTCTCTTCGAATTATCAGTTTGGTTTGGCCTACTAGATTGATCTTTCTTGCAATGGGAGAAGTGCTTAGCTTTGGGTTCAATCTTGCGGTGTCCATTCCCAGTGACAGTAGGGGCAGCAAGGCACGTATTGTATTGTTGCCATCGAGGATAACAAGATGGGGTTTTCATCATATTGCATGAGTTTATCCCTCTACATCATGTCATCTTGCTTAAGGCGTTACTCTCTTTTTTAACTTAATACTCTAGATGCATGCTGAATAGCGGTCGATGAGTGGAGTAATAATAGTAGATGCAGGCAGGAGTCGGTCTACTTGTCTCGGACGTGATGCCTATATACATGATCATACCAAGATATTCTCATAACTATGCTCAGTTCTGTCAATTGCTCAACAGTAATTTGTTCACCCACCGTAGAATACTTATGCTCTCGAGAGAAGCCACTAGTGAAACCTATGGCCCCGGGTCTATCTTTATCATATTAATCTCCTACTACTTAGTTATTTCCTTTGCTTTTTACTTTGCCTTTATTTTACTTTGCATCTTTATCACAAAAATACCAAAAATATTATCTTATCATATCTATCAGGTCTCACTCTCGTAAGTGGCCGTGTAGGGATTGACAACCCCTATTCGCGTTGGTTGCGAGGATTTATTTGTTTTGTGCGGGTACAAGGGACTCGCGCGTAGCCTGCTACTGGATTGGTACCTTGGTTCTAAAAAACTGAGGGAAATACTTACGCTACTTTGCTGCACCATCCCTTCCTCTTCGGGGAAAACCGACACAGTGCTCAAGAGGTAGCAATGTATGCGGTTTGATGAGTGTTCATGCTCGTGGCAGGTATCGTTATTTTCTGACCTTCATAGATGATTTGAGCAGATATGCATATATCTACTTGATGAAACATAAGTCTGAAACATTTGAAAAGTTCAAAGAATTTCAGAGTGAAGAGGAAAATCATCGTAACAAGTTTCTACGATCTGATCATGGAGGTGAATATTTGAGTTATGAGTTTGGCCTTCATTTGAAACAATGCAGAATAGTTTCGCAACTCACGCCACCTGGAACACCACAGCGTAATGGTGTATCCGAACATCATAACCGCACTTTATTAGATATGGTGCGATCTATGATGTCTCTCACTGATTTACCGCTATCGTTTTGGGGTTATGCTTTGGAGACGACTGCATTCACGTTAAATAGGGCACCGTCGAAATCCGTTGAGACAACGCCATATGAACTGTGATTTGGCAAGAAACCCAAGTTGTTGTTTCTTAAAGTTTGGGGCCGCGATGCTTATGTGAAAAAGCTTCAACCTGATAAGCTCGAGCCCAAATCGGAGAAATGTGTCTTCATAGGATACCCAAAGGAGATTGTGGGTACACCTTCTATCACAGATCCGAAGGCAAGATATTCGTTGCTAAGAATAGATCCTTTCTAGAGAAGGAGTTTCTCTCGAAAGAAGTGAGTGGGAGGAAAGTAGAACTTGATGAGGTAATTGTACCTTCTCCCTTATTGGAAAGTAGTTCATCACAGAAATCAGTTCTAGTGATTCCTACACCAATTAGTGAGGAAGCTAATGATGATGATCATGAAACATTTGATCAATTTACAATCGAACCTCCTAGGTCAACCAGATTAAGATCCGCACCAGAGTGGTACGATAATCCTGTTCTGGAGGTCATGCTACTTGACAAAACCTACAAACTATGAGGAACCGATGATAAGCCCAGATTCCGCAAAATGGCTTGAGGCCATGAAATCTGAGATGAGACCCATGTATGAGAACAAAGTGTGGACTTTGGTTGACTTGACCGATGATCGGCAAGCCATAGAGAATAAATGGATCTTCAAGAAGAAGACTGACGCTGACAGTAATGTTACTATCTACAAAGCTCGACTTGTTGCGAAAGGTTTTCGACAAGTTCAAGGAGTTGACGAGACCTTCTCACCTGTAGCGATGCTAAAGTCCATCTGAATCATGTTAGCAATTGCCGCATTTTATGATTATGAAATTTGGCAAATGGATGTCAATACTGCATTCCTTAATGGATATCTTAAAGAAGAGTTGTATATGATGCAACTAGAAGGTTATGTCGGTCCAAAAGGTGCTAACAAAGTGTGTAAGCTCCAGCGATCCATTTATGGACTGGTGCAAGCATCTCGGAGTTGGAATATACGCTTTGATAGTGTGATCAAAGCATATGGTTTTATATAGACTTTTGGAGAGGCCTGTATTTACAAGAAAGTGAGTGGGAGCTCTGTAGCATTTCTGATATTATATGTGGATGGCATATTGTTGATTGGAAATGATACTGAATTTCTGAATAGCATAAAAGAATACTTGAATAAGAATTTTTCAATGAAAGACCTCGGTGAAGCTGCTTATATATTGGGCATCAAGATCTATAGAGATAGATCAAGACGCTTAATTGGAATTTCACAAAGCACATACCTTGATAATGTTTTGCATAAGTTCAAAATGGATCAACCAAAGAAAAGGTTCTTGACTGTGTTACAAGGTGTGAAGTTGAGTCAGACTCAATGCCCGACCACTGCAGAAGATAGAGAGAAAATGAAAGTCATTCCCTGTCAGGACCCTGATCCTAAGTCACACCGATCTAGCATGTAACACATCATATCACTTTGCGGCCTCACGCACGGTATTCCCACGGGTGCTACCTTACCTGGCCCGGGACCATTTGCGCCTTTTGGCTCACGTATATGATAGTGTCACTAGCATCCATATGACAAAGAACCCGGGCCGACATGACTAGTCATGAACCCAAAGTGGCACTAACTTACAGGGACAGGCATACATGAACCAGCATCGAACGTGTCGGTCATCAGCATGTGAATCCGGGCTGTAGCAACTGGGCTAACAGGACTCCAGGAACCCGGGCTGTAGCAGGCTAGCAGGACTCTGGAAGTCACCGCGTGACATTTCCCCAAAGGGATAGACGCACGAACGAAGTGGATCACATGCCGGCCAGTCTAAGTGTTCCGGAGCAGTAGTAACTGGGCTAGCAGGACACCAGTAAACCGGGCTGTAGCAGACTACCATGGCTCAGTAGAAGCACTAGACTATATTTCCCCATAAGAGAAGCTACCAAGGATAAACAACTAGGTTGTCGGATCCCACACATACCAAGCATTTCAATCATACACACAATATGCCCGATATGTGTAAATACAACATGGCATCACAACAAAACTCTACAACTCAAAGTATTTATTCATTAGGCTCCGAAGAGCCAGATATTACAAACATGGGTCTCATGACCCAACATACATAGCATACAAGCAACAAGCACATGCGGAAGCTTAACTTGTCTGAGTACAGACAACTACAAATGAAAAGGCTAAGAAGCCTGACTATCTACAAGACCCTGCCGAGGGCACAAGATCATAGCTGAGGTAACAAGCTAAACGCCGGAGTCCACGCGGAACTACTAGTGAGACTGATGTCTCTCTGCAAAAACATAAATTAAGCAAACGTGAGTACAAATGTACCCAGCAAGACTTACATCAGAGTTAGCTATATATGCATCAGTATCAACAAAGGGGGTGGTGGAGTTTAACTGCAGCAAGCCGGCTTGGACTCGGTGGCTATCCTAAACTACGAGTGCAAGTAACTCTTTTGAGGTGGCGCACACGAGTCCACATATTCACCATTTCAATACACCACTATGGATCTGCTCCTGTCTCCCTACGAGAACGCCATCCATAGCTCTCACGCTTATCTTGCGCATTTCAGAGTATCCACCTTCAATTGTCTATGAACTGTACAGGCAACCCAGAAGTCCTTTACCGCAGACACGGCTATTCGAATAGATCATTTATAACCCTGCAGGGGTGTACTTCTTCACACACGCTCTCGCCACTTACCACCATGTACACATCGTGTATCTCGGCAACCATCAAGCGGAAGCTGGTGAGGGAGTCGGCCACGACCTGACTAACCACACAAGTCTCTAGTCCAGGTTTATCGCCTATTCGGGTTCCATCCGCGAGGAGATCCGGCCGGGGTTTCGCCCACAGCCCCAAACGATGTGTGCAGGGTTCCTGAGACACCAAACGGGCGACTCGGTACACCGGGCCACGGTGTATCTACCGCATCATAGCCCACCCCTAGGGTCAGCGCTACACACGGCCTCCAACACATATACTACAAACACTAGAAACTAGTTGCAACTCCTGGACAGAGATCAAGGTGATTAATAAGTCGAGAGGGTCAATTAAGGATCCCAATGTGTGGTAGTAACTGTTCATGGATCACAAACACAGAACTCAGTTCCTGAGGACAGTTTCAATGAGACAACCCACCATGTACTCCTACATGGCCTCTCACCGCTACCTTTACCAAATCATGTTCACACACTTAGCTCTCAACAGTAGGGCATGTTCACAACTTTCCAATTCATCCCTGATGAATCAGACCTGACACAACTCTAAGCAATAGCAGGCATGACAAACAAGCATGAATGAGTAGGAACATTAGGGCTCAAACAACTCCTACTCATGCTAGTGGGTTTCACCTATTTACTGCGGCAATGACAGGTCATGCAGAGGAAAAGGGGTTCAGCTACCGCATCATGTAATAGTTGAATCGTTATTGTCCTAATGCAGTAAAAGAGAGCAGGAGCGAGAGAGTGGGGTTGTATTGGAATGAACAAGGGAGTTTTGTTTGCCTAGCACTTCTGAAGATGATATAGCTCTTCATCGGTGTCATCGAACTCATCGTCGAAACATACGTCTACCGAGGGGGGAACAACCACTGGCAAACAAGAGGGAACACAATCAATGCAATGCAACAATATGATGCATGAATGTGACAAGGCAATAGCTATGATTTGAGCTAATGCAACTGGTCAACGGCCACGTCAGCGTGGTCAAAACTGACGTGTGGGTCCCACTGGGTTATGAACTAATCTAAATAGAGATTAAATTAACCTAAACAGGCATAGGGGCCCACCTGGCAGTGTCACAAGGGGTGTTTAGCAGGGTCATTAGTGCTAATTAAGTGTGCCACATCGACGTCTGAACGTCGGCGACCAAACCCGATGGTGGAGAGTCGCCGGAGTTGCTTGAGCTCACGCGACGGGCCGCGGTTTGGGCCGCGGTTGGTCTCTACGGCGAGCTGATGTTCACGCGCATGCGATGGAGCAACTAGGGGGAGCTACGGTGGTCTAAGGCGACGGCAGCAGCGAGCTAGGCGGTGACCGGAGTTCGGGCAAGTGCGGGTGCATGGTTCTAGCGCATGAGAGAGCTAGTTAGGGGCTGCGTTGGACTCGTTGTTGCTCCAGGAGCATGCCGGATGCACAAGCTCGAGCGGAGATGCACGGTGACCGCGAGCAATGACCATGGCGGACGGCGGCTCTCGGGTACGGCGGCTGGCACGACTAGAGGGCGTAATCGAGCTCGGGGAGAGGGGGTTCTGATGCGGGAGCTCACGGTAGTTGCAGAGGCGTCAACATGGGCTCGAGGGAGGCTCGGAGTAGAAGGCACAGCGGTGGTGATCCCGGCATCCCGAGGTTGAAGACGGCATGGTGACAACGAAGCAGGGCTTCCGACAAGGCGTGGCTCGACGAGGTGGAAGAGGGCGACGAGGCGGATCCCTGGGATGCGTCGGTGAGGCGGGGAAGAGGCTCTGGGAGCGGCAATGGTGAGCGGCGGCGGCTGCTGCGTTCGGTGCGTGCGAGGGAGAGATCCAGGGGAGGGGGTGGGGACGAGAGAGAGGTGATAGGGGCCGGGGTGTTGCATGGCGACGTCCAGGGCATCCAGGCATCGCGAGAGAGAGGCAGGCAGGCAGGAGGTGGAACAGCGCATGCGTGCGCGAGACGACCACGCGCGCTCCAGTCCTTCTGGCGTGAGGTGGAAGAAGACAAGAGAGAGATGGGCTGAGCCAACACAGTGCAGGCCAGGTAAGTGGCTGAGGTACTCTCCTTTTCCTTTCTTTCTGTTTTTGTTTTATCTATTGTCTGTTTTTGATTTAGTAGGAATACTAAACCAATTTATTTGCTTTTGTAAATTATTGTATATGGACTAGTGGTATTATTCCAGAGCCTAACAATAATTTCCAAAATTATTGGACATGTATTTCTTTTATAACAGAAATAAGGCCAATTCAAATACATTATGATTTAACTCAAAGGCCCAAAATAAATATTTTTAAGCCTCCAAAAATATTGGTTTGAATTTTATTCTTGCCAATATTTTTCAAGGTTTAACAGGAACATTTTCTTGGGCTTCTTTGATGAGATTTTAATGTTGATTATTTCTGAACTTGTTTCTGAGGGTTTCAACTAACCTCAATTCAACTTTCAGAAAATAGACATGATGCAAGATGCTCACTCATGTAACTGATTACAACCAACATTCTACGGATGTGACAACTCACCCCCACTAAACAAGAATATCGTCCCGAGATTCAAGACGTGAGGTAAGAAGACAGAGGGACGCAAGCCAATAACATGATTTCCAAGATCCAACTGTCCTTCTCGAAGATGTTAATTCATTGCATCATCTGATCTCGACGTCTTGCTTTGAGAACTTCATCCAACATGACAACAAGAGGAAAGGGAGAAGTTTAGAAGAATCGATCTTCTTGAGGTTCGAGCAACTTAGGATCATCTCAATGATCACAAGATCAAATCACGGAATGAGACGTAGAAACATCTCTGGAGCTGAGAGGCAAAACATGCATCAGGAGGGATGGAAGAAACAATTTGACGAGGCTTTCAAAGTAGCAAGGAAACAATTATCATGATCCCGTAATGGGGCACCTTGGGAGAGGTGACTCGTAGAAATATTCCCTTAAGTGGCAACAAGAGTTACTTTTGATTCATATATCATTGAGACTCTTTATACCAGCCTAAGGCAAATCACAATTGATCATTTGAGGGAGCTTGGAAGAATGGCATAATCAGATCGGGAAGGATACTATGGTTATTGAACAACTCGGCAACGGAAGGCACATTCCAATTGATACCGAGGATATAACCTAGTGACTGAGTGTGCTCTCAAGAACTTGAGCATTTCCATAGTCATCAAGGTCTTACCAACATCTGTGTCGAGGATCCTGGCATCACATCTTACTACCATGATGAATAGTGATGGACAATGCAAATGCAAAGGAAGACATCACTTTCTCAGATTTCACCTTAGTGAGGCCAAGGGAACGAAATCTGGATGATCGACTGAGAGACATTTAGCACTCCGCTTCTAATGTTCTCCTTGATGTGCTAGCGTAACCCATTTATAGATATGGTTTGGTATCTAGAACATCAAGTAAAAGGTCGGACTTCGGGAGCACAAGAATCCATACGAAACAACTACTGAAGTAAATCCTATGAATTCCTTATGCGGAGGTGGCCAACTTTCTCAATCAAGATACTACAATAGTGGGTCTTTCGGCTGGGTGTGTTGGCCATGACATCCACTTTCCGGGCTATAGAGAGATCAATATTATAGTTCTTGGGAAATTTTCCAACCATCACATCTGCCTGAGATTCAGATCTGGATGGTGTCAGGATAATCCAGACTCATCATGTCTGAAAGGAAGGATTGCAACAAAAATCGACGAGATGACGTTGCAAGATTCTCAGGAAATGAACTACGGTAGCAAGCTCCAAAACATGAGCTGGTTCTGCTACAAACCTGTGAACACAATGTCCAAGACAAGCATGATCACATAGTAGTCTTACAATAAAAACACTACCGAGTTCAGATGGGGAACCATCATTGAGGATATCGAAGTCCTTGTATACTTATCGATGAACTTCTTGTCCTTGAACAGATCAATCAGTGGCTTGGTGTGCTAGGAAATACATATGGAATGAAGATGATCAGTCTATCAGACCATAGAATACTTCGCACATGCATGACTGACTTGGGATGATTCCAGAGGAAGCAAAAACAAACTTTCTTGAATTCACGGCGGCAAATTACATCAAATGCACGTGAATCAAAGGAAGTCACTTCTTACACCAAACATATGCTTCATGAGCTAGCATGAAGAAATGCTTTCAAAGTTTCCAACACTAGCTTAATGTTCAACATGAATCATGGATAAGATGAAACTATTGCCGATGGGCTCAACAACAGGTCATCCAGATTTCCGTGAAGATGGAATTCCATGATTATGTGGACAAGGTGATAGCATTGGTCAGACCCAAAAGATATAATGGTGTATGCTTGAGGAAACAACCATGAGTAAGACAACATTACGAACATCATTGGTTCTGATTTGATTTGATGATAGCCCGTTCTCAAATCACAGACTGGATACGATAATAGCTCCAACGATTGATCACGGGGATCAATCGCTGAAGATATCATCTTTCTTCAACACACACACACACACACACAGATATCCCCTCGGATTGAACTAAGTTAGGCAAAGCTTTTATTTTCCAACTCTCCAAGTTGTTGTTTAGCTTGACCAACTAGCTTGGGGGTATCCAACACAGATTCTTGGAGAATGGCTGGTTTAGAGGAAAACCAACTTGATCACGAGCTCAACATAACGGTCAGGGGACAACCTGGTAATACTTCCGAGAAGATATTCGGAAAATCACGAACCACAGGTATGTTACTAAGCTCGAGAGCAATCTTGCTTTTCAGAGCAAGACGATATAACCAAAAGAGCAAAGGATTGTTACAATCCTAACCCATTGATCGAGGGGTGCACCGGAAATAAGGACTAGGTAGGATGATCAATCTTAGGATGATGATTCAGTAACCAGCACGCTAAGAGTGAGAGTATTGTCCATTAACTACCAAGCAACAAGGTTGCTAGGAGTATTGATTTCACACATCACAGTTCACTTGTCAGCATTCTGGTTACAACAACATGAAACCGAGGAATGAATAATGATGGCGAGAAGTATCACTGTTTCAAGAATTCATAAGAGGTGGTGCAATTCTCATGACATTCTTGACATAAAATGGTAATGCTCCAGGGTATAACAGAACAAAAGCTGGATTGGCATTTTGATCTGCGGGATACAACTGCTTCAATCCAATCCTAGAAATGGATAAGGTACCGGAGTTTGTTTCTCCTAGTCACTCTGAACTATAATGGCTTCACAGACCACAAGAGGAAAGGCATCGCTGAACACGAATGCACAATACTCTTGGCTATCAACTGATAGACGAAGGTCGGAAACGACTAAAGAGGGACAAATCAAAGGAACATATGATTTTCTGAGTTGTGGACGCATAGATTAGCATGTTGAACGAGTTCAACATATTTCTTCCGGATAACCCATGCAGAAAGGTAGAACTGGCAGAGTCACAATATGAATGGAGTACTCCTTAAGAGCACCCTGGTTGTGATCTTTTGGTTCAAAAGAACTTCTGCCATGATGGTTCATGGTATTGGAAGAATGAGATACCACGGACCTCGAGGACTATCGCAAAGGTTACTAATATCCTAAAGGTACGAGCAACACTCTCAACACGAGGTAAGTAGAGTGAATCTTGGGCTTAAGAACCCAGAAATAGACTCAACACATGTTCCTATGACTATGAGATTATGCAACTCCTGAATACTGGAGGAACACTTAGTCTGCTATCAAACATCACAACATAACTGGGTGATTATAAAGATGCTCTACATGTGTCTCCAATGGTGTTTGTTGGGTTGGCATAGATCGAGATTAGGATTCGTCACTCCGTGTATCAGAGAGGTATATCTGGGCCCTCTCGGTAGTGCACATCACTATAAGCCTTGCAAGCAATGTGACTAATGAGTTAGTTGCGGGGTGATGCATTACGGACTGAGTAAAGAGACTTGCCGGTAACAAGATTGAACTAGGTACGAGGATAACGACGATCGAATCTCGGGCAAGTAACATACCAATGACAAAGGGAACAATGTATGTTGTTATGCAGTTTGACCGATAAAGATCTTCGTAGAATATGTAGGAGCCAATATGAGCATCCAGGTTCCGCTATTGGTTATTAACCGGAGATGTGCCTCGGTCATGTCTACATAGTTCTCGAACCCGTAGGGTCCGCACGCTTAACGTTCGATGACGATAGGTATTATGAGTTATGTGATTTGATGTATTGAAGGTTGTTTGGAGTCCCGGATGAGATCACGGACATGACGAGGAGTCTCTAAATGGTCGAGACATAAATATTGATGTATTGGAAGGCTATATTCGGACATTGGAAAGGTTCCGAGTGATACGGGTATTTTTCGGAGTATCGGGGAGTTATGGGAATTCACCGGGAGAAGTAATGGGCCTTATTGGGCTTTAGTGGAGAGAGGGGGGAAGGGCCAAGAGGTGGTGTGCGCCTCCCCCTGCCCAAACCAAATTGGACAAGGGGTGGGGGCGCGGCCCCCCTTTCCTTCTCCCTCTCCCTCTCTTTCCTTCTCTCCTACTCTGAATAGGAAAGAGGAGGGGAATCCTACTTGGACTGGGGAGTCCTAGTAGGATTCCCCACACCTGCGCGCCCCCTTAGGGCCGGCCACCTCTTCCCTCCTCTCCTTTATATGTGTGGCCAGGGGGCACCCCATAGACACACAAGTTGATCTCTTAGCCATGTGCGGTGCCCCCCTCCATAGATTTCCACCTATTGTTGTAGTGCTTAGGTGAAGCCCTGCATCGGTAACTTCATCATCACCGTCATCACGCCGTCGTGCTGACGAAGCCCTCCCCTGACACTCAGCTGGATCTAGAGTTCATGGGATGTCACCAAGCTGAACGTGTGCAGATCATGGAGGTGTCGTACCTTCAGTGCTAGGATCGGTCAGATCGTGAAGATGTACGACTACATCAACCGTGTTGTCATAACAATTCTGCTTACGGTCTACAAGGGTATGTGGACAACACTCTCACCTCTCGTTGCTATGCATAACCTATATAGATCTTGCGTGTGCGTAGGAATTTTTTTGAAATTAGTGCGTTCCCCAACAGTGGCATCTGAGCCAGGTCTATGCATTGATGTTATATGCATGAGTAGAACACAAAGGAGTTGTGGGCGTGGGTATATACATATTGCTTGCCGTCACTAGTTGATTCTTGATTCAGCGATATTGTTAGATGAAGCGGCCCAGACCGACATTACGCGTACGATTACGTGAGACTGGTTCAACCAACGTGCTTCGCACACAGGTGGCTGGTGGGTGTCAGTTTCTCCAACTATAGTTGAATCGGATTCAATGAACGAGGTTCTTTCTGAAGATCAAACCGCGTTGTGGTTTTTGATGCGTAGGTAAGAATGGGTTCTTGCTCAGCCCATAGCAGCCATGTAAAACTTGCAACAACAAAGTAGAGGACGTCTAACTTGTTTTTGCAGGGCATGTTGTGATGTGATAATGTCAAGACATGATGCTAAATTTTATTGTATGAGATGATCATGTTTTGTAACAGAGTTATCGGCAACTAGCAGGAACCATATGGTTGGCGCTTTATTATATGAAATGTGATCGCCATGTAATTGCTTTACTTTATCACTAAGCAGTAGTTATAGTCGTAGAAGCAATAGTTGGTGAGACGACAACGATGCTTTGATGGAGATCAAGGTGTCAGGCCGGTGACGATGGTCATCGTACGGTGCTTTGGAGATGGAGATCGAAGGCACAAGATGATGATGTCATATCACTTATATTGATTGCATGTGATGTTTATCCTTTATGCATCTTATTTTGCTTAGTTCAGCGGTAGCATTATAAGATGATCTCTCACTAAATTTCAAGGTACAAGTGTTCTCCCTGAGTATGCACCGTTGCTACAGTTCGTCGTGCCGAGACACCACGTGATGATCGGGTGTGATAAGCTCTATGTTCACATACAATGGGTGCAAGGCAATTTTGCACACGCAGAATACTCGGGTTAAACTTGACAAGCCTAGCATATGCAGATATGGCCTCGAAACACTGAGACCGAAAGGTCGAGCGTGAATCATATAGTAGATATGATAAACATAGAGATGTTCACCATTGAAAACTACTCCATCTCACGTGATGATCGAACATGGTTTAGTTGATATGGATCACGTGATCACTTAGATGATTAGAGGGATGTCTATCTAAGTGGGAGTTCTTAAGTAATATGATTAATTGAACTTTAATTTATCATGAACTTAGTACCTGATAGTATTTTGCATGTCTATGTTGTTGTAGATAAATGGCACGTGTTGTTGTTCCGTTGAATTTTAATGCGTTCCTAGAGAAAGCTAACAAACCTGCTGCAGGAGCAACACCAGATGTTCTTCTGGCAGAGCAAAGCTGATGACTACTCGATAGTTCAGCGTGCCATGCTTTACGGCTTAGAACCGGGACTTCAACGACGTTTCGAACGTCATGGAGCATATGAGATGTTCCAGGAGTTGAAGTTAATATTTCAAGAAAATGCCCGGATTGAGAGATACGAAGTCTCCAATAAGTTCTACAGCTACAAGATGGAGGAGAATAGTTCTGTTAGTGAACATATACTCAAAATGTCTGTACCATAACCACTTGACTCAACTGGGAGTTAATCTTCCTGTTGATAGTGTCATTGACAGAGTTCTTCAATCACTGCCACCAAGCTACAAGAGCTTCGTGATGAACTATAATATGCAAGGGATGGATAAGACGATTCTTGAGCTCTTCGCAATGCTAAAGGTTGCGGAGGTAGAAATCAAGAAGGAGCATCAAGTGTGGATGGTCAACAAGACCACCTATTTCAAGGAAAAGGGTAGAGGGAAGAAGGGGAACTGCAAGAAGAATGGCAAGCAAGTTGCTGCTCAAGTGAAGAAGCCCAAGTCTGGACCTAAGCATGAGACTGGGTGCTCCTACTACAAAGGAACTGGTCACTAGAAGCGGAACTGCCCCAAGTATTTGGCGGAGAAGAAGGATGGCAAAGTGAAAGGTATATTTGATATACATGTTATTGATGTGTACCTTACTAATGCTCGCAGTAGCGCCTGGGTATCTGATATTGGTTATGTTGCTAATATTTGCAACTCGAAACAGGGGCTATGGATTAAGTAAGATTGGCTAAGGACGAGGTGATGATGCGTGTGGGAAATGGTTCCAAAGTCGATGTGATCGCCGTCGGCATGCTACCTCGACATCTACCTTCGGGATTAGTTTTAGACCTAAATAATTGTTATTTGGTGCCAGCATTGAGCATGAACATTATATCTGGATCTTGTTTAATGCGAGATGGTTATTCATTTAAATCAGAGAATAATGGTTGTTCTATTTATATGAGTAATATCTTTTATGGTCATGCACCCTTGATGAGTGGTCTATTTTTACTAAATCTTGATAGTAATGATACACATGTTCATAGTTATGAAGCCAAAAGATGCAGAGTTAATAATGATAGTGCAACTTATATGGGGCACTGCCGTTTAGGTCATATTGGTGTAAAGCGCATGAAGAAACTCCATGCTGATGGACTTTTGGAATCACTTGATTATGAATCACTTGATGCTTGCGAACCATGCCTCATGGGCAAGATAACAAAGACTCCATTCTTCGGAACAATGGAGTGAGCAACAGACTTTATGGAAATAATACATATTGATGTGTGCGGTCCTGTCAGGACCCCGATTCCAAGTCACATCGATCTAGCCGGTAACACCTCATATCACTTCGCGGCCTCACGCACGGTATCCCCACGGGTGTCGCCTTACCATGGCCCGGGACCGTTTGCGCCTTTTGGCTCATGTATATGATAATGTCGCTAGCATCCATATGACAGAGAACCCAGGCCGACATGGCTAGTCGTGAACCCAAAGCGGCACTAACCTATGGGGACAGGCATACATGAATCACATCGAGCATGTCGGTCATCAGTGTGTGAATCCAGGCTGTAGCACTAGGCTAACAGGACTCCGGGAACCCGAGCTGTAGTAGGCTAGGCAGGACTCCGGATGTCTCCGCGTGACATTTCCCTGAAGGGACAGACACATGAACGAAGTGAAACACATGCCGGCCAGTCAAGTGTCCTGAGCAGTAGTGCTGGGCTAGCAGGACTCCGGTGAACCGGGCTGTAGCGGACTACTATGGCTCATGGAAGCACTAGACTACATTTCCCCATAAGAGAGGCTGCCAAGGATAAACAACTAGATTGTCGGATCCCACACATACCAAGCATTTCAATCATACACACAATATGCTCGATATGTGTAAATACAACATGGCATCACAACAAAACTCTACAACTCAAAGTACTTTATTTAAAGGCTCCGGAGAGCCATACATAACATGTTCATACAGGTAGGGGTCACATGACCTGACACTCAAGTCATACAAGCATACAAGCACATGCGGAAGCAAATAAGTCTGAGTACAAACACTAGAAAGAAAGAAGGCTTAACGAAGCTTGTCTATCTACATAGGGCCCTCCATGGCCAGAATCACCACCTGGGTGGCAAGTCACTCATCGATGTTGAGGTCTACGTAAAACCCATCGGAGGGGGCGGTGTTGGGGGTTCTGTCATCCCCATTTCAGTTTTCTGGAAAGGTAGACATGATGCAACACTGTAATGCATGAACTAGCTAGGGTGTGACAACTCACCCCCACTCAAAAGAATCTCGTCCCGAGATTTAGGATCCGTTGGGAAGAAGGTGGGGTACTCAAGTCGAAGGCGATCCTCCCTTTCCCAAGTGGCTTCCTTTTCAGAGTGGTGTGACCATTGAACCTTGAGAAACTTGATGTTATGGCGTCGAGTGGTACGCTCGGCTTGATCAAGGATATGAACGGGATATTCCCGATATGTGAGATTATCTTGGAGATTAAGCGTTTCGTGGTCCACTCCACGGATAGGATCCGTGAAGCAACGCCTGAGTTGAGAAACGTGGAAGACATCATGAACTCTGGAAAGATGCGGAGGTAGTTCCAATTGGTAGGCCACTTCTCCTCACTTCGCAAGAATGTGAAAGGGTCCAATGTAACGAGGAGCCAACTTGCCTTTGATACCGAAATGATGGGTTCCCTTTAAAGGAGTAACCCGAAGGTAAGCCTTCTCGTTGACTTCATAAGTCATGAGCTTATGTTTGCGGTCATATTGGCTCTTTTGACGAGATTGGGCTGTTTTCAATTTCTCACGAATAACGCGAACCTGCTCTTTTGCTTCCTGGATCATATCCGGGCCAAAGAGTTGTCTTTCCCGGGTTTCTGACCAGTTAATAGGTGTTCGACATTTTCGTCCATAGAGAACTTCGAAAGGAGCTTTGCCCAAGCTAGCTTGATAACTATTGTTATAAGCAAACTCCGCGAATGGAAGGCATTTCTCCCATTCCATACCGAAAGAGATGACAGAAGCTCGGAGCATATCCTCCAGAATTTGTTTTACTCGATCTACTTGACCACTTGATTGGGGGTGGAAGGCAGTGTTAAAAGAGAGATGAGTTCCCATAGCATTTTGGAAACTTTCCCAAAATCATGAGGTGAAGAGACTTCCACGGTCTGAGTTAATTTCCAATGGGACACCATGAAGAGACACTATTTGGGAGATGTATAAGTCAGCTAGCTGGCTAGCGGTTATACTCTCACGAACAGGCAGGAAGTGGGCTACTTTGGAAAGACGATCGACAACGACGAAGATAGCATTATTCCCTTTCTTGGTCCTAGGAAACCTAGTAATGAAATCCACACTGATTTTATCCCATTTCCATTCAGGAATAGCCAAAGGTTGAAGAGTTCTAGCAGGCCGTTGGTGCTCTACTTTAACACGACGACAGACGTCGCAACTAGCAATGTATTGAACAATTTCTCTCTTCATCCTAGTCCACCAAAACCTCTGGCGTAGGTCTTGATACATTTTAGTACTACCTGGATGAATGGTGAGAGGGGATTCATGAGCTTCCTTAAGAACTAGCCGCCTCAGGTTTCGTGCCTTGGGAACCACTAAGCGGTTTCCAAAGAATACGACACCTTGATCATCAACGGAGAAACAAATCGCGACTCCTTTCTTAATGTTTCTCTTAATATGGGAGATTCCCGGATCTACCTTCTGTGCTTTGATGATCTGATCCGTAAGGGTAGGTTTTGCCACCAGGGTGGATAGGAATCCTTGAGGAACAATGTGAAGGTTAAGCTTCCAAAATTCCTCATGGAGAAGTGGTTGACCTTGTTGTAACATCAGATTGTTACAATAGGATTTACAACTTAGTGCATCAGCCATGACATTGGCTTTGCCCGGCGTGTAAGTTATTCCTAAGTCATAATCCGAGATCAACTCGACCCAACGTATTTGCCTGAGATTCAAATCTGTTTGGGTGAAGATATATTTCAAACTTTGGTGATCGGTGAAGATCTTGCAATGATTACCGAGAAGGTAATGTCGCCAAGTTTTAAGTGCATGGACTACAGCTTCAAGCTCTAGATCATGTGTGGGATAGTTTTCCTCATGTGGGTGTAATTGCCATGAAGCATAGGCAATTACCTGACGATCTTGCATGAGTATGCAACCTAGTCCTTGTCGCGAGGCGTCGCAATAGATAATAAAGTCCTTGGAGAAATCTGGTGGTACCAGTACGGGAGCAGATGTCAGGCGTATTTTCAGTTCCTAAAAGCTGAACTCGCACTGTGGGGTCCACTCGAACTTTTTATCTTTCTTGAGGAGTTCAGTTAGAGGTTTAGCAACCTTGGAAAAATTCTCGATGAAGCGGCGACAATAGCTCGCTAAGCCAAGGAAGCTCCGAACTTGCTTGACCGTTTCAGGTGGAGTCCAATCAAGGACGGCTTGAACTCGCTCAGGATTGATAGCAATAACCTTACCAGAGATTACATGGCCTAGATAGGTCACTTCTGGCAACCAAAATTCACACTTTGAGAATTTGGCATAAAGGTGATGCTCTCGAAGTTTCGTTAATACCAGCCTTAGATGTTCGGCATGTTCTCCCTCATTCTTGGAGTAGATGAGTATATCATCGAGGTATACCACGACGAATTTATCCAAATACTCCATGAAGACCGAGTTCATTAACCGAGAGAAGGTGGCTGGGGCATTGGTTAAACCGAAGGACATAACGGTGTACTCGTATTGGCCATAACGAGTAACAAAGGCCGTTTTAGGAATGTCCCCATTCTTGATTTTGATTTGATGGTATCCCAACCTCAAATCCATTTTGGAGAAGACTGAGGATCCAGCGAGCTGATCATACAGATCGTTGATCCTGGGGAGCGGATACTTGTTCTTGATAGTGACCAAGTTGATATCGGTAATCTACAACCATCCGATCCATTCCATCCTTCTTCTTGACGAAGAGGACGGGGCAAACCCAAGGAGAAGAACTAGGACGGATGAAACCCTTTTTCAAGGACTCATCGAGTTGTTGCTCGGCTAGTTCTAAGGGTGGCATCTTATAGGGTCTTCTAGAAATTGGGACGGTTCCTGGAAGAAGGTCTATCACGAACTCGACATCCCTGTCAGGTGGAACACCTGGCAGTTCTTCTGGAAAGACATCCGGGAAGTCTTGGACTACCGCAATATCTTCAAGGTCTGGAAGGGGGTTGGCATTTAGGGAGTAAAGCTGACGCTTGGCCACTCGAGCTAAGACATTGACTGTCTTGCCCGATGGGTGAGTAAGTTGAACGGTTCTAGTGGCACAATCAATCTTAGCATAATGAGCTGACATCCAGTCCATACCCAAGATGATGTTTATATCCGAGGACTTGAGAGCTATTAAAGATGCAAGGAAGACAAGTCTATCGACAAGAATTTCGTTCCCATGGCTTACTCTAGAAGTTTGCCATTTGGAACCCGGAGTTTGGATTACCATGGAAGTGGGCATGTCACAGAATGTCATGTTATGCAATCGAGCATAGCTCTCAGATATGAATGAATGAGATGCTCCAGTATCGAAAAGAACAGATGTCGGATGGCAATTAACAATGAGCATACCAAGGACGACGTTAGGATCATCATGAGCCTCCTCAGCTGAGACATAGTTGACATGGCCATGTGTAGTGGTGGCTGGCTTGGCGTAGAATGTCTTTCCCGCTGGCTTACCACGGCCAACGGACTTTCCAGACTGGTTGGGGTTGTTGTTCTGGGGACACTCTCGACTGAGTGACCCGGCTATCCACACTTGAAACATGTCACAACATTGGGGCGTGGAGCAGCATTAGCAGCGGGGCCACCATAGGGCTTAGGCGGTGCAAACTGCTGGTTGGGGCGAGGCGCCTCAAAGGATGGCCTCGGAGTGAACCCGGGTGGCAGCGCTGTGCTTGGAATCCACACCCGACGCTTCTGAGATCCAGAGCCGGATGAAGAACCAAAATCACGGGAGTGCTTGTGTGAAGCGTCATAGTCGGTCTGGCCTGTCTCGGCACTGATGGCCTTATTAACCAACTTCTGGAAGGAGGTGCACTCGTGCAGACGAAGATCGCGGCAAAGATCGGGGCTAAGTCCCTTGCGGAACCTTGCCTGCTTCTTAGCATCGGTGGATACCTCTTCAGGAGCATAACATGCTAAATTGCCAAACTCACGGCTGTATGCATCCATAGTCAGCCTGCCTTGGGTGAAATTGCAGAACTCTTCCCTCTTACGATCCATGAGACCTTCCGGGATGTGATGCTCACGGAAAGCCTCACTGAATTCAGCCCAAGTAGTGATTTGGCCGACCAGGCGCATAGCCTCAAAGTTTTCCCACCAAAGGCTAGCAGGGCCTTCGAGGTGATAGGCAGCATAGGTAACCTTATCAGCTTCGGCTACGTTGGCAGAACCTAGCTTATGGGTGATGCTGCGAAGCCAATCATCTGCGTCGAGGGGCTCGACGGAATGATTAAACTTTGGTGGGTACAACTTGATAAAGTCATTGATTGACACCAAGACGTTTCTCTGATGACGTGCAGTGTTCTGCTCAATCCGCTCCAGCAAGCGGTTAGTCTCACGCTTGTTTCTTTCTGCCTCCAGCATAACTTCGGCCAGAGAAGGCGGGTGAGGCAGATTCTCATCCCTAGCTGCACTGGCTTCCCCCTGCTCCGGGGCAGCAGAGTTGCCACGGGTGTTGACCATCCTAGGAAAAACAAGACAATGGTTTAGACAAGGATGGCACAATCTTGGCAAGGAAGTGCAGAATGTAATGGATAACATGGAATGCTGAGATGTTCATTGCACGACATGGTAATATAGAAACTGCCATATATATACCATCAGTCATACACACCGTACATAGTTTAGTACAAGCCTAGGCTAGAGTACAACTACGGTGAAAGACGTTACATCTCATCGGAGGCATTCCAAGCTCCTATACATTATTTTTCTACACCTCCAGAATGTGATACACACCAAGTCGTATCCCACGGGTCACGCGGGACTGTGGAGAATACAACTATTACAGTGCTAGTGAAACTACTACCAGCTCAGACAGCTCCGTAGTAATCCTCATAAAAGTCACCACCAAAACCTGGAAGCGGAACATGATCATCTGGGAACAGACGGTCCTGTGGAGCTTGCGGGCCATAGGGACTCGGATGTGGCCTTGGTCCCACAAACGGTGGCAGACGGGGACCACAAGGAGGGGTGATGCCTCCCACATCACGCCAGTCCATACAATCTGGCAATCCAGACCGTACGGGGTACATGTCCCTCATGTCTGTGTATCCCGCCTGCACAGCAGGTGCAAACCGAGTCAAAGTGGCCCAGTGATCAGAACGAGAGTTGAAGAGCTCCATTCGCAAGGCCCGATTTTCGCGGTCCTTGTCCTCGAGCATCTCGGTAGTGGTGCGTTGTAGTGACTCCTCATGTGTAGATTCATAGTACAAAGCCTGATAGTACCCCTGTGCTCCAGGGAGTGAGGCTGGCATGTAGCGAAAATCGGTGTTCTGGAGCAAGGTAGTTCTGGCTCGAATGATAGTCATCATTGAGTAAGCTGCGTCCTGCACGGACATCTCAATAGTACCCCCAAGCCCATAAGAGCAGTGGAGGGGTTCACTGGCTCCAGGATAAGAGGGATATATCCTGACGGTACAAAGGTATTGGCTCTGGTTGAAGTCTCGGAACTGCTCCTCGACGGTATACTCAGGATACCATCGATAACCTGTCTCGACCATCACTCGAACCAACATGGCCGTGTGACCAGGTACATCGAGGCACCGAGTCAGACGAACCACTTGGTTCTGGGAACGGGTGGCCATCTGAAAGCACAGAATAATGCATAGGCATTAGAATTTTCTAAGAGAATTCGGACATCATAACGGCTGTAAATGCTCAGAAAAAGATTTGAGACATTCACAACAGTTTGCAAAACCACTCAACAACATCATATCAAGGTTCTGGTTCAACTGACAACATACTAAAAGTAGTAGAAACTGAACTGAGGCTTGTAACAACAATCCTATAAGCTACTACGGATTAGTAACACGTGAACCTGATAGAGAGAGGACAGCCTAGTCCTTAACCCACGTAGAATGAGAAGAGAATGACTCGGATCAGAGGGCATAAGGTAAAGGAGTAAAAGAGCCTTACATTCCCTCCCACAATCAATTCGCCTACATATAACTAAAGCATTTCTAGACGCGACATCGACCAGTTTGGCTCAACGAACCTACAGGCAGTCCGGCTCTGATGCCAACGCTGTTAGGACCCCGATTCCAAGTCACATCGATCTAGGTGGTAACACCTCATATCACTTTGCGGCCTCACACACGGTATCCCCACGGGTGTCGCCTTACCATGGCCCAGGACCGTTTGCGCCTTTTGGCTCACGTATATGATAGTGTCACTAGTATCCATATGACAGAGAACCCGGGCCGACATGGCTAGTCGTGAACCCAAAGCGGCACTAACCTATGGGGACAGGCATACATGAATCACATCGAGCATGTCGGTCATCAGCGTGTGAATCCGAGCTATAGCACTGGGCTAACAGGACTCTGGGAACCCAGGCTGTAGCAGGCTAGGCAAGACTCCGGATGTCTCCGCGTGACATTTCCCCGAAGGGACACACACGGGAACGAAGTGAAACACATGCCGGCCAGTCAAGTGTCCTGAGCAGTAGTGCTGGGCTAGCAGGACTCCGGTGAACCGGGCTGTAGCGGACTACTATGGCTCATGGAAGCACTAGACTACATTTCCCCATAAGAGAGGCTGCCAAGGATAAATAACTAGATTGTCGGATCCCACACATACCAAGCATTTCAATCATATACACAATATGCTCGATATGTGTAAATACAACATGGCATCACAACAAAACTCTACAACTCAAAGTACTTTATTTAAAGGCTCCGGAGAGCCATACATAACATGTTCATATAGGTAGGGGTCACATGACCCAACACTCAAGTCATACAAGCATACAAGCACATGCGGAAGCAAATAAGTCTGAGTACAGACACTAGAAAGAAAGAAAGCTTGATGAAGCCTGTCTATCTACATAGGGCCCTCCATGGCCAGAATCACCACCTGGGTGGCAAGTCACTCATCGACGTCGAGGTCTACATAAAACCCATCGGAGGGGGCAGTGTTGTGGGTTCTGTCATCCCCATTTCAGTTTTCTGGAAAGGTAGACATGATGCAACACTCTAATGCATGAACTAGCTAGGGTGTGACAGGTCCAATGAGTGTTGAGGCTCGCGGCGGGTATCGTTATTTTCTGACCTTCACAGATGATTTGAGCAGATATGAGTATATCTACTTAATGAAACACAAGTCTGAAACGTTTGAAAAGTTCAAAGAATTTCATAGTGAAGTGGAGAATCATTGTAACAAGAAAATAAAGTTTCTACAATCTGGTCGTGGAGACGAAATATTTGAGTTACGAGTTTGGCCTTCAATTGAAACAATGTCGAATAGTTTTGCAACTCACGCCACCTGGAACACCACAGCGTAATGGTGTGTCTGAACTCGTAACTGTACTTTATTAGATATGGTGCGACCTATGATGTCTCTTACTGATTTATCACTATCGTTTTGGAGTTACGCATTAGAGACAGTTGCATTCACGTTAAATAGGGCAGCATTTAAATCCATTGAGACGAAACCATATGAATTGTGGTTTAGCAAGAAACCTAAGCTGTCGTTTCTTAAAGTTTGGGGCTATGATGCTTATGTGAAAAAAGTTTCAACATGATAAGCTCGAACCGAAATCGGAGAAATGTGTCTTCCTAGGATACCGAAAGGAAACTGTTGGGTACACCTTCTATCACATATCCGAAGCAAGATATTCATTGCTAAACAATGGATCCATTCTAGAGAAGAAGTTTCTCTCGAAAGAAGTGAGTGGGAGGAATGTAGAACTCGATGAGGTACACTACAAAAAAATACACTTCCGTGATGATACGTGTTTGTCATAGTAGGTCACATTTTCTGTCATGCATGTACATCCATGACGATTTTATGACAGAATCAAGATAGTCATACATGTCCTGTCGTAGAAGTGTTCCATGACATTATCAAAATTATCATCACGGAAGTGTCCACTTCCATGATGATAAATCCCGTGTCACAGAAGTGCTTTCGTCAAGGGCGACCGACACGTGGCATCCACCATAACGGAACGCCGTTAAGCTATCGGGTCGGGTTTTGGATCCGATAACCCGTTAACAGCCCCGACCAATGGGGATTTTCCACGTGGAAAATCATCATTGGCTGGAGGAAACACGTGTCGGCTCATCGTTGGGACAGATGTCATCCACTCATTGGACAGAAGGCGCCTATGATACGTCGACACGTGGCACGGCCCAACAGAGGCACATTCATGTGAAAAGGCCAGCCCGTTTGACTTGGTCTAAAGGTGGCGAGCCGGCCCATGTAAAGCCTGTTAACGGCATGTTCGCATATAGCCCATTTACAGCCCGCTAACCCAAGGCCCGTTACGCCCTATCCGAATTAGGCCCAGTAGCGTCATCTGGGCCACCCAATATGATTCTAGCCCGTTTTTACTTCTGGCCCATGTATGGCCCATGACATCTTTCGTCCCATATGAGGCCCTGTGTAACTCTAACGGCCCGTGGTGAAACTGGCCCGTAATGAACAGTGTATCACTTTACACCCATTAACGGCTCGTGGTGAAACTAGCCCGTAATGAACAGTGTATCACTTTATACCCATTAACAGCCTGTTATTCCGTTTGGCTGTTTCCAGCCCATGTTATCTTTCGGCCTTCTCAGAGCCCATTTATTCTTGGGCTCATTTCCAGCATTCGTTTACTTACGGCCCGTTACTGTCATTTTCTGCTTGTGGGCCAAATTCAGCCCATGGTTACAGTCGGCCTGTTTGTGGTCCGTTAATACGTTGGGCCATTTTCATAGCGTCATCAAATACGGCCTATTAACGATGGCCCATTATGGTCGGCCCATGAACAGACGATTCCAACTCTAGCCCGTTTACGGCCATAATGCGGTCTGTTTGGCCCATGTTTGGCCAATCGATCATACGGCCCGTATAAGGCCCATTGATGATATGGCCCGCAGAAGGCCCATTGTTTCTACGGCCCGTAGAAGGCCCATTGTTTCTACGGTCCGTAGAAGGCCCACTGTTTCTATGGCCAGTAGGAGGCCCAGTGTCACTATAGTAAATATTAGCCCATGGTTATTGTGGCCTAGTTTTAAAAAATAGGTTATTGCAGCCAGTAGCTAACCGCAGAGAAAGAACTGCAATGACTACAAGCAAACAAATAAATAAGACAACAAGGAAATAGATAAGCAAGCAACTAACGCTAGGCTATCACGGCTATTACACATATTACATCCACTGGGCATTAAAGTTCACCACCAGTGCAAATATAGGGAACAAAGCAGCATATCATATACACTGGTTGTCAAAGTTGGCGACCAGCGCAAATAAACGCCGCAGCAAAACAAATCCAGAACTGAAACCACTTCAGAAGATCTCAAGAAACAATATCCTGGGTACCCATAATGCTGGCAAGATGCTTAGCAAGCTTCCTAACTTTCTCTTGTTTGGCGCTTAAATCCTCCAGCGCTTGCTGTTGCACCAGAAAATATGCATCTGAATTCTGCAGGGACTTCCTCAGTCCTTCAGCTTCCTGTCGCGGCACATCTGATCGATGTCTTTCAACTTGAAGTTGAGACTCAAGAAGACGAACTGATTCAGGCAGTGAGTTCGAAGAGCTTGTGCCAGCAGTAGTGGCCAGTAACTCGAACACTACATCAAGACAGGACTTTTGGGTTCCCTCACTATCATCAAGATAGTTTTTATCAGCTTTCTTGGAGACCAACAGGGGTGTCACACTATCTTGAACCTTATATGCATTACTTCCTTTACCATTGGATAATGCGGTACTGTTCTCCAATATTTTGTCCGCATTCTAAAAGAGAAACAAGCAGACACATCACATGTTTACCATGTTGATATCAAACTCATTTTGGTAAATGAGTTCAGTAGTAAAGTGGACAGGATAACAGCATGAAACAAACATATATCTATGTACCATGGTCACTTTATGGTCTATAGCATTCTAGTTTTTGTTGCCAAATCAAGATAGAGACATAGTTCAAATAATATTTGTTCAAGACAAAGTAGAATAGATAGAATATAAGTGTGGGTAACTATAGAGCAATAACAACACTTGTAATGTGCATGACATGAGAACATAATTGTTTATTCAATTGAAACTTAAATCAACATAGAGCAGGTTACAACAGCAAACCAGTTAAAGAAACAGGTTTAAAACATACCTGTTGCGCCATTGGAGTTTCAATTCCATCCTTCAAATTTGAAAATAGTTGGTATGAGTAAATACAGTAATGCAAGAGCAAAGGAGTATGAACCATAGCTACAGAACCTAACCTGAGAACAAATCTTCTTCTCCTTTAAGCGTTGAGTTGGGATTGGGAGTGGTGGTCCTCGTGCTTTGGGCACTGCAGTTCCCTTACTAACTGCTCATGTTTGGGTGCTCTGTGGTGGAGACGGTGCTGTGTCAACTGGAACTGGGTTACTATCTGCCGGGGTTGGGGTTAGAAGGGGTGTAGCTGGTTCTCTGTCCAACTGGGTAGGGGTACAATCTGTGAGAGTCTGGGTTATGTGTGGTGGATCTGGTCCTTGGGCAAGTACAACCGTGGTTCTATCTGCATCAACTGGTAGCACTATCTTTTCTGAAGACCATGTTGTTACTCCCTTAGATACTACCATCACTCTCTCCAATTCAAATGGCTGATAAACAAGAAAAGTAATTGAAAGTATAGACATTGTATGATAGACAGGTGCAATGGATAGTGGGGAATAAAAGAGGGCATGAAATAATTCATATTTATGTTGTCTAACCAAACAGGATAGCATGACACAATTTCACATATATGATGGCTAACTAAACAGGATAGCATGACACAATTTCACATTATGATGGCTAACTAAAAAACATGGAAAGACATAGTTCAAAATATGAGACTATGTAAATAGGATGACATGACATAACTATATAATGTGTTTATTAAATAGGTTGGCATGCCATAATTCACATACATTCATGGATAGCATGCCATAATTCAAAATATGATGATTGTAAACACTAAACAGGATGAGATGATATATCTATATGATGTCTTTATTAAATGGGTTGCCATGCCATAATTCAGATAGATGATGTGTATGTACTATGTAAACATCATGGCATGATATAATTCAAATATATGATTTATATAGTAAGCAAGTAAGCATATGACAATCCATATATGATGTAAAAACTAAGCAATGCAAGACAACATGCATGACATGGGTAATATAACCCTGCCAATTTTGAGCATAGACCTCAAGGGGGAAATAGGACTGGTCATCAGTCTCTGAATCCTCCTCTGAGGAGCTCTCTGTAACCAGCAAGATGTCTGCTTTAGCACGTAGCATTGTCTGCTCTGAATACCTTGTTTTCACTCCAGATACTTCCATCACCGCTTCAAATGGCTGATGCACAACAAGAGTAGTTGAATATACAAACATTGTCGACAAATGGAACACGTAATACAAAAAAATGATAGCATGATATAATTCACATACATGATGATTGGCTAAATAGCATGGCATTGCATAATTCACATATATAATGCCTTTGCAACAAGATAGCATTGTATAATTCACATATATAATGTCTTGCAACAAGATGGCAATGCATAATTCACATATATGGTAATTAGACACTGAACAGGTGGCATTCACACAAAGCATGTCTAAATTAATCAAATGACATAGCAATGCGAGACACCATACGCACGATATGAGCAACATAACCCTGCCAAGTTAGAGCATACACCTCGGGGGGAATAGGACTGGTCATCTGTCTCTGAATCCTCCTCTGAGGAGCTATCCGTAACCAGCGAGATATGTGCTTCGTCAGATAGCATAGTCTGCTCTGAAGACCTTGTTTTCACTCCAGAATTTGCCATCACCGTGTCAAATGGCTGATACACACGAAGAGCAGTTGAATGTACTAACATTGTTGACAAATGTAATACATAACGAAAAAAAGGATGGCCTAATATAATTTACATATAAGATGACTGGCTAAGTAGGATGGCATTGCAAAATTCACATATATGATGCCTGGCTAAACAAGATGGCGTTGCATAATTTACATAAACGATGGATAAACTAAACAGATGGCATTCGCACAAAGGATGTCTAAACTAAGCAGATGACATATTTGATGTATAAAGTAAGAAATGCAAGACACCATATGCATGATATAACCAACATCAGCATGCCAAGTTAGAGCGAACACCTCAGGGGGTAAATAGGAGTTGTCTTCTCCTTCTGAATCCCCCTCAGAACAGATATCTTCCTCTTGATTACAATCCGAAATGTGTGGAGGGGGGCTACCTTTGCGCCTACCATGGAGCGACGTCTGCATGAAATTTTATTGCCACACAAGGCTCGTCTCTTTTGCTCTACATGTTCAGTTCCATTGTTTACAATAACTGTCATGCATAGGAATAAAACATAGTGAGATTATGTAAAGAGTGCATGCAGAAATTCAAAGTGATGGTAGCAACCTGTGGATAGACCCAAAACCAATAATAGCAGGCAGATAATGGCTTCAGTTAAAAAATACAGTTAATGGCTTCTTTACTGTTTGTTTCCCACCCAACATGAAACTCATAGTAGACACCGGAGATTAACCAGATAGTAGATAGATACTATTGATAGCGGCCCCGATATGTACCCCACAACCATTTAAAAACTCATGTTTGACCATTAGTTTGGAGCTGACTCAGAGTCTAATCGGTGAACAGGACGATAAAGTAGCATGTAATATTAAGCGATGCATAACGTAAGAAGACATGAAAGAGTGCGACCTCTCTTGCGGACTCGTGTAGTCCTCGAGGTCATCTGCTTGGTTGATGATGGTAATGCAGTTTTCATGGCTGCCAGCGACGTGGAAGAAGATCTGAGGCGGCAAAAGATAGTCTGGAGGCCGGATCCCTGCTGTGCTGGACCCTTTTGTCGTTGGAGCAGCTGAGTTGGGGTGGACGATGGCGCAGCAGGAGCGGGACAAACCACGCAAGGTTTTCTTTGACAACCATCTGTAAGAGAAGTAATTCTGTAAGGGCTCGTTTGAATTGGAGGATTCCAACAATGCAGGGATAGGAAATAGACAGGAATAGGATAGGAATGCACGTGCAAAACAGAGAATTTAAAAACACAGGATTTCTGCCAATCTGGGTGTTTGGTTCACAACAGTTGGAAGATCACAGGATGCAAAGAAGCATGGTGAGATTAAGTCAAACCACAAGAAAATGTACGGTTATAATGCTATTATGCTACTATCTCTTGGTCTTGTGCTTCATGAATAGGAATTTGAAAAGGAGGACAAGTGAAAATTAAAATTCCTACGTTTTTCTTTCAAGGAGACACTAAAGGAACAAATCTGTGTGCTCGGTGGCAATATATATAACATGTAGAGTAAAAAAGAGATGCAACAAGTGTACAACCTCTTTGGCGAAGCCATGTCGATCTCGGCGTGATTGGGTTGGCCGGTGAGGATGCTCTCGCTGACTTTGCTGTCGGAGGAGGGGAAGAAGATCTTAGGCGTCTAGAGATGGAGCCCGAGGTACTACTCCGCTGTGATGGAGGGTTTCGTCGTTGGAGCAGCTCCGGTGAGTTGTACGACGCTGAGGCTGAAGCAGGACAAGAGAGACAACGAACAACGTTAACCTGAGTGGAATTCTAATAGCATCTCCAATACATGACGCAAAATACATAACCACAAAGTGCTAAATGTAAAATACATCAGCCACTCATCTCTGAACTTAACTGTCGAAACTGAACTTAACTATCGAAACTGAACTTAACTGTCGAAACTGAATTTTGCTGTCAAAACTGAATGCACTGGCAAGGTGAGGCTACACATCGGTCAACTGACTTTTTCATCTCTGGTCGGTCGATTTTGCAGCCGTTGGATACGAAATCAAGGGCCTGCGGTTCATCTTCAACCTCCACCCCCCCTGAGCCGCCAGCCACCACCGGCCAAACAGCAGCCCCCCACCACCCGCGGCCGGCAGTGCGCCGCCCCGCCCGCCCCGAAAACACTCCCCACTGCCTATCCGCCGCCTCCCC
>NC_041382.1:107368008-107387410 GCF_002162155.2 Triticum dicoccoides | reverse complement strand
GACCCACAGGTCGATTCAGTTGACTGAAGTGTAGCTAAATCGGAGTAGCATCACAAGCAAGAGCGAGAGCACCAGCGCGAGCAAGAGCAATTGCAAGAGCAGACCAGGCAGGGGACTAAGAGCAAGAGCAGAGCAGCAGCGCGAGCGAGAGCTAAAGCAGTAGCAGCTCCTATTGATGTGGACGTCGCCGCCGAGGGAGCAACGTCGTGGAGGAAGTGGTCGGCAACGCCGCCGTGGATGGAGCCGCGCCGTGTCGGCTCGGGACCGAGCGCCGGCAGCACCGAGAGATCGAATCAAGAAGAAAATGCAGCGATTAGTGTACAACCTGTTTGGTGGCGCCGATTAGGCCGCAGCTTCATCCGAGGAAATGGTGATGATGATGCTCTTCCGGTGGTGCAGGTGAAGACAGCGGTGTGGGAATGGAGGTGGCGCGAAAGACGAGGTGAACGTCGGGGCAGCTCCTTGGAGGTGGTGGACGGGGTGGCTGAACTGGCGGCACGATGAGATCAACGATGGATCCTCATCCGATACGGTGGATGAGGGACGTCGAGGTGTTGCTGTGGACGACATCGTCGGGGAAGAGGCTTCGGCTGGGTGGCGGACGGAGTAGGGTGTGGGGTTTCGTCGCGGGTTTTCGCGGCCTCGATGTACGAATGGGTGGGCGGATGGGATGGCAGTGGGGAACCATGGCTTAGAGACGCGCTTGTCCGAAATGTGGGGTAAGTTACGAAAGTACCCCCATCGATTTGAGGTGGTTCTTTCGGTTCAGGGGTACCACGGGCATTTCGCGTGTCGGGATTTCACAGGAGGTGGGAGTTTTCGCGCGCGTTGTAATTTCGGAATAGCAAGGCGCGGGTTGAGATGGAGGGAGTTGCCGGAGCACAACAAGACAAAGATATATCTTAAATATTTCGGGCTAACAAGGCGCGGGTTGAAATTTCTGAACAAGCCTAACGTGTACTGTACCAAATCAATGCGCACTACAAATGTTATTCAAAACTATGAATTCATGTTATGTTCAATTAAAATATTTCGCTACGTGTATAATGCATGCAACCTACTACTCAAATGAACATTTTAGTGCATTCCAAACGTATATACTACCACTTCAATATGAACTAAATTTGAATTCATTTCTCTATTTGAATAAGATCTACAGTAATGATCGTTGTGAAGTCAAATCATTTGAATTCGTTTCTCTGTTTTAATAAGATCTACAATCATCATTATTGTCAAGTTAAACCATCGTTTGTGTATTATCTTCACAGCACACCACATGATTAGTCTCGAGTTACATATGAACTATGTGTACTATATGAACTCGAACTAGATTTTTTGAATCCACTTTATTTTGATTTCAAATCACATTACATTTCTAGCTCTAGCTAGATCTTCATAATCTAAACCATGTCTCATATGTATAATGTGTTTATCACATTATGTATGGTGCCCCGCCCCCTACGCCTACAAGTATTTAGATGTGAGTGGCAAACACCACACATTACCACAAATTCAAATAAAATGTGAGAATGTTTGATATATAGTATTGTTTAGATTGTTTGATATTTAGTTGTAAGCTGCAAACGCCACACATTATCACAAATTCAAATAAAATGAGAGATTTTTTGATGTATAGTATGGTTTAGATTGTTCGGCATTTAGCTGTGAGTTGCAAACGCCAATCATTATCACATTATGGTATAACATGTGCACAACACGTGTATCACTGCTATATTCATGCATGCAATGATTAAAACACTATGATCTCCTATTCAAATATATGAATCCGCTTTCATATCAAATTATGATCTTTGTTAGTCTCTTACACCCACACAATCCTCTAACCTTTGTAGCTACCACTAACTTTCTCTCGTGCATGCACACGCCCTCCTCACCCTCCCCCTCCCTCGGCATTCTATCCACCGGGCACATTCATTTTTTTATTTAGGTCGTTCTCCCAGAGTCTCCACAACTCCTTTCCGACACACACCGATCGATAAACCTCTCCATCGATGCCTGCCTACAACATACAGGCACACACCTTCAATCTCCTCCTTTATGTGTCCTTGCTACGTCTTGAGCTTGTGTTGGTTTTCCCCGAAGAGGAAGGGATGATGCAGCAGAGTAGCGGAAGTATTTCCCTCGGTTTTTGAGAACCAAGGTATCAATCCATTAGGAGGCCACGCTCAAGTCCCTCGTACCTGCACAAAGCGACAGCTACTCGCAACCAACGTGATTAGGGGTTGTCAATCCCTTCACGGTCACTTACGAGAGTGAGATCTGATAGATATAATATTTTTGGTATTTTTGGTATAAAGATGCAAAGTAAAAAGTAAAAGGAAAGTAAAAAATCAAAGCAATATTAAAGTGATGGAGATTGATATGATGAGAATAGACTCGGGGGCCATAGGTTTCACTAGTGGCTTCTCTCAAGAGCATAAGTATTCTACGGTGGGTGAACAAATTACTGTTGAGAAATTGACAGAATTGAGCATAGTTATGAGAATATCTAGGCATGATCATGTATATAGGCATCACGTCCGTGACAAGTAGACCGAAACGATTCTGCATCTACTACTATTACTCCACTCATCGACCACTATCCAGCATGCATCTAGAGTATTAAGTTAAAAATAGAGTAACGCCTTAACCAAGATGACATGATGTAGAGAGATACATTCATGCAATATGAAATAAACCCCATCTTGTTATCCTCGAGGCAACGATGCAATACGTGTCTTTCTGCCCCTTCTGTCACTGGGAAAGGACACCGCAAGATCGAACCCAAAGCTAAGCACTTCTCCCATGGCAAGAACTACCAATCTAGTTGGCCAAACCAAACGAATAATTCGAAGAGACTTGCAAAGATAACCAATCATACATAAAAGAATTCAGAGAAGATTCAAATATTATTCATAGATAGACTTGATCATAAACCCACAATTCATCGGTCTCAACAAACACACCGCAAAAAGAAGATTACATCGAATAGATCTCCACAAGAGAGGGGGAGAACTTTGTATTGAGATCCAAAAAGAGAGAAGAAGCCATCTAGCTACTAACTATGGACCCGAAGGTCTGAGGTAAACTACTCACACTTCATCGGAGAGGCTATGATGATGTAGAAGCCCTCCGTGATGATGGCCCTCTTCCGGCGGAGCTCCGGAACAGGCCCCAAGATGGGATCTCGTGGATACAGAAAGTTGCGGCGGTGGAATTAGGTTTTTGGCTCCTGTTCTGATCGTTTGGGGGTACGTGTGTATATATAGGAGGAAGGAGTACGCCGGAGGAGTACCGAGGGGCCCATGAGGCAGGGGGCGCGCCCCCACCCTCGTGACCGCCTCTTTTGTTCCTTGGAGCAGGGTCCAAGTCTCCTGGATCAAGTTCGGTGAGAAAATCACGTTCCCAAATGTTTTATTCTGTTTGGACTCCGTTTGATATTCCGTTTCTTCGAAACATTGAAATAGGCAAAAAACAGCAATTCTAGGTTGGGCCTCCGGTTAATAGGTTAGTCCCAAAAATAATATAAAAGTGGAAAATAAAGCCCAATATAGTCCAAAACAGTAGATAATATAGCATGGAGCAATCAAAAATTATAGATACATTGGAGACGTATCAGGCATCCCCAAGCTTAATTCCTGCTCGTCCTCGAGTAGGTAAATGATAAAAAAAGAATTTTTGATGTGGAGTGCTACTTGGCATAATTTCAATGCAAATCTTCTTAATTGTGATATGAATATTCAGATTCGAAAGATCAAGAGAAAAGTTCATATTGACATAAAAATAATAATACTTCAAGCATACTAACAAAGCAGTTATGTCTTCTCAAAATAACATGGCCAAAGAAAGTTATCCCTACAAAATCGTATAGTCTGGCTATGCTCTATCTTCACCACACAAAGTATTTAAATCATGCACAACCCCGATGACAAGCCAAGCAATTGTTTCATACTCTAACTTTTTCAAAACTTTTTCAATCTTCACGCAATACATGAGCGTGAGCCATGGATATAGCACTATAGGTGGAATAGAATGGTGGTTGTGGAGAAGACAAAAAGGAGAAGATAGTCTCACGTCAACTAGGCATATCGACGGGCTATGGAGATGCCCATCAATAGATATCAATGTGAGTGAGTAGGGATTGCCATGCAATGGATGCACTAGAGCTATAAGTATATGAAAGCTCAAAAAGAAACTAAGTGGGTGTGCATCCAACTTGCTTGCTCATGAAGACCTAGGGCAATTTGAGGAAGCCCATCAATGGAATATACAAGCCAAGTTCTATAATGTAAAATTCCCACTAGTATATGAAAGTGATAACATGAGAGACTCTCTACTATGAAGATCATGGTGCTACTTTGAAGCACAAGTGTGGTAAGAGGATAGTAACATTGTCCATTCTCTATTTTTCTCTCATCATTTTTTTATTTGGGCCTTTTCTCTTTTTTTATGGCCTCTTTTTATTTGGGCTTCTTTGGCCTCTTTTTTTATTGTTTATTTTATTTTTCGTCCGGAGTCTCATCCCTACTTATGGGGGAATCATAGTCTCCACCATTCTTTCCTCACTGGGACAATGCTCTAATAATGATGGTCATCACACTTTTATTTTTCTTACAACTCAATACTTAGAACAAAATATGACTCTATATGAATGCCTCCGGCGGTGTACCGGGATATGCAATATGACAATGATGAATGTGTCATGATGAACTAGATGGTGGAAAGTTGCATGGCAATATATCTCGGAATGGCTATGGAAATGCCATAATAGGTAGGTATGGTGGCTGTTTTGAGGAAGGTATATGGTAGGTGTATGATACCGGCGAAAGGTGCGCAGTATTAGAGAAGCTAGCAAAGGTGGAAGGGTGAGAGTGCGTATGATCCATGGACTCAACATTAGTCATAAAGAACTCATATACTTATTGCAAACATCTAGAAGTTATCAAAGCAAAGTATTACACGCATGCTCCTAGGGGGATAGATTGGTAGGAAAATACCATCGCTCGTCCCCGACCGCCACTCATAAGGAAGACAATCAATAAATAAGTCATGCTCCGACTTCATCACATAACGGTTCACCATACGTGCATGCTACGGGAATCACAAACTTTAACACAAGTATTCTTTAAATTCATAACTACTCAACTAGCATGACTTCTAATATTACCACCTCCATATCTCAAAACAATTATCATGCTTCAATCTTTTCTTAGTATTCAACACACTCAAAAGAAAGTTTCACAAATCTTGAATACCAAGCATATTATTATTAAGCAAATTACCGTGCTATTAAGAGACTCTCAAAATAATTTAAGTGAATCATGAGAGATCAATAGTTTCTTTAAAACAAATCCACCACCGTGCTCTAAAAGATCTAAGTGAAGCACATAGAGCAAAATTATAACGCTCAAAAGATATAAGTGAAGCACATAGAGTATTCTATCAAATTTTAATTCATGTATGGCTCTCTCAAAAGGTGTGTACATCAAGGATGATTGTGGAATACTAAGACACAAAGACACAAATAATACAAGACGCTCCAAGCAAAACACATATCATGTTGGTGAATAAAAATATAGCTCCAAGTAAATTACCGATGGAAGTGGACGAAAAAGGGGATGCCTTCCGGGGCATCCCCAAGCTTTGACTTTTTGGTGTCCTTGGATTATCTTGGGGGTGCCATGGTCGTCCCCAAGCTTAGTCTCTTGCCACTCCTTGTTCCATGATCCATCAAAAGAATTCACCCAAAACTTGAAAACTTCACAACACAAAACTCAAAATAGAAAACTCGTGAGCTCCGTTAGCGAAAGAAAACAAAAGACCACTTCAAGGTACTGTAATGAACTCATTATTTATTATATAGATGTTAAACCTACTGTATTCCAACTTCTCTATGGATTATAAACTAATTTACTAGCCATAGATTCATCAAAATAAGCAAACAACACACGAAAAACAGAATCTGTCAAAAACAGAACAGTCTGTAGTAATCTGTAGCTAGCGCAAGATCTGGAACCCCAAAAATTCTAAAATAAATTGATGGACGTGAGGAATTTATATATTAATCATATTCAAAAAGAATTAACTAAATACCACTCTTCAAATAAAAATGACAGCAGTTCTCGTGAGCGCTAAAGTTTCTGTTTTTTACAGCAAGTTCAACAAGACTTTCCCCAAGTCTTCCCAACGGTTCTACTTGGAACCCACACTAATTAAACAAAAAAACACAACCAAAACATAGGCTAAATAATTTGTTTATTACTAATCAGGAGCAAAAGGCAAGGAATAAAAATAAAATTGGGTTGCCTCCCAACAAGCGCTATCATTTAACGCCCCTAGCTAGGCATAAAAGCGAGGATAGATCTAGGTATTACCATTCTTGGTTTTAGAGAGAAAAAGAGCAAAGTTGTTATCTATGGAATTAATCTTTCTATTTTGAAAAAGTACATGTCCATTAATGGTAGAAGAAATATTAAGAATGTTGCGGAAATTGGCAACTAGGCTAGCTTTTATCTCTTTAATAGATTCATTTTGGTAAGAAAGCAAGAGATATGTGATTTCAGCTTTCTCATTAATGGGGTGCCCAAATATAGTTTTCATCCTCTCATAGGTATCTATGGGGTCCCCTTCAAGGAAACCTCCTTCGAAAATAGAATCTAAAACTTGTTTGAACAAAGCGGGTAGCCCAACATAAAAGCTTTTTAAGTAAACCTCAATTTGATATTGGGGTACATAGCTAGCCCGGATCCTTAACAGCCTATCCCAAGCATCTTTCAAAGATTCATCAAGTAAGTAACGAAAAATTCCAGAATCATCTTCATCAAAATTACTAAGGTTCTCATTGATAACTCCGGCAAGTTGTTCTATAGCATTCCGATTTATGAGTTTAGATAAGATAGCAGGATTGTCTAAAGCACTAGAACTTGGGAGAGAACCCCCAACTCTTTTTGGTTCTGACATGGCGAGGGAAAAGAGGCAAATAGAGAGGAAGGACAGAGAGAGAGAGAGAGAGGGTGAATAAAATGTCAAGTAGGGGAGAGGAAAACGAGAGGCAAATGGCAAATAATGTAATGCGAGAGATAGGGATTGTGATGGGTACTTGGTATGTTGACTTTTGCGTAGACTCCCCGGCAACGGCGCCAGAAATCCTTCTTGCTACGTCTTGAGCTTGTGTTGGTTTTCCCCGAAGAGGAAGGGATGATGCAACAGAGTAGCGTAAATATTTCCCTCGGTTTTTGAGAACCAAGGTATCAATCCATTAGGAGGCCACGCTCAAGTCCCTCGTACCTGCACAAAGCGATAGCTACTCGCAACCAACGTGATTAGGGGTTGTCAATCCCTTCACGGTCACTTACGAGAGTGAGATCTGATAGATATAATATTTTTGGTATTTTTGGTATAAAGATGCAAAGTAAAAAGTAAAAGCAAAGTAAAAAATCAAAGCAAGATTAAAGTGATGGAGATTGATATGATGAGAATAGACCCGGGGGCCATAGGTTTCACTAGTGGCTTCTCTCAAGAGCATAAGTATTCTACGGTGGGTGAACAAATTACTGTTGAGCAATTGACAGAATCGAGCATAGTGTAGGATCGAAAGTATGTCTAGAGGGGGGGTGATTAGACTACTTGACCAAATAAAAGCTTAACCTTTTCCCAATTTTAGTTCTTGGCAGATTTTAGCTATCTTAGGAAAAGTCAAGCAATCATCACATAATTCAAGCAAGCATGCAAAGAGTATATTGGCAGCGGAAAGTAAAGCATGCAACTTGCAAGAATGTAAAGGGAAGGGTTTGGAGAATTCAAACGCAATTGGAGACACGGATGTTTTTCCCGTGGTTCGGATAGGTGGTGCTATCCTACATCCACGTTGATGGAGACTTCAACCCACAAAGGGTAACGGTTGCGAGAGTCCACACAGGGATCCACCCACAAAGGGTAATGGTTGCGCGAGTCCACACAGGGCTCCACCCACGAAGGGTCCACGAAGAAGCAACCACCCACAAAGGGTCCACAAACAAGCAACCTTGTCTATCCCACCATGGTCATCGCCCACACAGGACTTGCCTCACTAGCGGTAGATCTTCATGAAGTAGGCGATCTCCTTGCCCTTACAAACTCCTTGGTTCAACTCCACAATCTTGTCGGAGGCTCCCAAGTGACACCTAGCCAATCTAGGAGACACCACTCTCCAAGAAGTAACAAATGGTGTGTAGGTAATGAACTCCTTGCTCTTGTGCTTCAAATGATAGTCTCCCCAACACTCAACTCTCTCTCATAGGATTTGGATTTGGTGGAAAGAAGATTTGAGTGGAAAGCAACTTGGGAAGGCTAGAGATCAAGATTCATATGGTAGGAATGGAATATCTTGGTCTCAACACATGAGTAGGTGGTTCTCTCTCAGAACATATGAGTTGGAATGGTGTATGTGTTCTGATGGCTCTCTCTTCGAATGAAGAGGAGGTGGAGGGGTATATATAGCCTCCACACAAAATCCAACCATTACACACAGTTTTCCAATCTCGGTGGGACCGAATCAACAAACTCGGTCGGACCAAAAATGTAAACCTAGTGACTGTTAGAGATTTTCGGTGGGACTGACATGCAACTCGGTAGGACCGATATGGTTAGGGTTTGGGCATAACGTAATCTCGGTGAGACCGATTACACAAACTCGGTGAGACCGAATTTGGTAATTAGCTAACCAGAGAGTTGGTCAGGCAAACTCGGTGGGACCGATTTGCTCTTTCGGTGAGACCGAAAAGTTACAAAGGGGAAACACTGAATTTACATTGCAATCTCGGTGGGACCGATTCGCTCTTTTGGTGAGACCGAAAAGTTACGAAAGGGAAACAGAGAGTTTGCAATCCCATCTCGGTGAGACCGAGATCCCTATCGGTAGAACCGAATTGCTAGGGTTTGGCAGTGGCTAATGACAAGTGAAACTCGGTGGCGCCGGATAGGAAGAATCTGTAGGACCGAGTTTGGCTTAGGGTTTAGGTCATATGTGGATATGGGAAAGTAGTTGAGGGTTTTTGGAGCATATCACTAAGCACATGAAGCAAGAGGCTCATTAAGCAACACCTCATCCCTTCTTGATAGTATTGGCTTTTCCTAAAGACTCAATGTGATCTTGGATCACTAAAATATAAAATGAAGAGTCTTGAGCTTTTGAGCTTGAGCCAATCCTTTTTCCTTAGCATTTTGAGGGTTCCACTTTCACATCCATGCCATGCCAATCATTGAGCTTTCCTGAAATAATCATCTTGGAATAGCATTAGCTCAATGAGCTATATGTTGTTATGAATTACCAAAACCACCTAGGGATAGTTGCACTTTCAATCTCCCCCTTTTTGGTAATTGATGACAACATATAGATCAAAGCTTCGACAAATGATAATAAGCATGAAATATATCGTTGCTTTGAGAAGTATGTGATAAGTAAGAGCTCCCCCTAAATTTGTGCATATTTAAAATTTGCTTTGGACTGCAAATGCACAAGGAGTTAGAGTCATGGGTTACTCTTCCATGTCACATACATCTTGGTGGAGCACTTAAAATGATAAGAATGAAATACATGCACTCATCACCAAGAATAGTGAAAGATCACATAAGATAGATAAGAATAGCATTAAGCAAGCATTAAGTGTAGCTTATGATCAAACACATGATCATCAATGTCTCACAAATAATGACGTAGTATCTCAAGCACTCAAAAGCAAACAAGTTTGAAAAACCACCAAATAAAGCAAGAGAGAAAAGCAACACACTCTCTCTCTCGAAGCCTATGATCTATACATTTTTCTCCCCCTTTGGCAACAAGTTACCAAAAAGTTCCTAGAAAATGCATAGTACTAGATCGACGCTCAGGCTAGATCTTCTGGTGGTGGTGGAGTCCGGATCACTCCAAGGACGAAGGCTTCTGTAGACGCTGAAGTAGACGCTGGAGTTGGAGCTGAAGTAGATGATGGAGCTGGTGGAACTGAGGCTGTAGCTGGTGCTGAGGTGGTGGCTCTTGTGTCAGCAACTGGCACGGCAGACGACCTCGGACCTCGCGGCACCCTGGCAAAGGCATGAGTGGTAGTCCTGCCTCTCCTCTCCTGCATATCATCTTGGAGCTGCTCCACTGCAGTCTGAATCTCCGTTACCTTGACATCCAAGTCATAGAACTTTTGTTCCATGATTCTCTCTAGGCTTGCCTGGTTTTGAGTTAGGGTGGCTAGTCCTTGCTCAATCCGCAGGGTGGATGCAATCAGGTAACCAAGCTGCTCTTGTTTGGTCTTCAAGAAATACTCAGATGCCTCCTCTTGAGTTGGCATCTTGGCAGCTTTCTCCTTCCTTGCCTTCTCCTTCTTTGTGTATGCTTGGGCAGATGATGGCTCGTTCTCAGTCATGACAACTTGATTGTCCTCAAAGTCTGGATGGATGGGCAGGTGTTCCTTGTCCAATAAATATATGCCCATGCCCATCTTGGAGTTAATGAGCTCCTGGATCTGAGCGGCATATCCGCAACTCCTCTTCTGATCTGCTGCAGTCCTTTTGATAGTTTCCACTATGAGGCTCATCACCTTGAACTTTTGAGGCACATCAAATACATGTAGCAAGTTGATAGCATGGCCTCTGATCATCTTGTGATCTCCAGACTTGGGCAAGAGAGTGTGCCTCAATATCCAATTGATTGTCGGCAGCCCTGACAGAAGATAGTGCACAGACCCAAATTTGAAGGTGTCAAGAGCTTCATTGGGAATTTCCTTGTACATGTTGGACATAGAGTTATGGTCCATATTATTCTTGGCATATATGTCCAAGTCATCATCATGCTCCTCTGGGGCATTAATGATCTGTGCCCACTCAGCAACTGTGGATTGGTACCTTGTACCCTCAGACATCCATGTGATCCTCCCATCTGAATAAAAATGTGCTGTGGAGTAGAACTGCATTATAAGCTCCTCATTCCACTTTGTGAGCTTCTGCCCAACAAAGTCAGCTACTCCACAAGCTATGAAGCTGTCTTGCACTCCAGGATAGTGCTCCTCATTGTCCTTGATGTACTGCCAGTCAACCCATCTCATATCACAGACTATTGGCTTCTTATCAAGCAGTACTGTCTCATAGAAGTCCTGTCGTTCCTTAGTGTGGAACCTGTAGTCAACAGCAGTCCTCCTCCATGAAGCATACGGGTCTGCTTCTCTCCACTTCCTCAGCCCTGAATCTCTCCTGAGCTTCATGTCCTCAGCCACAGGATGCGCATCGTTGTGGTCTGGGATCTTGGGCTTGAGCTTTCTCAGAACTTGCTCTTCATCCTCTTCTTCAGCAACAGTCTCAGGCACTGGGGCCTTGTTCTTCTCAACTACAGGAATGCTCCTTGTATTCCTCTTTGGTTTTGGCTTGGAGGCAGCTTTGGGCTTAGATGCAGTAGCCCCTGATCTTATGGCATCACCCATCAGCTTGGGTGCCTTGGGTGCTGGTGCAGCTACCTCTTCTTCCTCTTCCTCTTCCATGATGGAAGCCTTTCCTAGCACTCTGGCTACGGTCTTCTTGACCCTTTCCTTTCTTTTCTTTGCCTCAGCAGCAACTGGCTCTTTGGGTTCAGGCTTTTCAGTTGAGGCTCTTGTCTTTGACATGGGCTGCCTGCCTGCTGGCCTTTTGATTTTCAGCCCTGGCTTTGTGCCTTGAGCTGGCTCAACTCTCTTTGATGTGGCCTCTTCCTCTGCCACATAATCTTCATCTTTGGAATCAGAAGTTCTCTTCTTCCTCTGTCTGGTGGCAGCTTTTGGCAAGTTGCTAGGGGTGCTCCTGCTACCCTCATCTGAAGAGCTGGAGGGACTAGTGCCCTCACTCATGTGCACCTGCTGCTCTGACATGTTCTGGCTGTCACTTTGATCAGACATGCTACAAGCTCTGACTGCTGACCCTGTGAATAGGTTATAGATGAGGTAGAAAAGATGAGCATCACAAAATGCAGAGATTTTTGCAAGAGAATGATCCAAAAACTTAGTTTTAGTTTCCCACTGAAATCATCTCGGATCTACCGATTTTCAAACTCGGTGATACCGAAGCAGTTTTGGAACCTAAACTAGTGAACTCGGTAGGACCGAGTCACAGTTTCGTGGCATCGAGACTGCTAGGGTTTCACAGAGTTCCAAAATCGGTCACAGCGATAAGTAATTCTCGGTCAGACCGAGTCTCACTTGTGCAATGGCATAAGCCAAATCGGTGGGACCGAGTTTTTCAACTCGGTGGGTCCGAGATGGTTTCGGCGGAAACCTAACCCTAAAATTTTCGAATCAAAGCTAATCTACGGGCGTATTGACTAGATGGGAGTGTTTCAATCGTGGCAAGAATCATGAAGAACACAATGTGCTAGGAACCGGATGGGGAATAGCACTGCGATCGAGTCCATACCCTAGTTCGGCGGAGACTCGCTACGGCGGCAACGGCGGGGCAGAATTCCCATTGATGGCGACGGAGACCAGCGACTAGAGGCGGCTGGCAACGAGAAGACGATCCGGAGACCACGTTGGCAGAGCAGGCTATCGCGCGGGCGAAGGGGTTCGGAGAAATTGCCCGTGACTATATATAGCCCGACCCTGTCGGTATGACCGAGTGGAACAACTCGGTGGCACCGAGATTCATAACTGTGTGCAGTTACTGAAACTCGGTGTGACCGAAATGTTCAAATCGGTTGCACCGAGATCGAAAACCTAGATCAACTTAATGATCTTGGTAGGACCGAAAGTGGGGTATCGGTCAGACCGAGAATCATAAAGAGGTTTTGGAAGTTTAAGTCTATGACGAATCGGGGACTCCGAGCGCTCCTCACACAGAGTGGTTCGAATCTGACTTGATCAAATTTTGTGATGCAGCATGAATAGAGTTTGAGACGAGAAAATCATATATAGCTAGAGGAGGTACTTAGGCATTCTTGTCCATCCACTTGGCAAAAAGAAAATAAAACCAAACAATCAAAACAACAAGTGGATGTCCTCGAATGAGTAAAATATGCAACCAGCATGCTCACACAATAAGATGGCAAATGAAATATGTGACAAGGCATGCACAACCAATTCTAGCATCTATCAAGCAATTTGCGATGACAAGGTCATCTATATATGAGTATATTGACTTAGGAGTCAAGTGAGAGCACTTGATCATAGGTCATACTCATCGTTTAAGCTCAAGTGGGGTTACCACTTTTACATAAAGCATTGTTGTGTTCACATCTTTAGAGTTGCTTTAGCTCAAGTCTTAGAGTAAAGCTCCCCCTAGATGTGATATCCCCCCTAAGAGGGATGAACTAACCTTGGGTTTTGTCGATGATGACTTCATGTAGATGTTGAAGATGTGGATGCTCAATGTTGATGTAGATCACTTGGAGCTATCCATTTGAGTGAATTGCACTTTCAATACCTACATGGGTTAGTCCCACAAGGAACAAACAAGGATATCCATAGACATAGAGTGATGCACACAAAAGATGATGTCCATGAAAACTTTTAGGTTACCTTGTCCCTTGTCTTACCAACAAGAGGGTTTGTGACTCCTTGAACTAGTGCAAGATGTGGAAGTTGATTGCACTTGTTCTTGCCAAAATGATAAGAGTGAAGTATGTTGGCGGAGTCACCCTCAAGAACTCTCTAGTTCTTCTTCTTTTGGATCCACACCATCTTGATGGGAATCCTTGGAGTTGTAGTCATACTTGATGAAGTGGAACTTGAAGTAGTCTTGGGAATCCACTTGACTAAGGTCTTAGGAGCTTCTTCAAATGCGTCAATTTCCTCTTGAAGCTTGTCCTTGCCTTTTTCCTTGTAGTCTTGTGGTGGAAGATCATCTTGAGCTTGTGTCCCCTTGAAAGAAGTATCATACTTCTCTTGTTGAGAAACAAACTTTGTCTTGGGGTATTGATCTTCTTCCCACTCAACTCCATTTGCATTGAACTTTCGTTCAAAACCAACACCTTGATTCTTCCGGTGCATTCCTTGCTTGCGCACAATTTCCTTGAATTGCTTACTCCCGGCAAGGCTTTTGTACACTCCTTTCTATATAATTCCCTTCAATAAACTATTTTCTTGCTCAAGTGTAACTTGGCTAAGAGAATTATTAGTGGAATCAAGAGAACTACTAGAAGCAACAATATTGGATTTAGCATGATCATTGTTACTGCTAGAGGAAGAATCTTTCTTGTTCTTGTTACTAGACTTGACTTGAGGCATGTAAGTGGATAAGAGTAAACGCTTGGCAATGTAAGAAGAGCTTTTCTTGCGGAGATAATCATTGATTGCTTTTAAGAACTCATGCTCTTGCTCAAGATTGAGCTTTTCAAAGCGTAATTTCTCATGAGCTCTTAAAAGTTCTCGATGATCTTCGAAGATAGTTTCATGAGCTAACTTAAGAGTGTTTAGTTCTTTAGTTAGAGCCTCAATCTTCTCCTTATCATTGTCATTCGTTTTATCTTGATTAGCATGTTTAATTGACGTTTCATCATAGTATTCATCACTAGAGTTTTCAACAAGCAAATCATCACCTAACAAGTCATCTTCATCACTATTGAAATCAACATACTCGGGGTGTGTTACCTTAGGACCTTTGGCCATGAAGCATCTTCCAATTCCTTCATTTGGTGAGTCAAATATGTCGTAGGAGTTGGTTGAGACAAGTGCTAGACCGGCAACACCTTCATCTTGAGTATCTTCGGAGTCGGAGTGATATCTTCTCTCGGAGTGGCTGTCGGAGTCGGAGCCGGATACCCATTCACCAACATGAGCTTGATGTCTTCGTCTTGTGTAGCTCCCTGATGATTTTTCCTTCCTTTCCGAATCCTTGCTTCCGTGAGTATCTTCGTTCATAACGATCATCTCTACTCCTCCTCTCTCTTGGTGGTGATTCTTTGCTTCTTCTTTTTGGAGAATCTTCTCTTCTCTTGTAGGGAGCCATACACTCATTGGAATAGTGTCCGGGTCTTCCACAACCGTAGCAGTTTCGCTCTCGACTAGAAGATCTTTTGTCATTGTAGGACCTTGACTTGAAGCTTCTATCTTTGCTTCTACTCTTGTAGAACTTGTTGAAGTTCTTCACCATTAAGCTCAATTCTTCATTGAAGTCTTGTTTCTCACTTGATGATGTAGGGGCTTCACATGAGGCTTTATAGGCACCACTTGATTTGTTGTGAAGTTCCTCTTTATCCTTAAGTGACATCTCATGAGCAACAATTCTTCCAATCACCTCCGTTGGCTTGAGATCTTTGTAATTGGGCATCATTTGGATCAATGTGCACACGGTATCATATTTTCCATCCAAGGCTCTTAGAATCTTCTTGATGATGAATCTGTCGGTCATCTCTTCACTTCCTAAGCCGGCAATCTCATTTGTGATGAGAGCAATCCTAGAGTACATTTCAGCGACACCTTCACCATCCTTCATCTTGAACTTGTCAAGTTGTCTTTGAAGCACATCCAACTTGGATTCCTTGACGGAGTCGGTACCTTCGTGCATATCAATCAAAGTGTCCCAAATTTCCTTCGCATTCTCAAGACGGCTGATTTTGTTGAATTCTTCGGGGCACAATCCGTTGAAGAGAATATCACAAGCTTGAGCATTGTATTGCAACATCTTCAACTCATCCGCGGTAGCTTCACAGTTTGGTTCTCTCCCATCAAAGAAGTCACCTTGCAAACCAACACACACAATAGCCCAAACGGCGGGGTTATGTCCAAGAATATGCATTTTCATTTTATGCTTCCAACTAGCAAAATTAGTACCATCAAAGTAGGGACCTCTACGGTGGTAATTTCCCTCGCTAGACGCCATACTCTCCTAGGTTGTGAAACCAAGGCTATGACCACCAAAGCTATGGAGATCAAAGAAAATGGAGACCAAAGCTCTGATACCACTTGTAGGATCGAAAGTATGTCTAGAGGGGGGTGATTAGACTACTTGACCAAATAAAAGCTTAACCTTTTCCCAATTTTAGTTCTTGGCAGATTTTAGCTATCTTAGGACAAGTCAAGCAATCATCACATAATTCAAGCAAGCATGCAAAGAGTATATTGGCAGTGGAAAGTAAAGCATGCAACTTGCAAGAATGTAAAGGGAAGGGTTTGGAGAATTCAAACGCAATTGGAGACACGGATGTTTTTCCCGTGGTTCGGATAGGTGGTGCTATCCTACATCCACGTTGATGGAGACTTCAACCCACAAAGGGTAACGGTTGCGAGAGTCCACATAGGGCTCCACCCACAAAGGGTAATGGTTGCGCGAGTCCACACAGGGCTCCACCCATGAAGGGTCCACGAAGAAGCAACCACCCACAAAGGGTCCACAAAAAAGCAACCTTGTCTATCCCACCATGGCCATCGCCCACACAGGACTTGCCTCACTAGCGGTAGATCTTCACGAAGTAGGCGATCTCCTTGCCCTTACAAACTCCTTGGTTCAACTCCACAATCTTGTCGGAGGCTCCCAAGTGACACCTAGCCAATCTAGGAGACACCACTCTCCAAGAAGTAACAAATGGTGTGTAGGTAATGAACTCCTTGCTCTTGTGCTTCAAATGATAGTCTCCCCAACACTCAACTCTCTCTCATAGGATTTGGATTTGGTGGAAAGAAGATTTGAGTGGAAAGCAACTTGGGAAGGCTAGAGATCAAGATTCATATGGTAGGAATGGAATATCTTGGTCTCAACACATGAGTAGGTGGTTCTCTCTCAGAACATACGAGTTGGAATGGTGTATGTGTTCTGATGGCTCTCTCTTCGAATGAAGAGGAGGTGGAGGGGTATATATAGCCTCCACACAAAATCCAACCGTTACACACAGTTTTCCAATCTCGTGGGACCGAATCAACAAACTCGATCGGACCAAAAATGTAAACCTAGTGACCGTTAGAGATTTTCGGTGGGACTGACGTGCAACTCGGTAGGACCGATATGGTTAGGGTTTGGGCATAACGTAATCTCGGTGAGACCGATTACACAAACTTGGTGAGACCGAATTTGGTAATTAGCTAACCAGAGAGTTGGTCAGGCAAACTCGGTGGGACCGATTTGCTCTTTCGGTGAGACCAAAAAGTTACGAAAGGGAAACAGAGAGTTTGCAATCCCATCTCAGTGAGACCGAGATCCCTATCGGTAGAACCGAATTGCTAGGGTTTGGCAGTGGCTAATGACAAGTGAAACTCGGTGGCACCGGATAGGAAGAATTGGTAGGACCGAGTTTGGCTTAGGGTTTAGGTCATATGTGGATATGGGAAAGTAGTTGAGGGTTTTTGGAGCATATCACTAAGCACATGAAGCAAGAGGCTCATTAAGCAACACCTCATCCCTCCTTGATAGTATTGGCTTTTCCTAAAGACTCAATGTGATCTTGGATCACTAAAATATAAAATGAAGAGTCTTGAGCTTTTGAGCTTGAGCCAATCCTTTTTCCTTAGCATTTTGAGGGTTCCACTTTCACATCCATGCCATGCCAATCATTGAGCTTTCCTGAAATAATCATCTTGGAATAGCATTAGCTCAATGAGCTATATGTTGTTATGAATTACCAAAACCACCTAGGGATAGTTGCACTTTCACATAGTTATGAGAATATCTAGGCATGATCATGTATATAGGCATCACGTCCGTGACAAGTAGACCAAAACGATTCTGCATCTACTACTATTACTCCACTCATCGACCGCTATCCAGCATGCATCTAGAGTATTAAGTTAAAAATAGAGTAACGCCTTAACCAAGATGACATGATGTAGAGAGATACATTCATGCAATATGAAATAAACCCCATCTTGTTATCCTCGAGGCAACGATGCAATACGTGACTTGCTGCCCCTTCTGTCACTGGGAAAGGACACCGCTAGATTGAACCCAAAGCTAAGCACTTCTCCCATGGCAAGAACTACCAATCTAGTTGGCCAAACCAAACGGATAATTCGAAGAGACTTGCAAAGATAACCAATCATACATAAAAGAATTCAGAGAATATTCAAATATTATTCATAGATAGACTTGATCATAAACCCACAATTCATCGGTCTCAACAAACACACCGCAAAAAGAAGATTACATCGAATAGATCTCCACAAGAGATGGGGAGAACTTTGTATTGAGATCCAAAAAGAGAGAAGAAGCCATCTAGCTACTAACTATGGACCCGAAGGTCTGAGGTAAACTACTCACACTCACACTTCATTGGAGAGGCTATGATGATGTAGAAGCCCTCCATGATGATGGTCCTCTTCCGGCGGAGCTCCGGAACAGGCCCCAAGATGGGATCTCGTGGATACAGAAAGTTGCGGTGGTGGAATTAGGTTTTTGGCTCCTGTTCTGATTGTTTGGGGGTACGTGTGTATATATAGGAGGGAGGAGTACGCCGGAGGAGCACCGAGGGGCCCATGAGGCAGGGGGCGCGCCCTAGGGGGGACGCCCCCACCCTCGTGACCGCCTCTTTTGTTCCTTGGAGCAGGGTCTAAGTCTCCTGGATCAAGTTCGGTGAGAAAATCACGTTCCCAAAGGTTTTATTCCGTTTGGACTCCGTTTGATATTCCGTTTCTTTGAAACACTGAAATAGGCAAAAAACAGCAATTCTGGGCTGGGCCTCCGGTTAATAGGTTAGTCCCAAACATAATATAAAAGTGGAAAATAAAGCCTAATATAGTCCAAAACAGTAGATAATATAGCATGGAGCAATCAAAAATTATAGATACGTTGGAGACGTATCAGTCCTTGCCTCGTGTCTCTCATACGGTCAGACCCACGTGTAAACTCTCGCCCCTCTTTTCATCGATCTCACAACCGCACACTCCTCCCCCTATCTAGCTAGTAGTTGGGCCTCTCGCACCACCTCCTAGCTCCATTCTCTCTATCTATCCGTCTCGCTGGACCTTATTTGCCTCTAACAAATGGATGTACACCGACCGATCTCTCGCTATACATATAGCTAGCTAGGTCCTTATAACTCGTTTTTACCCACACGTCAATCGATCTACCTCATTAGTTGTGTCTCTCCCTTCCTCCGACAAACAACAATTGATCTACCGATCTAGTTAGGTTTTCTTACCAAACACATGGTTCCCCTTCATCATCCATGGATGCGTCCCGACAGATCTATCACGCACAGGCACACACAGAAACACATCCCCACTCTTATTGATAACATTGCAGTTCCACCCTCAGTTTGTCTAGTAGGCCTCTCCCGCCATCTTCGAGAAGCAACTCCATCACCCATCCAGCACTCTACCCCTCTCCCTCCCTCTCCCTCCCTCTCTCTATCCTCTCTCTCTCTCTCTTTCTCTCTCTCTCTCTCTCTCTCTCTCTCTCTGTCCCATCACATTTCCCGTCCTTCAGTTATGTATGGATGTCGACCGATCTCCCTCAAGACATAGCTGGGTCTCTCCTTCTCAACACATAT
>NC_041382.1:107339743-107367462 GCF_002162155.2 Triticum dicoccoides | reverse complement strand
ACCGATACATCGAGCGCTCTAGTCATGTCTCCCTGCCACACACAAACTTGACATGTGCCCTCTAACGTTCCAGTAGGCCAGTCGCCCTATATCTTTGACTTGCACACACACACAATTTCGATGGCTCTCTTCATCGATCTCGCACCCACCCACTTGATCCTCTCTTCGACTCTATCGATAGCTATGACCCCTCCCTCTCTTCTCGTGGATTGCCCGACCCTCTATGTATGATATGGATAGGCCTCCATTTCACACACATTACATGCAAAATTTTGTTTGAGATGTCATCGACACATATTCCCACAAATAATTCACGAAATCAACCCCCCACCCCCACCCCAAAACAAAAAACACTCATGAAAGCGGTTTGTATCTCTCACACACACCCACGTAGGTGGGGGACGTGCAGGAAGAGAAGAGGTGCATGCACGGCGCACGTACTCCCATCTCTTTCCCAACCACACCCGCGCGGGTACACGGTGGAGCTCATTTCTATACGAAAAAAGCAGCCCACGTGGTAATTTGGCACGTGTACTGGTTGTCCACTTGGTGGAGGGAGGATCGTCTACCATGGGTGAACAAACAAATTGCGACTTGACGTGTTATGTTAAAAAATGAGGCAAACCAAGTGGGGCCTACCTTAGAGGCAAGGCTCTATACACTGGAGTACTTTTGATGTGTCCCGTCAACTCGCAGAACGAGGAGAAGCTTGCTTAGTATGCCGTCTCCCCCGTTCCTAAATATAAGTCTTTGTAGAGATTTCACCATGAACCACATGCGGATGTATATAGATGCATTTTAAGTGTAGATTCATTCATTTTGTTCCGTATGTAGTGGAATCTCTACAAAGACTTATCTACTAGTAATAGCTAGCCCCCACTACTAGGAATTCTCTATCCTCTCCTTGAGCCACATCATCAAAATTGATGTAGTCATTAGATGAAGTAAATCAGTCCATAATAGCCATCTGATCTAGACGTTGAGAGGCTCTGCACTAAGCCACATGCAAGCATGCAGAAATACCGTGGCACATGCATGTGAGTGGGTTTTAAATCACATCAACATGTCTGCATGCAAGCATGCACCGGTAGCTGATACGTCTCCAACGTATCTATAATTTTTGATTGTTCCATGCTATTATATTATCAACCTTGGATGTTTTATATGCATTTATATGCTATTTTATATGATTTTTGGGACTAACCTATTAACCCAGAGCCCAGTGCCAGTTTCTGTTTTTTCCTTGTTTTAGAATATCGCAGAAAAGGAAAAATCAAACGGAGTCCAATTGACCTGAAACTTCACGGAACTTATTTTTGGAAGGAAAGAAGCCCAGAAGACTTGAAGTGCGCGTAAGGGAAGCTTCGAGGAGGCCACAAGGTAGGGGGGCGCGCCCTCCACCCTCGTGGGCCCCTCATGGCCCCCCTGGCATACTTCTTCCGCCTATATATCTCCATATACCCTAAAACATCCGAGAGCACAATAGATCGGGAGTTCCACTGCCAGAAACCTCCGTAGCCACCGAAAGCCAATCTAGACCCGTTCCGGCACCCTGCCGGAGGGGGAATCCCTCTCCGGTGGCCATCTTCATCATCCCGGTGCTCTCCATGACGAGGAGGGAGTAGTTCTCCCTCGGGGCTGAGGGTATGTACCAGTAGCTATGTGTTTGATCTCTCTCTCTCTCTCGTGTTCTTGAGGTGATACGATCTTGATGTATCGCGAGCTTTGCTATTATAGTTGGATCTTATGTTTCTCCTCCCCCTCTACTCTCTTGTAATGAATTGAGTTTCCCCTTTCAAGTTATCTTATCAGATTGAGTCTTTAAAGATTTGAGAACACTTGATGTATGTCTTCCCATGCGTATCTGTGGTGACAATGGGATACCACGTGATTCACTTGATGTATGTTTTGGTGATCAACTTGCGGGTTCCGCCCATGAACCTATGCATAGGGGTTGGCACACGTTTTCGTCGTGATTCTCCGGTAGAACTTTGGGGCACTCTTTGAGGTCCTTTGTGTTGGTTGAATAGATGAATCCGAGATTGTGTGATGCACATCGTATAATCATACCCACAGATACTTGAGGTGACATTGGAGTATCTAGGTGACATTACGGTTTTGGCTGATTTGTGTCTTAAGGTGTTATTCTAGTACGAACTCTAGGTCTGTTTGTGACACTTATAGGAATAGCCCAACGGATTGATTGGAAAGAATAACTTTGAGGTGGTTTCGTACCCTACCATAATCTCTTCGTTCGTTCTCCGCTATTAGTGACTTTGGAGTGACTCTTTGTTGCATGTTGAGGGATAGTTATGTGATCCAATTATGTTAGTATTGTTGAGGGAACTTGCACTAGCAAAAGTATGAACCCTAGGCCTTGTTTCAACGCATTGCAATACCGTTTACGCTCACTTTTATCATTAGTTACCTTGCTGTTGTTATAATTTCAGATTACAAAACCTTTATCTACTATACATATACCACTTGTATCACCATCTCTTCGCCGAACTAGTGCACCTATACAATTTACCATTGTATTGGGTGTGTTGGGGACACAAGAGACTCTTTGTTATTTGGTTGCAGGGTTGCTTGAGAGAGACCATCTTCATCCTACGCCTCCTACGGATTGATAAACCTTAGGTCATCCACTTGAGGGAAATTTGCTACTGTCCTACAAGCCTCTGCACTTGGAGGCCCAACAACGTCTACAAGAAGAAGGTTGTGTAATAGACATCAAGCTCTTTTCTGGCGTCGTTGCCGGGGAGGTGAGTGCTTGAAGGTATATCTTTAGAGCTTGCAATTGAATCTTTTTGTTTCTTGTTTTAGCACTAGTTTAGTTTATAAAAGAAAACTAAAAAATGGAATTGAGTTTGTCTCATACGCTTCACCTTTTTATATCTTTCGTGAGTATGATGGAAAGGATAATTGTGCTCAAGTGCTAGAAGAAGAAATCTATAAAATGTTTGGCACTAAATATTTGAATGATGAGCATTATTGCAATGTTGTTAGTATGAATTCCTTGAATATCCATGATGCTAATGATTTTCAAAGCCACAAGCTTGGGGAAGCTATGTTTGATGAAGATGATATTTTTGTCCCCCAAGTTTTGATGAGCAAATTTATTATGATGAAAGCATGCCTCCTATCTATGATGATTATTGTGATGACACATATGCTTTAAAGAATAATGATAACCATGAAACTTGTCATCTTGATCTTAATTTTCAATCACATGATAGTTATTTTGTTGAGTTTGCTCCCATTATTATTCATGGGAAGAATTTTGCTTGTGTGGAGAGTAGTAAATTTTCTATGCTTGTAGATCATGAAAAGAATGCTTTAGGTGCTGGTTATATTGTTGAATTCATTCATGATGCTACTGAAAATTATTATGAGGGAGGAATATATGCTTGTAGGAATTGTAATAATATCATGTTTCCTCTCTATGTGCTTAAAATTTTGAAGTTATGCTTGTTTTACCTTCCTATGCAAGTTGATTATTGTTCCCATAAGTTGTTTGCTCACAAAACCCCTATGCATAGGAAGAGGGTTAGACTTAAATGTGCTAGTCATATTATTCAAGATGCTCTCTTTATGTTACAATTCTTATCTTTTATGTGAGCATCGTTGAAATCATCATGCCTAGCTAGGGGCGTTAAACGATAGCGCTTGTTGGGAGGCAACCCAACTTTACTTTTGTTCCTTGATTTTTGCTCCTGTTTAGTAATAAATAATTCATCTAGACTCTGTTTAGATGTGGTTTTATGCTTTTAATTAGTGTTTGTGCCAAGTATAACCTTTGGGAAGACTTGGGGAAAGTCTTGTTGATCATGCTGTAAAAAAACAGAAACTTTAGCGCTCACGAGAAGTGCTGCCATTTTTATTTGGAGAGTGCTATTTAGTTAATTCCTTTTTAAGATGATTAATAGATAAATTCCTCACGTCCATCAATTTATTTGAGAATTTTATGAGTTCCAGAAGTATACGTTTGATCCAGATTACTACAGACTTTTCTGTTTTTGACAGATTCTGTTTTCATGTGTTGTTTGCTTATTTTGATGAATCTATGAGTAGTATCGGAGGGTATGAACCATAGATAAGTTGGAATACAGTAGATATTACACCAATATGAATTTAGAATGAGTTCACAACAGTACCTAAGTGGTGATTTATTTTCTTATACTAACAAGCTTACGAGTTTTCTGTTTAGTTTTGTGTTGTGAAGTTTTCAAGTTTTGGGTAAGGATTCGATGGACTATGGAATAAGGAGTGGCAAGAGCCTAAGATTGGGGATGACCAAGGCACCCCAAGGTAATATTCAAGGATAGCCAAGAGCCTAAGCTTGGGGATGCCCCGAAAGGCATCCCCTCTTTCGTCTTCGTTCATCGGTAACTTTACTTGGAGCTATATTTTTATTTACCACATGATATGTGTTTTGCGTGGAGCATCAATTTATTTTGTTAGGATTTGCTTTCTGTTATTTATAACATTGTTTTGCATCTTTTATTTTAATAAAAGTGGCATTGATAGCCTTTACTATGCCTATTTTACAAGTCTTCATGTTGCTGTTTGAAAACAGAAAGTTTACCGATGTTGCAATAATTCCCTAGAAAAGTCAGAATGTGATAAAATGTCGAAACCTTTTGCATATTAAGATATGATAAATTTACTACATTGGGAATTTTCTTTCATAATTTTTGGAGCTAGGGAAGTATGGATGTTGCTGCATTCTTTACAGACTGTCCTGTTTAGGCAGATTGTTGTTATGTTTGCATTGTTTGCATATGTTTGCTTCTTTAATCATTCTATTTGAGGATAGGACTATTAAATATGCATAGGCATTTAGTATGCAATGTTGAATAATAATTTTAGAGATTTGCTACAGTAGAGTATGATAAGGTTTTTGCAATGGTTTATACTAACTTATCTCACGAGTCCTTGTTGAGTTTTGTGTGGGTGAAGCTTTTGAGATTTAGGGAGACCGTGATATGAGAGGAATTAAGGAGACACAAAAGCTCAAGCTTGGGGATGACCAAGGCACCCCAAGTTAATATTTCAAGAAGTCTCAAGCATCTAATCTTGGGGATGCTTGGTTGGCATCCCACCTTTCTTCTTCAACAACTATCGGTTAGTATCGGTTGATCCTAAGTTTTTGCTTCTTCACATGATGTTTGCTATTATTAGATGTTATTTTATTTATTTTTGCTTTCTGTTTGAATAAAATACCAAGACCTGAAATTATTAAATGTTAGAGAGTCTTCATATAGTTGCATAATTATTCGACTACTCATTGGTCTTGACTTATATCTTTCGGAGTAGTTTGCCGTTTGCTCTAGTGCTTCACTTATATCTTTTTAGAGCACGGTGGCGGTTTTATTTTGAAGAAATAGATGAACTCTCATGCTTCACTTATATTATTTTGAGAGTCCTCTAGAACAGCATGGTAGTTTGCTTTGGTTATGAAACTAGTCCTAATATGATGGGCATCCAAGAGGGATATAATAAAAACTTTCATATAAAGTGCATTGAATACTATGAGAAGTTTGATACTTGATGATTGTCTTGAGATATGAAGATGGTGATATTAGAGTCATGCTAGTTGAGCAGTTGTGAATTTGATAAATACTTGTGTTGAAGTTTGTGATTCCCGTAGCATGCACGTATGGTGAACCGTTATGTGATGAAGTCGGAGCATGATTTATTTATTGATTGTCTTCCTTATGAGTGGCGGTCGGGGATGAGCGATGGTCTTTTCCTACCAATCTATCCCCCTAGGAGCATGCGCATAGTACTTTGTTTCGATAACTAATAGATTTTTGCAATAAGTATATGAGTTCTTTATGACTAATGTTGAGTCCATGGATTATACGCACTCTCACCCTTCCATCATTGCTAGCCTCTCTAATACCGCGCACCTTTCGGCGGTATCATAAACCCACCATATACCTTCCTCAAAACAGCCACCATATCTACCTATTATGGCATTTCCATAGCCATTCCGAGATATATTGCCATGCAACTTTCCACCGTTCTGTTTACTATGACACGCTCCATCATTGTCATATTGCTTTGCATGATCATTTAGTTGACATTGTATTTGTGGCAAAGCCACCGTTCATAATTCTTTCATACATGTCACTCATGAGTCATTGCACATCCCGGTACACCGCCGGAGGCATTCATATAGAGTCATATCTTGTTCTAAGTATCGAGTTGTAATTCTTGAGTTGTAAGTAAATAAAAGTGTGATGATCATCATTATTAGAGCATTGTCCCAGTGAGGAAAGGATGATGGAGACTATGATTCCCCCCAAGTCGGGATGAGACTCGGGACGAAAAAAAAGAGGCCAAAGAAGCCCAAATTAAAAAAGAGGCCATAAAAAAAGAGAAGGCCCGGATAAAAAAATAAAATATAAAAAATATAAAAAAATGAGAGAAAAAGAGAGAAGGGGCAATGCTACTATCCTTTTACCACACTTGTGCTTCAAAGTAGCACCATGATCTTCATGATAGAGAGTCTCCTATGTTGTCACTTTAATATACTAGTGGGAATCTTTCATTATAGAACTTGGCTTGTATATTCCAATGATGGGCTTCCTCAAAATGCCCTAGGTCTTCATGAGCAAGCAAGTTGGATGCACACCCACTAGTTTCTTTTGTTGAGCTTTCATACATTTATAGCTCTAGTGCATCCATTACATGGCAATCCCTACTCACTCACATTGATATCTATTGATGTGCATCTCCATAGCCCGTTGATATGCCTAGTTGGTGTGAGACAATCTTCTCCCTTTTTGACTTCTCCACAACCACCATTCTATTCCACCTATAGTGCTATATCCATGGCTCACGCTCATGTATTGCGTGAAGATTGAAAAAGGTTGAGAACATCAAAAGTATGAAACAATTGCTTGGCTTGTCATCGGGGTTGTGCATGATTTAAATATTTTGTGTGGTGAAGATGGAGCATAGCCAGACTATATGATTTTGTAGGGATAGCTTTCTTTGGCCATGTTATTTTGAGAAGACATGATTGCTTTGTTAGTATGCTTGAAGTATTATTATTTTTATGTCAATAATAAACTTTTGTCTTGAATCTTATGGATCTGAATATTCTTGCCACAATAAAGAGAACTACATGGATAAATATGTTAGGTAGCATTCCACATCAAAAATTCTGTTTTTATCATTTACCTACTCGAGGACGAGCGGGAATTAAGCTTGGGGATGCTGATACGTCTCCAACGTATCTATAATTTTTGATTGTTCCATGCTATTATATTATCAACCTTTGATGTTTTATATGATTTTTGGGACTAACCTATTAACCCAGAGCCCAGTGCCAGTTTCTGTTTTTTCCTTGTTTTAGAATATCGCAAAAAAGGAAAATCGAACGGAGTCCAATTGACCTGAAACTTCACGGAACTTATTTTTGGAAGGAAAGAAGCCCAGAATACTTGAAGTGCACATAAGGGAAGCTTCGAGGAGGCCACGAGGTAGGGGGGTACGCCCACCCCCCTGGGTGTGCCTCCACCCTCGTGGGCACCTCGTGGTCCCCCTAACGTACTTCTTTTGCCTATATATCTCCATATGCCCTAAAAACACCCGAGAGCACAATAGATCGAGAGTTCCGCCGCCAGAAGCCTCCGTAGCCACGAAAGCCAATCTAGACCCGTTCCAGCACCCTGCCGGAGGGGGAATCCCTCTCCGGTGGCCATCTTCATCATCCTGGTGCTCTCCATGACGAGGAGGGAGTAGTTCTCCCTCGGCGCTGAGGGTATGTACCAGCAGCTATGTGTTTGATCTCTCTCTCTCTCTCTCGTGTTCTTGAGGTGATACGATCTTGATGTATCGCGAGCTTTGCTATTATGGTTGGATCTTATGTTTCTCCTCCCCCTCTACTCTCTTGTAATGAATTGAGTTTCCCCTTTCAAGTTATCTTATCGGATTGAGTCTTTAAAGATTTGAGAACACTTGATTTATGTCTTCCCATGCGTATCTGTGGTGACAATGGGATACCACGTGATTCACTTGATGTATGTTTTGGTGATCAACTTGCGGGTTCCGCCCATGAACCTATGCATAGGGGTTGGCACACGTTTACGTCGTGATTCTCCGGTAGAACTTTGGGGCACTCTTTGAGGTCCTTTGTGTTGGTTGAATAGATGAATCTGAGATTGTGTGATGCATATCGTATAATCATACCCACGGATACTTGAGGTGACATTGGAGTATCTAGGTGACATTAGGGTTTTGGTTGATTTGTGTCTTAAGGTGTTATTCTAGTACGAACTCTAGGGCTGTTTGTGACACTTATAGGAATAGCCCAACGGATTGATTGGAAAGAATAACTTTGAGGTGGTTTCGTACCCTACCATAATGTCTTCGTTCGTTCTCCACTATTAGTGACTTTGGAGTGACTCTTTGTTGCATGTTGAGGGATAGTTATGTGATCCAATTATGTTAGTATTGTTGAGGGAACTTGCACTAGCAAAAGTATGAACCCTAGGCCTTGTTTCAATGCATTGCAATACCGTTTACGCTCACTTTTATCATTAGTTACCTTGCTGTTTTTATAATTTCAGATTACAAAAACCTTTATCTACTATCCATATACCACTTGTATCACCATCTCTTCGCCGAACTAGTGCACCATACAATTTACCATTGTATTGGATGTGTTGGGGACACAAGAGACTCTTTGTTATTTGGTTGTAGGGTTGCTTGAAAGAGACCATCTTCATCCTACGCCTCCTACGGATTGATAAACCTTAGGTCATCCACTTGAGGGAAATTTGCTACTGTCCTACAAACCTCTGCACTTGGAGGCCCAACAACGTCTACAAGAAGAAGGATGTGCAGTAGACATTAGTAGCATGCATGCAAGAAGAAGGTTGTGTAGTAGACATCAAGCTCTTTTCTGGCGCCGTTGCCGGGGAGGTGAGTGCTTGAAGGTATATCTTTAGAGCTTGCAATTGAATCTTTATGTTTCTTGTTTTAGCACTAGTTTAGTTTATAAAAGAAAACTAAAAAATGGAATTGAGTTTGTCTCATACGCTTCACCTTTTTATATCTTTCGTGAGTATGATGGAAAGGATAATTGTGCTCAAGTGCTAGAAGAAGAAATCTATAAAATGTTTGGCACTAAATATTTGAATGATGAGCATTATTGCAATGTTGTTAGTATGAATTCCTTGAATATCCATGATGCTAATGATTTTCAAAGCCACAAGCTTGGGGAAGCTATGTTTGATGAAGATGATATTTTTGTCCCCCAAGTTTTGATGAGCAAATTTATTATGATGAAAGCATGCCTCCTATCTATGATGATTATTGTGATGACACGTATGCTTTAAAGAATAATGATAACCATGAAACTTGTCATATTGATCTTAATTTCCAATCACATGATAGTTATTTTGTTGAGTTTGCTCCCACTATTATTCATGGGAAGAATTTTGCTTGTGTGGAGAGTAGTAAATTTTCTATGCTTGTAGATCATGAAAAGAATGCTTTAGGTGCTGGTTATATTGTTGAATTCATTCATGATGCTACTGAAAATTATTATGAGGGAGGAATATATGCTTGTAGGAATTGTAATAATATCATGTTTCCTCTCTATGTGCTTAAAATTTTGAAGTTATGCTTGTTTTACCTTCCTATGCAAGTTGATTATTGTTCCCATAAGTTGTTTGCTCACAAATCCCCTATGCATAGGAAGAGGGTTAGACTTAAATGTGCTAGTCATATTATTCAAGATGCTCTCTTTATGTTACAATTCTTATCTTTTATGTGAGCATCGTTGAAATCATCATGCCTAGCTAGGGGCGTTAAACGATAGCGCTTGTTGGGAGGCAACCCAACTTTACTTTTGTTCCTTGATTTTTGCTCCTGTTTAGTAATAAATAATTCATCTAGACTCTGTTTAGATGTGGTTTTATGCTTTTAATTAGTGTTTGTGCCAAGTATAACCTTTGGGAAGACTTGGGGAAAGTCTTGTTGATCATGCTGTAAAAAAACAGAAACTTTAGCGCTCACGAGAATTGCTGCCATTTTTATTTGGAGAGTGCTATTTAGTTAATTATGTTTTAAGATGATTAATAGATAAATTCCTCACGTCCATAAATTTATTTGAGAATTTTATGAGTTCCAGAAGTATACGTTTGATCCAGATTACTACAGACTGTTCTGCTTTTGACAGATTCTGTTTTCATGTGTTGTTTGCTTATTTTGATGAATCTATGAGTAGTATCGGAGGGTATGAACCATAGATAAGTTGGAATACAGTAGATATTACACCAATATGAATTTAGAATGAGTTCACAACAGTAACTAAGTGGTGATTTATTTTCTTATACTAACGAGCTTACGAGTTTTCTGTTAAGTTTTGTGTTGCGAAGTTTTCAAGTTTTGGGTAAGGATTCGATGGACTATGGAATAAGGAGTAGCAAGAGCCTAAGATTGTGGATGACCAAGTCACCCCAAGGTAATATTCAAGGATAGCCAAGATCCTAAGCTTGGGGATGCCCCGAAAGGCATCCCCTCTTTCGTCTTCGTTCATCGGTAACTTTACTTGGAGCTATATTTTTATTTACCACATGATATGTGTTTTGCTTGGAGCGTCAATTTATTTTGTTAGTATTTGCTTGCTGTTATTTATAACATTGTTTTGCATCTTTTATTTTAATAAAAGTGGCATTGATAGCCTTTACTATGCCTATTTTACAAGTCTTCATGTTGCTGTTTGAAAACAGAAAGTTTACCGATGTTGCAATAATTCCCTAGAAAAGTCAGAATGTGATAAAATGTCGAAACCTTTTGCATATTAAGATATGATAAATTTACTACATTGGGAATTTTCTTTAATAATTTTTGGATCTAGGGAAGTATGGATGTTGCTGCATTCTTTACAGACTGTCCTGTTTAGGCAGATTGTTGTTATGTTTGCATTGTTTGCATATGTTTGCTTCTTTAATCATTCTATTTGAGGATAGGACTATTAAATATGCATAGGCATTTAGTATGCAATGTTGAATAATAATTTTAGAGATTTGCTACAGTAGAGTATGATAAGGTTTTTGCAATGGTTTATACTAACTTATCTCACGAGTCCTTGTTGAGTTTTGTGTGGGTGAAGCTTTTGAGATTTAGGGAGACCGTGATATGAGAGGAATTAAGGAGACACAAAAGCTCAAGCTTGGGGATGCCCAAGGCACCCCAAGTTAATATTTCAAGAAGTCTCAAGCATCTAATCTTGGGGATGCTTGGTTGGCATCCCACCTTTCTTCTTCAACAACTATCGGTTAGTATCGGTTGATCCTAAGTTTTTGCTTCTTCACATGATGTTTGCTATTATTAGATGTTATTTTATTTATTTTTGCTTTCTGTTTGAATAAAATACCAAGACCTGAAATTATTAAATGTTAGAGAGTCTTCATATAGTTGCATAATTATTCGACTACTCATTGGTCTTGACTTATATCTTTCGGAGTAGTTTGCCGTTTGCTCTAGTGCTTCACTTATATCTTTTTAGAGCACGGTGGCGGTTTTATTTTGAAGAAATAGATGAACTCTCATGCTTCACTTATATTATTTTGAGAGTCCTCTAGAACAGCATGGTAGTTTACTTTGGTTATGAAACTAGTCCTAATATGATGGGCATCCAAGAGGGATATAATAAAAACTTTCATATAAAGTGCATTGAATACTATGAGAAGTTTGATACTTGATGATTGTCTTGAGATATGAAGATGGTGATATTAGAGTCATGCTAGTTGAGCAGTTGTGAATTTGATAAATACTTGTGTTGAAGTTTGTGATTCCCGTAGCATGCACGTATGGTGAACCGTTATGTGATGAAGTCGGAGCATGATTTATTTATTGATTGTCTTCCTTATGAGTGGCGGTCGGGGATGAGCGATGGTCTTTTCCTACCAATCTATCCCCCTAGGAGCATGCGCATAGTACTTTGTTTCGATAACTAATAGATTTTTGCAATAAGTATATGAGTTCTTTATGACTAATGTTGAGTCCATGGATTATACGCACTCTCACCCTTCCATCATTGCTAGCCTCTCTAATACCGCGCACCTTTCGGCGGTATCATAAACCCACCATATACCTTCCTCAAAACAGCCACCATATCTACCTATTATGGCATTTCCATAGCCATTCCGAGATATATTGCCATGCAACTTTCCACCGTTCTGTTTACTATGACACGCTCCATCATTGTCATATTGCTTTGCATGATCATTTAGTTGACATTGTATTTGTGGCAAAGCCACCGTTCATAATTCTTTCATACATGTCACTCATGAGTCATTGCACATCCCGGTACACCGCCGGAGGCATTCATATAGAGTCATATCTTGTTCTAAGTATCGAGTTGTAATTCTTGAGTTGTAAGTAAATAAAAGTGTGATGATCATCATTATTAGAGCATTGTCCTAGTGAGGAAAGGATGATGGAGACTATGATTCCCCCCAAGTCGGGATGAGACTCGGGACGAAAAAAAAGAGGCCAAAGAAGCCCAAATTAAAAAAGAGGCCATAAAAAAAGAGAAGGCCCGGATAAAAAAATAAAATATAAAAAATATAAAAAAATGAGAGAAAAAGAGAGAAGGGGCAATGCTACTATCCTTTTACCACACTTGTGCTTCAAAGTAGCACCATGATCTTCATGATAGAGAGTCTCCTATGTTGTCACTTTCATATACTAGTGGGAATCTTTCATTATAGAACTTGGCTTGTATATTCCAATGATGGGCTTCCTCAAAATGCCCTAGGTCTTCATGAGCAAGCAAGTTGGATGCACACCCACTAGTGTCTTTTGTTGAGCTTTCATACATTTATAGCTCTAGTGCATCCGTTGCATGGCAATCCCTACTCACTCACATTGATATCTATTGATGTGCATCTCCATAGCCCGTTGATATGCCTAGTTGGTGTGAGACTATCTTCTCCCTTTTTGACTTCTCCACAACCACCATTCTATTCCACCTATAGTGCTATATCCATGGCTCACGCTCATGTATTGCATGAAGATTGAAAAAGTTTGAGAACATCAAAAGTATGAAACAATTGCTTGGCTTGTCATCGGGGTTGTGCATGATTTAAATATTTTGTGTGGTGAAGATGGAGCATAGCCAGACTATATGATTTTGTAGGGATAGCTTTCTTTGGCCATGTTATTTTGAGAACACATGATTGCTTTGTTAGTATGCTTGAAGTATTATTATTTTATGTCAATAATAAACTTTTGTCTTGAATCTTATGGATCTGAATATTCTTGCCACAATAAAGAGAACTACATGGATAAATATGTTAGGTAGCATTCCACATCAAAAATTCTGTTTTTATCATTTACCTACTCGAGGACGAGCGGGAATTAAGCTTGGGGATGCTCATACGTCTCCAACGTATCTATAATTTTTGATTGTTCCATGCTATTATATTATCAACCTTTGACGTTTTATATGATTTTTGGGACTAACCTATTAACCCAGAGCCCAGTGCCAGTTTTTGTTTTTTCCTTGTTTTAGAATATCGCAGAAAAGGAAAATCAAACGGAGTCCAATTGACCTGAAACTTCACGGAACTTATTTTTGGAAGGAAAGAAGCCCAGAAGACTTGAAGTGCACATAAGGGAAGCTTCAAGGAGGCCACGAGGTAGGGGGTACGCCCACCCCCCTGGGCGTGCCTCCACCCTCGTGGGCCCCTCGTGGGCCCCCTAACGTACTTCTTTTGCCTATATATCTCCATATACCCTAAAAACATCCGAGAGCACAATAGATCGGGAGTTCCGCCGCCAGAAGCCTCCGTAGCCACGAAAGCCAATCTAGACCCGTTCCAGCACCCTGCCGGAGGGGGAATCCCTCTCCGGTGGCCATCTTCATCATCCTGGTGCTCTCCATGACAAGGAGGGAGTAGTTCTCCCTCGACGCTGAGGGTATGTACCAGTAGCTATGTGTTTGATCTCTCTCTCTCTCTCTCGTGTTCTTGAGGTGATACGATCTTGATGTATCGCGAGCTTTTCTATTATAGTTGGATCTTATGTTTCTCCTCCCCCTCTACTCTCTTGTAATGAATTGAGTTTCCCGTTTCAAGTTATCTTATCGGATTGAGTCTTTAAAGATTTGAGAACACTTGATGTATGTCTTCCATGCGTATCTGTGGTGACAATGGGATACCACGTGATTCACTTGATGTATGTTTTGGTAATCAACTTGCGGGTTCCGCCCATGAACCTATGCATAGGGGTTGGCACACGTTTTTGTCGTGATTCTCTGGTAGAACTTTGGGGCACTCTTTGAGGTCCTTTGTGTTGGTTGAATAGATGAATCTGAGATTGTGTGATGCATATCGTATAATCATACCCACGGATACTTGAGGTGACATTGGAGTATCTAGGTGACATTAGGGTTTTGGTTGATTTGTGTCTTAAGGTGTTATTCTAGTACGAACTCTAGGGCTGTTTGTGACACTTATAGGAATAGCCCAACGGATTGATTGGAAAGAATAACTTTGAGGTGGTTTCGTACCCTACCATAATGTCTTCGTTCGTTCTCCACTATTAGTGACTTTGGAGTGACTCTTTGTTGCATGTTGAGGGATAGTTATGTGATCCAATTATGTTAGTATTGTTGAGGGAACTTGCACTAGCAAAAGTATGAACCCTAGGCCTTGTTTCAATGCATTGCAATACCGTTTACGCTCACTTTTATCATTAGTTACCTTGCTGTTTTTATAATTTCAGATTACAAAAACCTTTATCTACTATCCATATACCACTTGTATCACCATCTCTTCGCCGAACTAGTGCACCATACAATTTACCATTGTATTGGGTGTGTTGGGGACACAAGAGACTCTTTGTTATTTGGTTGTAGGGTTGCTTGAAAGAGACCATCTTCATCCTACGCCTCCTACGGATTGATAAACCTTAGGTCATCCACTTGAGGGAAATTTGTTACTGTCCTACAAACCTCTGCACTTGGAGGCCCAACAACGTCTACAAGAAGAAGGATGTGTAGTAGACATCAGTAGCATGCATGCAAGTGAGCTTTTAAGTCCCATTAACATGTCAAAAAGAAAAATATAATCCCATTATGCAATAGGAGTTGTCTGATCTTTTTTCCTTACGTGGGATGATCTAAATGATGATGGGAGTTTATTTAGTTTGGCTACCACATTTGTCATGCGGCTATAGAGTTTTTTTTAGTTCTATGAAATCGATAATTTTGCGCAGAGAGATATACCGCTGTTCCGCGGCAACACGCAGGGACTCATCTAGTAATATTTAGGAACGGAGGGAGTACTATGTAAAGAGTTAGGTGTCGCACGGTGATAGTGTGAGGTGGGCCATGTAATCACTGAGCCTGCGTGTTTTCACTGCTCTTGCACGCCTCCGCTGTAAGAATGGAGAAAATTGTAGTCTAGTAGTAGTACCTCCTTTCGCCGAAAGCGTGGGACATCCAGCAGTCCTACCACCTCAGTAATAAAGACCAATGAGCCGTCAAATCACATAGACCCAGCAGTAAGTTGGACGGATGAAGCAACCATAACTCTTGCGCTAGTGAGAGGTCGCGTCCGCTCTGCCCGGGCATGAATACGGCACCGATTCTTTGGAGCGGCGCTGACCGTTTCGAGCGGGAAGCGTGCGCGGGCAATGGAGGGGCTTTGGGTGGGCCAGGCTGGTCAGGAGCAGGCATGGCAGCTGTCCGCATGTCCCTACCGGACACGCCCGGAAACGAGAGGATGCACTGACTCTCGCAGCTAAAATCGTACACTACACAACATCTCTCTGTAGGAGTAGGTCAATCTGTCGCTCTCTCTAACACACACATGCTGTTAAACACACACACACACACACGCACACGCACGCACCTTGGTCCCGTTGCACCTTCTAACATGACTTATTACACCTAGACGGAGGGAGTAGTAAGTATACGAGATACGGTGGCACACTGACTTAAGTCGAATACAAGTGCCCAAAATTTGTGTGCATGTTATAATAAGGATTCACTTAAAATAGTACATGAGCGAACGGAGGGATCAATTGGACAATGTTCCTGAGCAGTAGCGAGATGTGTGAGGTAAGAAACACCGTTGGCGCTTTTAATTTTTCTTATTAATTTGTTTGTTTCACCCTCTGACTGGTGGGACCCATCGTACTACGTGGAGAGAGGTAAGGTGACTAAGGCTGCAATATTTCTTCACCATTGTGGATAGTCTTACCACCAATTCCACATGACACGATTATGATTGAAATCGCAATGACTCCCACACATACACACAAAAACACAGCATGCTTGTCACACGAATGCAGGAATGTATAAAAGGTTATTTCCCTCTCGTTGAACATAACGGGAGGGTTGTGTAGCTGGTTAGCCTGTTCGCTCATCAAACTTGAGGTCTCGGGTTCGATAACTACACTTGAGCATAATTTGTGCCAGGAGGATTCTTTGACTGGTCAAAATGTTTTCTAGGGTTTGCACGCTTCACACTCCCTCTCCAGTATATATATACACGCTGTAGCCTCAGCGCTTGTAGTTGCTCTCTTCACACTCTCTCGCCCTCTCCCGCTGGAGCCTCAACGCTTGTAGTTGCTCTCTTCACACACTCTCGCCCTCTCCAGATCTAAACAAGACTTTGTTGGCCTCTCTCTCCCCTCACTACTGCTCAAAGAGCCGGCAGGATCCGTCTGCTGGGAAGGGAAGGAGGCTTAACGTTGTCGCCATCGGCGAGGGACTACCGGCGCAGCTGTTCACTTTCCACCCAGCAGCGGCGCAGGAGGGCCTCCGACCCCTTCTTCTTCGCCGCCGTCCCGTCGCCCACCGAACCACGCCCCAAGAACCTTAAGGTATAATTTATTTACTCCACATGCATTGCTCTAGCTGCATGTATACCATGAATCTAGGACGTGGTTCAAAGAGGAAAGGAGTGGGGGAAAGTAGTGGGAAAAGTTGTATATAGCATGAATCTAGGATGTGGTTCAAGGAGGAAATGAAGGGGGAAAGTTGTATAGCATGAATCTAGGACGTGGTTCAAAGAGGAAAGGAATGGGGGTAAGTAGTGGGGAAAGTTGTATCGCATAAATCTAGGACGTGGTTCAAAGAGGAAAGGAAGGGGCGAAAGTACTAGTTCAAAAAGGAAAGGAAGGGACAAGGTTGTAGAGTTTGAGCAGGACTAGATTTGCTGCGCTCACATAGGGAAAGGTGTCTAAAGATAACAAAACTGGGACCAACACAAATATGCTCCTTGGTTATTTGTTCTTTGTTGCAACAGACTGTGCATGACCACAGTACATCGGTAGATGCACATGGTGCTGGTGCGTCCACTGTCCCGTGCAACTCATTAGTTGTTGTTAATCTAAGGCCCTGTTTGGTTAAAAACTCCCTAGTCCCTACCTGCTTGGTTCCAGGGACTAAACATGGACTGGAGGTTATTAAATGATATGCTAAAAGACCATGTTACCCCTAGTAATGAACTAATAGAGACAAGGTGTGATGCGTGGCAGGGGCAACTGTTGGAAAAAGTCCCAAAAAGACTCCCTCGGGGTCTTCTTTCTTTAGTCCCAAATGCCCACTTTGTCCCGAAAAGTCCCTCCTGTTTGGTTTAGATGGGACTGACACGGAGTTTTTTTAGTCCCTACACCAAATTGTCCCTGTAAACAAACACCCTCTAATAATGCCGCTGGAAAATTGATGCAATGCCACAGTTAAAAGCAAATTACATGTTTAACGAATTTTATTGTTAATATGATCTCTATGTTAATATTAATCAATGCCACCATTTGAGAAATGCTACTGTCTTGCTTTCTTTCCCATTTAGATAAGGTAGATGCTTCTTTTTGTTGGCTTCTGTGTAATCCACCGTTATTGACCACTAATTGTTTCCTTTGCACCTCTGTGTAAACAGGGTTATCTACTTCACCTCGTTGCCATTGTGACCTTTTGTTGCTCTACACAAACACTTTTGTTTTAAGAGTGTTTTGTGCAGTTCAACCAAAATATCACACTGGCAACGTTGCTTGATTGCTTGATCTTAGTGGAACTGCACAAAAGGAGATCTTAATTCCTATCCGTTAAGGCGAATTTGGTTCAGATCTTCTTCTTATGAGTTGTTTGAATTCCGCATCATGAGAGGTCAGTACTAGCCTTCTTTCACATGATTCTGCAGTGTGCTTTCATATGTTGTGCTACTTGTATGATAATGTTGCTTGATTTTAGTGAACTGCACAAATGGAGACAAGACTTCCAATCTGTATGTGCACTGTAATATCCCATTGAGGTAAGATAAGGATATTTCACAACTATTGGCCTGTATTTTGCCACTTTCATCAGAAAATTAAGTTTAGTACTATACTTGTGCTCCCTAATTGACATGCCAAATCTTACATTGAAGGCGAAGCTTGTCTGTTATTGAACCAAGTGATGAAGGGGAAGAACAAGCGGAAGAAAAACAAAAATCAACTCCCGGTGCTGTAATGAAGCACTGGAACTGTGATGACACAAGTAATGATATAGTTTTGCATCTTAATTTATTGCTATGGCTGGAACGAGCAATTGTTTTGCCACTGATTTGATGCCACTCTTAATGTAATATGTAATTATCTCTACTGCAAACAGGGATCTTCTTTGAAGATACCATATATTTTAGTGGAACTGCACAAGAAGATGTTGGAAACATTAAACTAATCGAGGAGTATATAGTAAGCATGGCCACCACCGTAGATAGCAACAGATGGTTCCGGAGAAGTGCTTCATCTGTATGCTCTACACAATAAGCCTCCTGACAAAGGTTGGTACTTGCCCACTGATTTCATCCATATGATTGAGCTTTGTCATCTCTATTGGTGTTGTGCTACTGTTTAGATACTTCCATGAAAAAGTGATATTGTCCTTGAGAAGTGCTTCATCTGTGATGTTTTAAATATTTCCTTTCCTTTTTTCGAGCAAACAGGGATGTTAGCATTTAGTAGTCCTCTTGTCTTTGCACAACAGGATCATCTTCCTCTAAATAAGAATATGGAGTACGTGAAGTGACTAGTTCTGATTATGCCAGGATGAAGAAGCCCTGTCTATCTTCTCATCAGAAGGAGCAGTTGAAGGATGGTTACATTACTCCCCACAAGACCAAACTAATTTCAGCTCAGAAGGACTAACAAATCTCCATTTTTTTGCTGTGATGCGCGAGTACAATGTTGTTCTAGGATTCTTTCTAGTGAGTTCCATTTTTCTAAAAGTGTGCCCTACATGGACCATGTATGTGTCTGTTGAAACTGTCAATTCATAGTACAGTTTGCTTTATACTAATCACTTTTTTGTATTTGTGCAAATAGGGGTGCTCATCTTGATTTCAATGGGAACTGCACAAAATGTTCATGAATACATCGAATCATTCATTTCCACTACAAGAAAGGAGGTGCCGATAAGTTTAAGGCGTTGCAACATATAAGGGCGAAATCATACAAGCTACGCGCAAATTTGGTTGATTTTGGTGGAACTGCACAAAAATAACAACTAGTTTATTTAGCACAAGGTGCCATGTCAATGTCCGAACTGATGGCAAACCCTGCCCATTTCATAATCGTAGGCATTTGATATTTTGGAATGGGACAACCTTGTCAAATTTTGCTCATTGATTTTAGCAAGACATGCGTTTGATATTTTTGAATGGGACGCCCTTTGCTGTCAGCAGCGTCGATCAATTTTTTCTTTATTCTTTAGTTGTGAAGTAAATATTGCCTCTGATATGTGAGTCGCTGAGATACATAATCATCGATTGTTTTGAATGTTCTCTATGAATTGCCAGGCCTGTGTGTTTGATTGCAATGTACAGAAATGCTAAAAAGTTGCTCAAACTCTTTATACTCCTTCTGTTCCTTTTTTACTTTGCACATTGTGAAAGTGCATACTTTTTTGTATAAGATTGGTCAAAGTAGAGATACTTTGACTGCAGACAAAACTTGTATGCAGACTAGAAAGGACCGGAGGGAGTACATGTGAAACTGCTGCAAACGAGGTGATCACCCTGGGAATAATGCTAGTACGTATTGTTTTGCATGTTCATCCAATGTCAGTGATACAGGAATTCGAACTAATCGAAATAAATTCATTCATACATGGTCGGATTTCATATAAACATGCCGGATTTCATTACATTTCATACATTCTTCAACTAAAAAGGGGTGCGCTGGAGGTATAATTAATTAACCGAAGCTACCCACCTGTGTCGCACTGAGCCGAACAGAAGCTTCATTGACTTAACTGCAGGTGCAGTTGCGTAACTGACATGTGGCCTGTTGGGCCCACGTGTCAGTCAGCCAACTGCACCATCAGTTAAGTAGAAGCACCGTTCTTCTCCAGCGCAGCTCTCCGACTCCACGTCGCCGCCAAGAAGCTAACCGACCGTCAATGGTCAACCCGCCTAGCTTGGCTTCAATCGAAGGGTAGCAGCGGTGGCCTTACTTGGACTCGAGCGGCGGGGACCTACCGTGTTCTACTCTTCCTTGTTTTCTGTGTGGCGCGGCCTCGTTGGCAGCGGGGCGGGGCCTCGGCGATGTCCTCTGTCTCGTTGCCGGCGGGCGGCGCCTCAGCGGAGCAATGGAAATCCTCCCCCACGTTGCCGGCAGGGTGGGGCCTCGGCTGAGCCGGCGATGTCCTCTACCTCGTTGTTGGCGGGGCGGGGCCTCGGCGGAGCCGACGGTGTCCTCTGCCTCGTTGTTGGCGCCGCGGGGCCTCGGCAGAGCAGGGCCTCGTCGATGCCAGTGGAGCGGGGACTCATCGGAGCCGGCGATGTCCTCTGCCTCGTTGTTGGCGCCGCGGGGCCTTGGCAGAGCAGGGCCTCGTCGATGCCAGCGGAGCGGGGACTCGTCGGAGCCGGCATAGTCCTCTGCCTCGTCCTCGGTCTCGCCAAACAACGCCTCGCCCGCTTCATCACCCTCTTTGCTAGCCTCTTTGTAGGCGGCCGCAATCTCCGTCACCTGCATGCGATACCGCTAGCGCTCGAAGCGGCCCTTGCAGGCGGAGCGGTACGAGTCGAGCAGTGCCTCCTGCTCCGCCCGCTCCGCGGCGATCTGCTCCTCCGCCTGCAGGTGCTCCTGTAGGAGATGGTGGTTGTAGGCGGCGTCGGCCTGCGCCTCCCGGAACTGCTCCTCACGCATCTGCCTCACCCTGTCCATATATTGGGCACGGGCCTCACCGATGGTCATGGTGCAATGCACCGACGAGGATGGCGCGGAGGAGGGGGTTGGCGCCGGATCGTCGACTATCATGTTCTCCATTGGGATGTCGTCGTCCTCCGGCTGCCTGCCGGCCAGCCAGTCAGCAGCAATGGCTGCCATCTCCTTGTGGTCCGTCATCCGCCCGTCCCAAAGAGCACTGGAGCGCGAGGAAGTCATGGTGGGCAGTAGTGGTGTGGACAGGAGAAAGGAAATTAATGTGGATGACTGCGGCTATGGCCGGTGCAGCAGTTTATATAGCAATGGTGGGCGGGCGGAGGGACGGACGTGTGGCGCCGGAGTTGCCGCCTCGGCAACCGCGTATCATTAATGTGGGCGGCAGATGGACGGACGGACGGCACTTGTGTCGTTTGAAGGCGGAGCAATCGCCTGCACCGAGAAGCGGGGCGGGCGACGCTGACTGTTTCGGGCGGAAAGCGCGCGCGGGCGAGAAGATGACTTTACTTGGAAAGGATGACAATGGGGACCCACCAGGTCCATAGCCTCACGTACGCAAGTGCCTTCTTATTTTATATATATATATATATATATATATATATATATATATATATATATATATATCCCTAATATATATATATATAATAATAATAATAATAATAATAATAATAATAATAATAATAATAATAAAGCACGGATTGAGTCTCCGGATTCACCGTTACGGTGTTTTTGAAAAAAAAATCCCTATTGTTTCATATACTCAACCCGCGCTCCAACTTAAGTGGCTAACCAGCGAAAACGTTTCGTTCTTCCAAAAACGACCATGTAGTTTATGGTATTTGGCCCGTGCTCCTCTTTTAGGTGCCCAGAGCACACCCGAGCTGGGGCTCTCCTCGATCCGTCCGGGTACGGCGCCGGTGGCGGCGGCCGGTCTTCTTCTCCGGCCATCTGCCGCTCCCCTTCCCTTCCCCTTCCGCCCCTAAATTTCTCCGGCATCAACCCAGCCTCCTCAATCTCTAGCCCATATCCATGGAGTTCTAGACTTGGATTTCAAAGGGATTCGGCGCCTCGGGAGGATGAACGCCATGGCGGCTACACACACGCGGCGTCAGCGGATTGAAGGATGCGGCAGCAAATCGGCGTGAGCATCCATCTTCTGCTCTCTAAATCTCTCTCTCTCTCTCTCTCTCCAACCTCCTCTATCCTCTTGCATCACAAACAGGCGGCGACTCTATCCGGCCGAGTGTGGCGTATGTGGTGCCTGTGTTGTGCTCCCGGTGGCCTAGCGTGTGTGCGTGCGGCTGGATATGCGTCTGTGTTCATGTGTGTGGCGCTCTACAGGCAGAGGAAGTGGGTGGTTGCAGGCAGAGGAAGTTGCTAGCTATTGGCAGAGGAGTATTAAGATTAGCATGGCACGCTTAGGATACTTCCCTTGATTTCTATAAGAAAAAATTGATAGTTTCCTTGATTTGTTTTGTTCTAGATTAGTAGTAAAGCAGTGCACTGATATTTGGTTTGTGGTGCAGGAGCTTGAAGATATCAGGGGCAGCAGGCTTTACTGCAATATATTCGTCTATGATTTTCTCCCCAAATCTGAAATTATTCGCCACCTAAAGTTTAATCCCCTTGAGAAAATGAGAGTATTTATGTACTATGCTCTATGGATGTTGACAATTTTGATTGCAGGAACTGGCAAAGTAAGTGCAGTGCTTACCGTTGCATATAGATATTTAGGGCTACATCAAACTTCAGTCAGTAGAACATGATGACCAGGCAGGGAGGTTCATGCAGCATTGGAAGTGAGGATGTTTGGTGTAGAATCGGTGCCGCCTCCGCTCTACCCTGCCCCTCTGCATTGTCCTCGACAGCAATACGGGCGACCTCGCTGCTTGCCTTGCGTGCAACCACTTCATCCCCAACCTGTTGGACGAGAGCATTGTAGACCGGGCAGACAAACAATGAGGTGTAGCAGCACAACCTTGCCTCTTTCCCTTACTCTCATTCACAAGCGAGCCAAAGACACCCCAAGTGGTGGCATGATGGCCCATCGTGTATGAATGTGCTTCCAGACAAGCTTGCCGCGGCTCAGACCAGACTTGCTTGGCATACATGGCTGCAATGCATACATGTGGCGGGAAACAGGCAGGGAAGCTTGGGACTGGATATGCAATTATGCCTTTGTAAGTATTACTGATGCAATTTGTTTTTGAAAGATCCCTAAGTCATTTACCGTTTTGCTCCTGAGAATTGTTTACTATTGTTAATTGTATCAATGGTCAATTAACGACATAGACCAAGATACCATTGAACACCTTTGATAGATCGACTGAAATATGAACACTCTTGGCCCGAAGTTACAGCATAGCACCAATTAATTGTTAACCTCTTGGTTTTAATGATAATTGTTCTACCATGCATTTTTCTTCTGCTAGCATTGCATCAACAATGTCAGTTGTAATTATATATATAACTTAGAAATTCAGTGTGATATATTCTGCAGGATGTGTCTAAATCACTCTATTTTTCCATGACATTAACAATTGTTCTTTGACTATTTAAGTGAACGCTCTCTGAAATTTAATTCTCAGTTAAGTCTGGCCTTCTTTGGGTAATTTATATAGCAGGATATGCAAGAATTGGACGCAGATCCACTATTTCCCCCCTCTGTATTTACTGCAATGCATATTTACCTGGCCCTGTGTCACGGGCCCGCACTGCTGCCTTAAGCTCCATGAGATACTTGCCGAGGCAGTGTTTGACCTGCGCCGACAAGCTCGGCCAGGACGTCCTCAAGTCCAACCTTGAGTTTGACACTGACGATTTCGTCCAGCCCGACCACAGTCACTAACCTATTTCTCCTCCTCCCAGAACCTCACCTACTCTTTCAATATTTTTTATGAACTCTGATTCAGTTTGTCCACTATTTGGATATATGTACGCCACTTATAAAATGTAGTTCCTAGAGCATGATATTGTTCCAAGGATCTATGTACTGTAGCAAGATCCTTGAAACTGTTGTGCTCAATGTGTAAAGAGAAGACAAAGCTGTTGATTCCGAGTTATACATGACGTACAGATTAAATGATGGTCTGCATGTTTGGTTTTCCCTCTAAATTTTTTAGACATCCTTACAAGGATATCACTTTATTTTTTATAGGAAAAACGTGCATCTCCGCATCAGAATTCTTTTATGGTACGTTCTTCGTAAAGATATGCCTCATGGTGAGTTCTGAACATTACTTTTAGCAGTTCACCATACTGTTTGCATCTTTGTCCCAGTGAAGTTTCTCATATGCGAGGCATTGATGATGTAATGTGCAAAGAGCAAGATGTTGATTTCTGAATTATATATTTACATGCTGTATAGGTTAATGTTGATCATTGTTTTCCCGTATGGGTTTTCCTCTGAATTTCATGAAGTCGTCGTATTGAGGTTATCACGTTATCTTTTTTATAGGAACAAATTGTCATCTCCGCATCACAATTATTTTGTGCCATGTTCTTTGTTTAGATATTCCTAAATGCTTACCTGATCCAGTTCTGAACCTTACTTCGACAACCTGTTTTTAGCACTTCATCGTATTGTTTGCATCTTTGTTCCAGTGAAGTATACCATATGCAGTTGAGGCTATCGTGCTGAAGGGTAGGAAGATGGAGGAGCGGATTCTTTTAGCAAGCTGGCACCCTGTTGGTTTGTGAGTAATCTTCTGTATATATTATTTATATGACTGTTGTTGTGGTGCTGACGACGACAACGAAGTGTGCAGATGTTTGGTATGGAGAGAAATTCAGAAGGACAGGGAGAACTCATCTCTTCAGAACTAAAGTACACCTCTGAATCTATTTGTGAGCAATTCTTATGCACTCAAATGGCCTATATACATGTCTGATTTATGCCAATGCAGTTGACCAAACGAGAAACTCAATGATAAGTAATTCTTTAATCAAACATCTAACTATAATTATGCTTAAGATATTCTAGCTTTCTACATGGTTAAAATTATTATTCTATTACATCATTATACACTATCCTATAATTTTAAATGGCTAGAAATTTCAGTCTTCTTCTGGCTAATTGTTTTATAAAGTCAAGTGTTAAAGTCACTCTGACACGGATACGGTATATCCATTGATAGTTTATTAGGCGAGGCGTCGTATTTTTCTTTTGTTTCTTCGGTCTATTTTGTAATGAAAGTTACTCTCAAACTGATGATTCCATGTTTTGGATGACAATCAATCATAAGCATATATATGTTCCAAATCTTCAGCCTTCCTTGGTTGACAAATACATTTATTGCACATGTATGTTGTTTAATAAAAGGAGGATTAAGATTGATGAAGTTTTTGGTTGGGACGAATCTTATCATCACTTAGCTATAAGTGAGTTTCTTTCGCTGCAATAGCACATGTCCATGCGTTAGATACATATGGACATATATTTGTTTTCTTCCGTAGCAACGCACGGGCATATTTGCCAGTATGTATATATATATATATAACTATAATTTATTTTGCTTCCTCCTGGTTTCCTGACATCACGGTCCCACAGCATTGTCAACCTATGTAGTACTCCCTCCTTTCCGGTTTATAGGGTTTATCTCAAAATTTTAGTTTTTCCATTTTATAAGGCTCAATTTGGTTGTTCCCCATCACATGTTCAGACTTCAAGGTGCATTAAATCATTGCATGCAAGTATTAAGAGAAAACTGACCAATGCATGCACTTTATGCATGCATGCATTGCAATTAATGCATTCGTAAACATAATTTTTTGAGGAAAACAAGAGCATTAATTGGGTGCTTTTGCAAACTACAAAAAATATTCCACTATTCATCATCTACCTTGGTTGGTGAGATTTTTGAATTGAGCCTTATAAATCGGAAAGGAGGGAGTAGTCAATAAACGAGAGAATTGCACAAGAAGCAGCTGTCAGCTGGGACCAAACAGCTCGAGCAGTATTTGTGTTTTTGAGGTGTGAGCACTGCAGAGTTGTTCAATGTTTAGCCCAGATATTAGTTTTTCTCCTTTGAACAACAACGAAAACATCGCTACAGGTATTAACTGGGCGGGCTGTGGCCCATCTAGCCCAGGCCAGATATCCAGCCCAGATATTATTTTTTTTCAAGCTGAAAATGTCTAGCCCAGCTATACTTTTTTTTAGGAATACCCAGGCAAGGTCAAGTTGTTATTCTCCGTCCCGTTGGGCTGCAAATCTTTCCTAGGAGGGATGCATTAGGCTTAACAAGAAAATGAGTTTTAAGAAATAATAAATGAGATGTAATTATAAAAACTGGGCAGTAACTATAAAAAAATGCACCAAACACGTGATTACTTTATAAAATATTATTTTTGGATATTGAAAATTTTAATTTCATTAATTGTTGCGAGCGCAATGTTTCGTTGGATTTTTACGTAATATAAATTTATATTGAAATTGTATTTAATCTGACTAGAAATTTCGGGATAAAAATATTTCGGATCCCATCAAAATGTGGGAAATTTTATTGAATTTTGTTTTGAACGGTTGGTTGAAATGGGCTATACTTTTAACAAACTGTAAATGGGCCGTAGTAAATTTTATTATAATTTAAAAATGGGCTACACATTATTACAAATCTCAAATGGGCTATAAGTTCTCTGCCACACACTTCTGGCCTTACTAAGTTGACGCGTCCCCTAAAAAAACAGAGTTGACGCGTGTGCAAGGCTTTGTCAACTTATAGTCAACACACGGTTCTAGCAGCAGTGGCCGTTGGATGTCCATCCAACGGATGCCGTGCTTCTTCTTCAATCTCGGATATTCTAGCTTCACCCGCCGAAAAAATGATTCCTCCCCCTGACATCTGGGGCGCACCGTTTCGGAAGCTGACATGTGGGCCTACTAAGTTGACGTACCAAGGGCTTTGTCAACTTAGTCAATATAAACAATTCTAAGTGCAGTGACCGTACGATGTCCATCCAACGGCCGTCGTGCTTCTTCAACCTCTGGTCTTCTTACTCCAGCCGCCCAAAGCAGCGCCGGTCGTGCCGCCTGCTCCTGCCTCCCGTGGCCGGCTGTGCTGCCGCGGAGGCCTCACCGCCCCCTACTACTCCCATCGCTGGCCAGGCCATCCCTCCACTCACCCATACCCCCTGTTATTCTGCGGCAACGGCAGCGCAGCCGAACCAGTGAACCCTCGTACTCCTCTTCGTGTGTGCATCCACTGTCGCGTCTTCCCCGGCTCTGCGTCGTCCCCTTCCTAGGCCTCGCCGTCGTCCACCGCCCTGGTGCTCTCGGCGCGACGTGGTCATGGTCAAGGAACGACTTCCATCGGACGTGGACTATACATGGAGCGGCTGAGAGCTGGGTCCACGGCAGCCGCAAGGAAGTGCCTCCTTATTACGCGCAAAATAATTATTCCTCCACCTGACAGTGGGGACCCACCGGATGGGCCACCGTATTTCGCGAAAAAAATGATTCGCCCCTGACTGCTGGGACCCACGAGCTACATCTTCGCACGCAAGGAAGTGCGTCCGAAAAAAAATGATTCGCCCCC
>NC_041382.1:107333504-107339432 GCF_002162155.2 Triticum dicoccoides | reverse complement strand
CCAGCTACATCTTCGCACGCAAGGAAGTGCGTCTGAAAAAAAAAAGATTCGCCCCCCGACTGTTGGGACCCACCAGCTACACCTTCGCACGCAAGGAAGTGCGTCCAGGCAAAAAAATGATTCGCCCCCTGACTGCTGGGACCCAGCAGCTACACCTTCACACGCAAGGAAGTGCGTCCGGGCAAAAAAACAAAACGATTCGCCCCCCTGACTGTTGGGACCCACCAGCTATATCTTCGTAGGCAAGGAAGTGCCTGACAGTCGGGACCCACCTGGTCGAAGCGTACGAAGCGTTGTCATTCTGGTCGCGAACGTGTACGTACATACTGGTCGATGTAGAGGCGCGCACGTGTCATAGTAGAGGCGCGCACGTAGCATGTACACGTACGTACAGCGACCAGGGTGCAAGAAAGAAAATACGGCCACGTATGTGTACATAGGGCAGGGTCTCGAACGCCTACTCGCGCATACATACGGCCAGGGCTCGTGTACATGGCTGGGTCGGAACGGAGAAACAGCGTCGTCGTCGTGTTCATGGGGAGGCAACGAAATGCGTCGTGTTCATGGGGAGGCAACGGAATGCGTCGTGTTCATGGGGAGGCAACGGAATGCTCGTGTTCATCGAGAGGCAACGGAATGCGCCGTATTCATCGGGAGGTAATGCAACGCGTGGGAGCCAACCGGCTGGGTCGGAACAGAATGCGTGGTCGTGTTCATTGGGAGGGCTCGGACGGAATAGGCGATGGAAATGAGGCCTGGCGTACCACAGAACGGAGGAAACGGACCTCGTACGGTCGAAACGGGAGTCCTGTTGATCAGGAGGGGTGTGGCGTACCGCAAAACGGAGGAAATGGACCTCCTACGGTCGAAACAGGGGTCCTATTGATCGGGAGGGGTGTGGCGTACCGCAAAACGGACGAAACGGACCTCCTACGGTCGAAACGGGGGCCCTGTTCATCGGGAGGGGTGTGGCGTACCGCAAAACGTGACTCCACGGGATACTGTTCATCTCCACCGTCGACCTCCTCCAGCCTCCACGGGCTACCGTCGACCTCCTACAGCCTCCACGGGCTCCTGTTCATCCAGCCTCCAGCACGCTACTCCACCGGCTACTGTTCAACCACCCCTCCATCGTCTACTGTTCATCCAGCCCTCCACACCACGGGGTCCTGTTCAACCACCCCTCCACGGGCACCCCTCCACCGTCTACTGTTCATCCAGCCCTCCACACCATGGGGTCCTGTTCATCCAGAGGCAATGCCACCGCTCACTGTTCATCCACCCCCCCGCAACGCTCACTGTTCATCCAATCGATCGGCTTCAGTTAGCAGCAGTAGCGAAGGAATCGCTCGACCGGGTTCAGTTAACAGCCATCGATCGATCGCCCGGGTTCAGTAACGCGTAGCATGCAGTGCAATCGCTCGGGTTCAGTTAGAGCCCAACGCCTCGCTCGGGTTCAGTTAGAGCCAACGCCTCGCACACACGCGCGTACGTGTACGAGAGAACGCGCATCGCTCGGCCCCCGACCTCCCACCGTAACCGGGAACTCCCCGAAATTTTCCTCGCCCTCGCTTCTACCACGGTTTTTTCCGTCATGGACGACCCAAAGAATGTCATGCAGCTGCGTCTCCGGCCCGCCTAGGACGAAAAGCCCATTTTCTGTCATGATTTTTTGTCATAGAAGTAGGAGCCCACCACATCTATGATGATACCGGGTTTTGTCACAATTATCGTCATAGAAGTGTCATATATATGACAGAAAAAAATTCGTTCGGCCCAAAATGTCACGGATGTGTCTTTTTTTGTAGTGTTAATTGTAATTTCTCCCGAATTGGAAAGTAGTTCATCACAGAAATCAGTTCTAGTGATTCCAACGCCAATTAGTGAGGAAGCTAATGATGATGATCATGAAACTTTAGATCAAGTTACTACCGAACCTCGTAGGACAACTAGAGTATGGTCCGCACCAGAGTGGTACGGTAATCCTTTTTGAAAATCATGTTACTAGACCATGACGAACCTACGAACTATGAGGAAGCGATGATGAGCCCAGATTCCGCAAAATGGCTTGAGGCCATGAAATCTGAGATGGGATCCATGTATGAGAACAAGGTGTGGACTTTGGTTGACTTGCCCAATGATCGGCAAGCAATTGAGAATAAATGGATCTTCAAGAGGAAGACAGACGCTGATAGTAGAATTACTATATACAAAGCTCGAATTGTCGCAAAAGGTTTTCGACAAGTTCAAGATGTCGACTACGATGAGATTTTCTCACATGTAGCGATGCTTAAGTCTGTCCGGATCATGTTAGCAATTGCCACATTTTACGAAATCTGGCAAATGGATGTCAAAATTGCATTCCTTAAGGGATTTCTTAAAGAAGAGTTGTATATGATGCAACAAGAGGGTTTTGTCAATCCTAAAGGTGATAACAAAGTATGCAAGCCCCAGCGATCCATCTATGGACTGGTGCAAGCATCTCGAAGTTGGAATATATACTTTGATAAAGTGATCAAAGCATATGGTTGTATACACACTTGCGGTGAAGCCTGTATTTACAAGAAAGTGAGTGGGAGCACTACAACCTTTCTGATAAGTATATGTGAATGACATATTGTTGATCAGAAATGATGTAGAATTTTTCTGAAAAGCATAAAGGAGTGTTTGAAAGGTGTTTTTCAAAGAAATACCTCGATTAAGCTACTTGCATATTGAGCATCAAGATCTATAGAGATAGATCAAGACGCTTGATATATTTTCAATAAGTACATACCTTGACAAGATTTTGAAGTAGTTCAAAAATGGAACAGTCAAAGAAGGAGTTCTTGCCTATGTTGCAAGGTATGAACTTGAGTAAATACTCAAAACCCAACCACGGCAGAAAATATAAAGAGAATGAGAAGTCATTTCCTATGCCTCAGTCATAGGTTCTATAAAGTATGGTATGCTATGTACCAGACCAATTGTGTACCTCACCAAGAGTTTGGCAAGAGGGTACAATAGTGATCCAGGAGTGGATCACTGGACATCGGCCAAAATTATCCTTAGTGGAATAAGGATATGTTTCTCGGTTATGGAGGTGACAAAAGTTCATCATAAAGAGTTAGGTTGATACAAGTTTTGACACCGATCTGGATGACTACGAGTCTCAATCTGGATACATATTGAAAGTGGGAGCAATTAGCTGGAGTAGCTCCGTGCAGAGTATTGTAGACATAGAAGTTTGCAAAATACATACGGATCTGAATGTTGCAGACCTATAGACTAAACTTCTCTCACAAGCAAAACATGATCACTCTTTGGGTGTTAATCACATAGCGATGTGAACTAGATTATTGACTCTAGTAATCCTTTTGGGTATTAGTCACATGGAGATGTGAACTAATCACATAAAGATGTGAACTATTGGTGTTAAATCACATGACGATGTGAACTAGATTATTGACTCTAGTGCAAGTGGGAGAATGAAGGAAATATGCCCTAGAGGCAATAATAAAGTTGTTATTTATATTTCCTTATATCATGATAAATATTTATTATTCATGCTAGAATTGTATTAACCGGAAACTTAGTGCATGTGTGAGTACATAGACAAACAGAGTGTCCATAGTATGCCTCTACTTGACTAGCTCGTTAATCAAAGATGGTTAAGTTTCCTAGCCATGGACATGTGTTGTCATTTGATGAACGGGATCACATCATTAGAGAATGATGTGATGGAAAAGACCCATCTATTAGCTTAGCATAATGATTGTTTAGTTTATTCATATTGCTTTTTTCATGAATTATACAAGTTCCTATGACTATGAGATTATGCAACTCTCGAATACTGGAGGAACACTTAGTCTGCTATCAAACGTCACAACATAACTGGGTGATTATAAAGATGCTCTACAGGTGTCTCCAATGGTGTTTGTTGGGTTGGCAGAGATCGATATTAGGATTCGTCACTCCGTGTATCAGAGAGGTATATCTGGGCCCTCTCGGTAATGCACATCACTATAAGCCTTGCAAGCAATGTGACTAATGAGTTAGTTGCGGGGTGATGCATTACGGAACGAGTAAAGAGACTTGCCGGTAACGATATTGAACTATGTATGAGGATAACGACGATCGAATCTCGGGCAAGTAACATAGCGATGACAAAGGGAACAACGTATGTTGTTATGCGGTTTGACCGATAAAGATCTTCGTAGAATATGTAGGAGCCAATATGAGCATCCAGGTTCTGCTATTGGTTATTGACCGGAGATGTGTCTCGGTCATGTCTACATAGTTCTCAAACCCGTAGGGTCCGCACGCTTAACGTTCGATGATGATTGGTATTATGAGTTATGTGATTTGATGTACCGAAGGTTGTTCGGAGTCCTGGATGAGATCACGGACATGACGAGGAGTCTCGAAATGGTTGAGACGTAAATATCGATATATTGGAAGGATATATTCGGACATCGGAAAGGTTCCGAGTGATTCAGGTATTTTCCGGAATACTGGGGAGTTACGGGAATTCACCAGGAGAAGTAATGGGCCTTATTGGGCTTTAGTGGAGAGAGGGGAGAAGGGCCAAGAGGTGGCGCCCGCCTCCCCCTTCCCAAACCGAATTGGACAAGGGGTGGGGGCACGGCCCCCCTTTCCTTCTCCCTCTCCCTCTCTTTGCTTCTCTCCTACTCCGAATAGGAAAGAGGAGGGGAATCCTACTTGGACTGGGGAGTCCTAGTAGGATTCCCCACACCTGGCGCGCCCCCTTAGAGCCGGCTACCTCTTCCCTCCCGTCCTTTATATACGTGGCTAGGGGGCACCCCATAGACACACAAGTTGATCTCTTAGCTGTGTGCGGTGCCCCCCTCCACAGATTTCCACCTCAGTCATATCGTTGTAGTGCTTAGGCGAAGCCCTGCATCGGTAATTTCATCATCACCGTCATCACGCCGTCGTGCTGACGAAGCTATCCCCCAACACTCAGCTGGATCTAGAGTTCGTGGGACGTCACCGAGCTGAACGTGTGCAGATCGCGGGGGTGCCGTACCTTCGGTGCTAGGATCGGTCGGATCGTGAAGACGTACGACTACATCAACTGTGTTGTCATAATGCTTCCGCTTACGGTCTACGAGGATACGTGGACAACACTCTCACCTCTCGTTGCTATGCATCACCTAGATAGATCTTGCGTGCGTAGGAATTTTTTTGAAATGATTGTGTTCCCCAACACCTTTAAATGGGAGGAAGTTTACTTGGGCTAACAACCAGCCTAAACCCACATATGAAAAACTAGATAGAATCCTAATTTGCCCAGATTGGGAGGATCATTATCCCCTGACTGAGGTGTATGCACTTGAGAGAGAACTGTCAGATCATACTCCCCTGATCCTTGATACAGGGGAAAACACATATACACCACCTATTTTTAGATTTGAAAACTCCTGGATGATGAGGGAGGGTTTCAAAGATTTTGTCATTAGAACCTGGACTGCACACTACCATGGTGATACTATGGAACAGTGGCAGAGAAGAATGAGAGTGTTTAGACAAAAAGTAAGAGGGTGGATTCTTAATTCTGATGCTTGGTATGGGAAAATTAAAAAGGAGATTTTAATGAAATTAGATGCAATAAACAAAAATGCTGAGGTTATGGGCCTCTCTGCTCTGGACAGAGAAGAGCAAAAAGACTTAAGGGCCCAATTACACAGACTGTTAGAACAAGAAGAAATGAAATGGCTACAGAGATATAAAGACAAAGAAATTAAAGATGGAGATTGTAATACAAAATACTATCATGCTAAGGTGAATGGTAGAAGGAGAAAACACCGAATTCTATCTTTAAAACAAGAGGAAGGAGTGGTTGAGGGACAAGAAAATCTTATTAGATACATTACTAATTTTTACAAAAAAATTGTTTGGTCAACCAGACACATCCTCAATCCAACT
>NC_041382.1:107220903-107333113 GCF_002162155.2 Triticum dicoccoides | reverse complement strand
TGATGAACTAATTAAACCTTTTTCAATGGAAGAACTTCAGGAAGTGGTTTTTGGGATGGAAAAAATAGAAGTCCTAGCCCTGATGGATTACCAGTGGACTTCTATCAACATTTTTGGGATACTGTCAAATGGGATTTGATGAAACTTCTGAATGAATTCCATGAAGGTAAGTTGGATATATCTAGGATCAATTATGGGATTATCACTTTGGTCCCAAAAAATGAGGATGCTAATCAAATCCAAAAGTTCAGACATGTATGTTTATTAAGTGTTAGCTTTAAGATTGTCACTAAAGTATTGATGAATAGGCTGGGTAGGATCATAAAACCTATTATCTTACCTACTCAAACTGCTTTCATCAAAGGGAGATACATCATGGAGGGAATTGTGATCCTCCATGAAGCTCTTAATTCTATACACTGTTAAAAACAAAGTGCTATGATGTTCAAAGTAGATTTTGAGAAGGCATATGACAAAATAAAGTGGCCATTTGTTTACAAAATGCTTAAAATGAAACAATTCCCTGATAAATGGTGTGATCTGGTCATGCACACTATGATAGGAGGGCAGGTGGGGATTAAGGTGAATGATAGGATTGGCCCTTACTTCAAAACTTATAAAGGGTTGAGGCAGGGGGATTCTATGTCACCATTACTGTTTGACATAGCTGCGGATGCCTTGGCTATAATCTTAGATAAAGTCAAACATGCAGGTTATGTCAAAGGGGTGCTGACTGAACTTGGGGACAATGGGGTGAACATGCTGCAATATGCAGATGATACCATTTTCCTTCTTGATGATAATGAGGAGAGTGCTAAAAATCTTAAATTCATTCATATCTTTTGAGCAAATGTCTGGACTAACTATTAATTTCCACAAAAGTGAGGTGTAACTATTTGGGGAGTCCAAAGACAAAGGAGAAATATATCAAGAAATTTTTACCTGTAGCAAAGGGGAGATTCCATTCAAATATTTGGGACTGCCTGTTACCAATGTGAGATTAGGAAATAAATTTTGGAAGAGCATGAATGAAAAAATAAAAAAGAGATGTGCTTGCTGGCAAGGAAGGTTATTAAATATAGTTGGGAGAGTAACTCTAGTCCAGGCCTGGCTGACAAATATGCCTATGTATAAGATGTCCATCTATCCCCTGCCAGTAGGGATTAGGAAGAAAGCAGATTTCTTCAGAGCTAGATTAGTCTGGCAGGAGAGTGAGGATAAAAAGAAATAACATCTAGTCAACTGGAAAACATGTTGCTTGCCAAAGGAATTGGGTGGCTTAGGTATATTGAATCTTGAGTATATGAATAAAGCCTTGCCAGAAAAATGGCTATGGAAGCTAGAGACAGAAGATGGGATGTGGGCCAAAATCCTTTTAAATAAATATGTTAAAGGAAAATATATATCTGGAAATTAAAAGAAGCCTGGTTATTCCCAATTTTGGGGAGCCCTGATGCGGATCAATGACATTTATTATAAAAATGTTAAGAAAAATTAGGAGATGGAATAAATACTAGGTTATGGGAAGACTGGTGGGTAGGATCAAAACCATTAAAAGAGGCCTATCCAAGCCTGTATTTCATCAGTCTAAACCATGACATTTCAGTGGCCCGGTCCATTGACATGAGATGGGAGGGTTTTGAGTTTAGAAGAAATTTATCTGAAGACAAAAGAGCTCTACGGGAGAGTTTGAAAACCAGATGTGAAGAAGTGAGAATGTATGAGGGCAAAGATCAGCCGATGTGGACGCTGACAGCCAACAGACAATTCTCTATGAGGTCGTTATATCAATAGTTAGTAAAAACAGATGTAGGCTTCCCACACAAATTCCTTTGGAAGGTGAAAATCCCAGCGAAAATTAAGATGTTTCTATGGATGATTGCCAGAAAAAGTATACTAACCAGAGATAATCTTGTAAAAAGAGGGTGGAAAGGGGATCAAATATGTGTGTTCTGTGGCCAAAATGAAAATATAGATCATCTTTTTTTCTCTTGCTCCACTGCAAGGCTACTCTGGAGCTTGATAAAGTGCTCATTCAATTTAAAAACAACCCCATATGGGGTTGGTGATTGTCTGGGCACCTGGATTAGGAAATTCAAAAAAGAGGATAAAAATTAGTGCTAGTTGGAATGTCTGCAATTCTCTGGGCTATTTGGAAATGTCGAAATGATATAATTTTTCAAGATAAATTGGTCAATGATCCCATGAAGTTGGTAAAACGAACTTGTAATTGGATTGTGGATTGGGCTATTTTGCAGAGAAAAAAACCAGGACAAAACCTACTGATGATGGGGGCAAGGCTAATCGGGCGAGTAGCAAGTGAGATCTATAGAGCTTCGCAGGGATGGAGAGCTGGAGTTCCTCGCCTGACGAACTGAAGATTTCGTTTCCTGATGTTAGCTTGATTTTACTCTCTTGCGTAGTCCGCTGGAGGTTACGCCCTCTCTGTCAAATGGGTCGCCTATGACCCCGAAGAACTTAAGCTTGATCGTTGCCTTTTGAGATGGTTTCCTTGGATATTGGTAGTTTTAAGTAGGTTGCACGTCTGTAGTGAACTGATACTGGTGATGGTTTCGTTAATGAAATCGGAGCCCCCCTCTTTTGCTCAAAAAAACTGGCAGCACCTTCTTCCCTGTGAATTCTCGCGAGAAGCAGCACCTTCTTCCCTGTGAATTCTCGCGAGAAGGCGCCATGGTTCCTACACCCACCGGTATAGGTGAGCCAGCAGCCGCTCTCTCTCTCTCTCTCTCTCTCTCTGTGTGTGTGTGTGTGTGTGTGCCGTGCAGCCATGGTTGTCGGGGGAAATCTGGAGTCGTGAGGGTAAGGAACAAAACCTAGATCGGGGCCGTTGCCTCGTTCGGCATGGAGATTGTGAAGAGGTTCTGGCGAGGCGATTACCGCGCTCGTGGATTCGCGTTCCATCTCGCAGCAGCGTGTTCGGTTCATAGGTTAACCGCCGCCTCCTCACAACAGTGGCGAGTATAGGATCGTAGAACTAAGGGAGCAACAATTTACATGCACAACGCATGCATAACATAACCTCGATACATATGTTTGAAAACTGTACTGGAAGTGTTATAATTTGGTCTCTATATCATTAAGCTTGTAGTAATCCAGTGTTACATATATGGTATAAATTGTTTTGCATAGTTGTAGGGGGTGCCTCACAACCCCTAAAACCCCTCCCCCTCGGCCTCCGTCGAATCCAAAAAAGCCGGCACACATCCTCAGCTAGTCACATCAGATCCACCGTCTCACAATACGCTTACTTATGTTTTGGTTTATCTGCAGAACTTTCTTACAAAATCCCAAACATAGTCAAGCTGCTGTTCGAGACACCCTCTGGCTTCGCACTTTTCTCTTTTGATAAGAGATACCTCGACAAACATATTGAGGTACTACCCGATTATTTGTTCTTTCTTCGGTGCTGAAATGTGTCAAGCATCGTCTAATTAACCTTTTCTGTTTTTCTTCAGGACATCTGGGTATACTTCGTGGGTGAATATTGGCATCAAAATGTTTGTAACCCCATCATTTTCCTCTTCCTTACTAAGACTTGTCAGTAGTAATGCTTGCAGAGTTCACCACATGGCTTCCACATTGCTTCCATGGGGGGGCCTTATTATCCATTAGATTTTACTTCACACTAAAGTGACAAACATTGAGAAACGTATCCTGCAAGTGTGGCGAGCTATTGGGGATTGTGGAACCTATTAGGGTTACTAAATGACATGATACTATTGTTAAGAATGCCACCATCTTTTTTTCCTAAAAATACCGAACAATAAGCGCTACGTAACGCATGAACAGGTTCAGAGTTCTACTGAATAGATTTGAATAAAACAAAATTTGAGCAAGGCTATGTATTTCTGGCTGACACAATACTATTGAATTACCACGCAACCTGTCACAACTGAGGCACATTTCATAATATTAGTATTTGACAAGCTTTGTGTTTTTGTCTCTAACATGCTTGCCTTTGTTCCTCAGATCATCTGGCTGCATGAATTCCAAAAGTTTGAGGACAAGTCGGACGCCATTGACCTTACAAATGGAAAATAGGCAAAGACATGAACATGCTGATCATGAACTACTACTACTCTGATGACAAACTAATTGTTGGAAGCCTTGCATATAAAGAAATAATTGAAGAATCACTGGTTTGTGTAACTTTGTAAGCTCCCTATTGTGTATGCATGTGCAGCAGTACAATTCACCACTTTCTTTTTCAGGGGCTAACATGTGTGTACAATGATGACGCTGTGATGGAGGTGATGTGGGGTGTGCAGAATATCATGCACACTTTAGTGCCTCAAGAACAATATGAGATTAGTAAGGAGGACCTGATCCTGAGCCACGGGCTGAATATGATCTTAAATCTACATGACATTGTAGTCAAGAAAGATATGGTGAGTTATTAGTGCTTGTCCTTCTATTGTCTGATACACAATGTTTGCTGCTTTATTGCTGCTATCTCATCATATAATGTTCCTTTCTGGTTCCATTCTGCACTCACAACACTATATTGCCAGTGACAAAATGTTTTTGTAGAAACATTGTTATCATAAGCTGACATTTGAGACTCTGAATTTGTTTGATTCATCTTCCAGAATATGCATGTTTCTTTTTTTCATGTTTCTTTCAGCGATTAAGCAATGCTCGTTTTTGTCCAGATTAATGAGTGTATTATTGAGAAGGCCAGCAAGGTGCATCATATCGACATGTGCGAAGAAGAACATTTAGTTTTCTTGCACGAACGCTTGTTGAGGATTTCAGGACGTTTTCCAAAGTCGACATCGAGGAGTGGAGCTTATTCAAACTTGCGACAGCGTTGAAGTTGATGTTCGATCCTCATGGAGGGCTTAAAGCTGGTGATGCAGATGAGGTGAATTATAATTCCATCTGCAAAAGCTTCGGTTATGTCTGATATTCTGGAAAGTTGTCATTTAGCTATGGTCTGAAGTACATGTTTGTTTTCTTCAGATGTTCACGCGCGCTGAGCTTACAATGATGTTGCGTGATGTGCCTCGATACCATGGGATGATAAGTAAGAACATTGTCTTGGCAATCTACAATGATGTTGTTACTCTCCAAGAGGACAAGGTGAAGTTGCTTACTAGTAGAAAAAGGGTCAAATGTTCAGCTCATTAGCCCCGGTTTATATTTAAGCCGACACTAATGTGACCATTAGTGCCGGTTCCAACAGCTAGGCGGGCCGCTCTCATTAGTACCGGTTCATGTCGAACCTTTAGCACCGGTTCGTGCCACGAACCGGTACTAAAGAGAGTGGTGGCGGGATGTTGTCAGTCTGTGGCCCCTCCAGCACCTTTAGTACCGGTTGGTGGCACGAACCGGTACTAAAGGTCGTCCTATGTAAACCCTTCGTCCACCCGCGAGCGAGCGAGCTCTGTTTTCCCCCTTTCCCCTCTCCTCTTTGTTCTTCCCCTCTATACCTCGAGCTCATCACATATTTTTCCCAAAATTTGTCAAGATTTGATGGCCCCCATCCATTCAAGTGATCACAAAGGTAAGCAACTTTGTCCTTTCATCTCTCATTGCTAGATTAGCTCTTGCAATGCTTTATATAGTGATTAATTTGTGGGTTTTAGTAATTTGGGAGGAATTAATGTGGTAGTTTATTTGATTTATATGAAATTTTGAGCTCAAAATAACTCTTAGTTTGCATATGTAGGTGTGGTTTACTTGGTGCCTTCCCGTCTCCGTCCTAACCACCGTCGATCGTCCGCACCGTCCTGTCGCCGGCACCACCTTGTGGGGTGAGCCTCTTGTTTCTTATCTTTTTTATATAAAAAAATCATGTTTGTGTGATTTAGATATATAGTTACTTGTATAATTATCTTACCCGTACATTGTTTGTTATTCATAGTGCCATGGTTTTGGTATCTTTCCCCGTCGGCCCTCGTCCGGGTTATGATTTGGATGTGGCATATTTTCTTTTATAACTATTTGTTGCATTTCGTGTTTATGACTAATTATGCCCATCAAGTTGACATAGATATTTTTACCTAGGAGGTATGTGAACCGGAAATTCCAACCGACCCTATTGTCGAGAGGTTAAATTTAGTTGAAAGAGAAAACGAGTATTTGAAAGAAAAATTGAAAAGAATTGAGGGCGAGAAGATGGAATTGGAGTTGCATGTTGCCGATGTTGTTGATGATCACAAGATCAAGATGGAGAAAAAGCGCTTGCAGATTAGAAAGATTAGAAACTATGCCATTGATAGTGAGGCTTGGTATCATTATGCTGTTGGATCAATTGTTACCTTAGTTGCGATCTTGATCGCATTTTTTGTTGCATTTAAATGCTTTAGCTAGAGAGTTATTTGTATGTTTGTTTTATGAGAATAAGTGTTGTATGAACTTGTATTAATTTGGTCTTTTCGGTGCTATGTAATGAAGATGAGCCGGCAATGGATGTATGATAACCGATGCTCTCCCCATTTCGTTGATGGTGTGCATACTTTTTTGCTTGTGGCTGAGGCAAACAAGCGGGCGGATGGTTTTATGCCTTGTCCATGTGCTGGCTGTAAGAATGGTCAGAATTACTCTAAGTTAAAAACCATTCACATCCACCTGTTTAAGTCCGGTTTCATGCCCCACTTTAATGTTTGGACCAAGCACGGAGAAAGAGGGGTTATGATGGAAGACAATGAAGAAGAAGAGGACGACGATAGCTATCCTGGACATGGGTTCCCTGAATACGATGATACAATAATGGGGGAAGAAGTTGAGCCAGCAATGCGGGAAGAATCTGAGCCAGCAATGCGGGAAGAAACTAAAGAAGAGGCATCAGATGAGCCAGCTGATGATCTAGGTCGGGCCATTGCTGATGCAGAGAGAACTGCACAAGTGAAAAGGAGAAGAAGAAGATGCAGCGCATGTTAGAGGATCACAAGAAATTTTTGTACCTGAATTTTGAAACTGACAATAAAAAGTTGGGCACCACACTGTAATTGCTGCAATGGAAAGCAGAGAATGGTGTATCTGACAATGGATTTGGAAAGTTGTTGGTAATGTTAAAGAAGATGCTTCCAAAGGACAATGAATTGCCTGAGAGTGCGCAAGAAGCAAAGAAGATTGTCTGCCCTCTAGGGTTAGAGGTGCAAAAGATACATGCATGCCCTAATGACTGCATCCTCTACCGCTGTGACGCCCCAAGACCGATGCTCTAGATGCTTTCCTTTTATCTTAGTTGTTGTCGTGTGTTTGCTATGTTTGTTGCATTATCATAATGTTTTGCATATTTCATTTCTATATGTTTATGCCATAATCATGATGAGTCCCATTGTCATATTATGCTTCTTGCATCATGTTCATCATCGGTTATATTGCATTGCCATGCATATCTCTTGTCATATTGCATTTGGTTATTCATGTTGCCATGAGCATCATGTGCATTGCAACTCCTTCTCTTTGATCCTTTGTATTTTACTCATTGCTGAACTTCAACTTGGTTTCGCCCAAGTTTCCAAATCCCAAAATGCTACTTCCTTCATTCCCTGCTCTTCCTCTATTTGAGTTGCATTTCCACTTCTCCAATTCTTACCCAAACCCTCTTATTAATGCAAGTTTTATATGTCCATCCACCCTCTAAAATTTTGTCCCAACCAGAACTCATTGATAGGGTTTTCGAATTCAACATATTGAACTCAATTCATTATGTTTGGTTTTCTTACTTCCTCCATAAATGTTCATCTTGTGCCCATAAATCATATCTATTATGTAGGGCCATCCTATAAAAATTAAGCCCATTTGGGTTCGGTTTGGTTAGGTTATAAATTCATGCAAGTTTGGATTAAATTCGAACATGTTTAAATTTATAGTCTGTAAAATCCTCACACCACTTTTCTTTAATTGGTCATATTCCAAGGACTCCAGATCTAATTTTGTCTCTCCCTAATTCCACTGCATTTATGCACATTCCATTTATATCTTATAAATGGATAAGAGGAAACAACAGAGGAGGAGAGTTTCAGTCGAGGCCCAGCTTCTCTCAGCGGCGCCGCAACCCACTTGGGCCTCCCTACCTCCCGCGCTGGCCCAAGGCCAAGGCCCAGTCGAACCCCTCGCTTAACCCTAGCACGCCCGATCCCATCTCCCCTCTCCCATCGATCTCCCTCGCGCCGCCAGGAGACAGCGACCGCTGCTGCCTCGCTCGATCTCCCTTTCCCCTCTATAACACCCACAATGCAGCTATATCTCCCACGTGTCGGGGCACGACTTAGAGGCATAGCCGCATGGTAGGTTTGTCGCAAGAGGGGTAATCTTCACACAATCCCATGTACAGAATAAGAAAGGGATAAAGAGTTGGCTTACAATCTCCACTTCACACAAATACAAGTTAGCATACATCATCAAGAATACAATCAAGGTCCGACTACGGAACCAAAATAAAAGAAGACAACCCCTAATGCTAGATCCCCGATCGTCCCAACTGGGCTCCACTACTGATCAACTAGAAACGAAACAACACAACGAACAAGATCTTCATCGAGCTCCCACTTGAGCTCGGTTGCATCATCTGCAATGGTATCATTGGCACCTGCAACTGTTTGGAAGTACTTGTGAGTCACGAGGACACAACAATCTCACACCCGCGAGATCAAGACTATTTAAGCTTATGGGTAGGAAAGGGTAATGAGGTGGAGCTGCAGCAAGCACTAAGCATATATGGTGGCTAACATACGCAAATAAGAGCGAGAAGAGAAGCAATGCAACGGTCATGAACTAGAAGTGATCAAGAAGTGATCCTGAAACTACTTACGCACAAACATAACCCAAGAACCGTGTTCACTTCCTGGACTCCGCCGGAAAGAGACCATCACGGCTATACACGCGGTTGATCCATTTTAATTAAGTTGAGTGTCAGGTTCTCTACAACCGGATATTAACAAATTCTCATCTACCCATAACCGTGGGCACGACTTTCAAAAGTTCAAAACCCTGCAGGGGTGTCCCAACTTAGCCCATCACAAGCTCTCACGGTCAACGAAGGATATTCCTTCTCCCAGGAAAACCCGATCAGACTCGGAATCCCGGTTACAAGACATTTCGACAATGGTAAAACAAGACCAGCAAAGTCGCACGAATGTGCCGACAAATCCCGATTGGAGTTGCACATATCTCGTTCTTAGGGCACACTGGATGGGCAAGACGTCGGGTTGGCATAGACCCTGGTTGCCCAGGGGGCGCCGGATATCGCCCAGTTTGGACCAACACTTATAGAAGCACTGGCCCTGGGGGGTTAAAATAAAGATGACCCTGGGGAGCGCGACTCCCAAGGGAAAAGTAGGTGGTGGTGAGGCAAATGGTAAAACCAAGGTTGGGCCTTGCTGGAGGAGTTTTATTCAAAGGGAACTGTCAAGGGGTCCCCATAACACCCAACCGTGTAAGGAACGCAAAATCAAGGAACATAACACCGGTATGACGGAAACTAGGGCGGCAAGAGTGGAACAAAACACCAAGCATAAGGCCGAGCCTTCCACCCTTTACCAAGTATATAGATGTATTAATTAAATAAGAGATATTGTGATATCCCAACATATCCATGTTCCAACATGGAACAAACTTCATCTTCACCTGCAACTAACAACGCTATAAGAGGGGTTGAGCAAAAGCGGTAACATAGCCAAACAACGGTGTCCTGGGAAAGGTGGGTTAGAGGCTTGACATGGAAATATGGGAGGCATGATATAGCAAGTGGTAGGTATCGCGGCATAGCAATAGAGCGAACAACTAGCAAGCAAAGATAGAAGTGATTTCTAGGGTATGGTCATCTTGCCTGAGATCCCGCAAGGAAGAACAAGTCCATGAAGAAGACAAACAGACGTAGTCGAATGAATCCTCACAAACGCGGCGTTATCGGAACTAACCCGAAGAAGCAACAACGAAAAGAAGCAAACAACATAGTAAACAACCACCACATAAACATGGCATGATGCACAACCAAGTATGATGCATGTCCGGTTTAATGAAGCATGGCATGGCAAAGTGCAACAAACAACACTGCAAATTAAGTGGAGCTCAATATGCAACAAGTTGCATATTGATGGAACACCACATGTCTTATTTAGTTCTCTCTCGTTTATGTACCCAACAATATTAAATGTTGTTAAACATGGCAAGAGGTGAAGCATAATGAAAATTACCTATCTAGGCAAGTTTAAATGAGGTCGGAACAACAAACAACAAGTCCGGAAACTCCTCATGTGCATAATTTAGGTTTGGTACTGTTCTGCCCTATACACAATTTTAGAGTCGCTAAACATGCAAGAAGATGCCACCATGTTAAACTAGGCATTTTTCTACCCCATTTACATATAAAGTTTGTTAAATTTGGAGCTACGGTTATTTAGTTATGAAATAAAGCATTTTAACAAGTTATTTAAGCAAAATTTAAACAAATAGCAGTTTAAACATTTTAAACATGGTTGAAAGTTGCATATTATGAAACTAGACACAATTTTAAGCATCTTTCATATTTAAATCATTTTAAACCGATGCACTAATTGTGAGTTATTAAATGCATGAACTAAAGGGGCTTTACTGTAAAACTGCACTCTTTGGGATAAATTGGAAATTCGCTGAAAGGAAAAAAACAACACTGGGCCAAATCTGAGACACGCCCAACAGTGCACAGGGGGATGGAAGGGGCTGCTCACATTGGGCTTGGCCCGGTTGGTGGAAGAGGCCTGCTAGCTGAGTGGAAGGACGAGGTGAGCGCTGGGCCTAGGTGAGGCCGAAGGAAAAAAGCACTGCTGGGCCTTGGCGCTGCATTCCAGCGATGACAAGTCAAGGCGAGCGCTGATGGGGAAGGAACGGGCGAGTGGGCACCTCATCCTGTTCTCGTCGGGAAGGAGAGCAACGGCAGGAACTTGACAACGGGCAGCGCGACGAGGAACTTGCGCGGGCGAGGGCGCACGGGAACTGGCTGGATCGTGGTGGATTCAGCGGATGGGCGGCGGAGCAGCGGAGATCCGGTCCAGAACGGGGCCGGACGCGAACTTGAACGGCGGCGCGGGACCATGGCGGCGGTGGTGGTCCTGCAGGAAGGCCTCGGGCGCCATGGCGGCGGGAGGAGGCGGCTTTGTCCTGATCTGGACGGCGGCGCGAGCAGGAGAGCAGCATCGGGTTCAGGTGCTGGCCGCAATCAGAAGAGCAACAGGCATGGCAGCGAGAAAAAGCAGGCAGGGCGGCGTGGAACTTGGCGGTTAAACACGGCGGGGCGGCTCTCGGCGCGCACTCTGGCGAGGGGGCGCAAGCAAGGTGGGGTCGGCCTGATCTGGGGCTTGGACGACATTACGACGGATCCGGGCGTGGGGACGGAGGCATGGGCGCGCGGCGCCGAGGTGCTGCAGATGAGGACCGGCGTCGGGGATGGCGTGCGGGAGCTCCGGCATCAAAGGAGAATGGGAGGACACCGGTGCTCGTTGGAGGCGTCCATTTCACGGGCGTGCTTCTTCCTACACAATGGGAATACCGGGAGGAATGAGAGGGATCAGGGGTGGAAGTGAGAGAAGGAAGGGAAGGAAGAGGAGCGACTTGGTCATGATCTCGATGGCTGGTAGGACGGCGCGACGGCTCCGGCAAGCCACGGTTGCCGGCGACGACAGGTTGGGCGGAGGCGAGGGCACGGAGGAGCTCCACTCCTCTGGATTGAAGAGGGAGGAGGAGGCATTGGCTGAGGTGGAGTTGGATCGAGGGGAGGGGGCTGGTTGGCTCGGCGCTGAAAACAAGGAGAGTGGTGGCGGCGGGGATTGGACAGGGCAGGATCCCTAGAAATTAGGTCTTGGTCTGATTTGGATAGAGGTGGACTATTTATAAGGACAAAAAGGAGTAGGTTTGGACCCTCCGATCGAAAATGGACGGTCGAGAATAAATAGGTTAGGGAGTCCAAATAAGAAAACGGTGATGTTTTAGGGACGTTTGGGGATGATCTGGACCCAACGGTGACGACTGCCCGGGTCGGGTTCGGGGAAGTTTCGGACACGCACGCGAGGGGGTTTGTGCACTGAGCAAAGAGGGGTTTTTGGACCGTGCGATCGCATCAGACGGCTCCGGATGCGAAGAGGGATAGGCATGGGCCTAGGTGGACTGTGGAGAGCGGGTTGGACTGAGAGAAGAGGGGAGAGATGCAGCCCGGCACTGTTTCCGGAGACCGAAAATGTCCGACGAAAAGACCGGCTATACTGCCGCTATAGTAATCCGTTGGGGCATCAAACGATCTCCGAATGCGATGAAATTTGACAGGCGGTCTATCTACACTATAATAAGACTGCACCAACTTTCAACCCATTCCGAGAACATTTTCTGGCCACTTATAAAATAATATTTCGGACGTGCCGCGGGCGCGTGCAAGTGTGTCTGGGCTCAAAACGGACAACAGAAGGAACGGGGAGACCTGGACGGATGCATGTTTTAAAAACATGATGATGCAATGCGGATGATGACATGGCAAGATGAGACACGCAAGCAAAAGACAAGGGAACAACAACGAACAACTGGGAGACACCTGGCGCGTCGGTCTCGGGGCGACACAACACTCCACCACTACGAGAGGATCTCGTCCCGAGATCTAGGATGGCACCGGAGGGAAACGAAAGAGGAAGAGAAAAGGTAAAACTAAGTTGCTTCTTTGACAAACGAGTGAAACCACGAACCTTGAGAGGTTGAACAAATTGAAAGAAAGAAAGAACACAACAGAGTTGAACGAATTTGAGAGCACTCTGATAGAAAAGAGAATCAAGGAACATTACTAGAACCTTGTAGGTTGAAAGACATAAGAAAAGGGTTGAAATGGACAAGAACTACATGCAAGCACTTCGGTTGAGACGAGATGCACAAGGAACGATAATGATCAATTACGACAACACTCCGGTTGGAAAAAGAAGGTAAAGAATATGAGCTTTACAAGATGAGAGATACTTGATGAAATCAACAACACACTGCCTACGGAACGATTGAAAGAATGGCACAAGGGTAAGAAAGATTTCAGACAGCACTCCGGTTGAGAAGGGAGGCAAAAGTTGATAAGATGAGAGAACTTGAATGAAGGACACGACACTCCGGTTGAATGGATAGACAAAGGAAAGAGCATGATCTTTGACAAAACGAGATGATGGTTGAATATAGCAACAATACCATGCATCCGAAACAAATGCATGGAAAACTAGATGGTTGGAAAGAAAAGAACGGAGAAGAAGAATGACAACTCTCACAAATAAAATTGAAAGAGCATGCTTACGAAGAAAAGGTTGAACGGAGTTGTTGGATTACCAACAATGAAAGCATAAGCTTGATGTGGGCTAATGGAAAACATCTCGAAACTGAGGTGAAATTCTGCCACTAACAAAAAGCAATAGATTGGAATGATAAGAACAAGGAGACGGGAAACTTATTTCACCGGGAGGATAAATGAAGAAATTGGGTCATTGATAAGCACCATAATAGCAACATTCCTTAGGGAAGGTTTTGGGTGAAATCAAAGCCAAGATAACGCTGCCGGGGGACTGATCCACGAGCACCTATGGGACTGGCGGACCGAGTCCCTTTCGGTTCGGCGGGGGCGAGGGTCGCACGAAGAGCGGATCGAGGCGAAGCACACGAGCACTTTACCCAGGTTCGGGCCGCACGGATGCGTAAAACCCTACTCCTGCTTTGTGGTTTGTATTGAGTTCTTGCTCGGGAGCGCGGAGTGCTACAGTACACCCCAGCAGCTAACGAGACCGAGCGTGAGTGTTCTCTCCCTCCTCCTCTACGTTGCGCATGGGCCTCCTTTTATATGCTTAAGGGGTCACCGACAGGTGGCAACGTAGACAAGGGTAAAAATGGAAAGGTGTTGCGGTTGGTACAACTACCTGCTACAGTGTATCATACCTAACCCTGACGGCAGGGGACAAGGGCATTAAATGCCCATCTGCGTCGTCTAAATAGTGCAAAAGGGACCGTCAGGGACGCCACCGCTCGCCACGATGGCAATCTTGTCAGTGCCGCTTGACACCGCGCACCGCTGGCTGCACAGCCTCCCGCCATGTACGCCTGGAAGGGTCCTAGAGCGACACGTTGGTGGATGTGCTGGAGCGCGGGCACAGAGTGGTGGCTTGCCGCGGCAAGCGCCTTGCCGCAGTCGTTGTCTTGTCGCGTCCGGGAGCTTGTCGCTCACCGGGCCTTGCCGGGACGCGTGGTGCGTCGCGGCAAGTTCCTTGAGATGCCTTGGTTGGCCTTCCCGGCAAGCTCCTCTTGCCGGGGTCTTGTCTCCTTGGCTTGAATACTTTGTCCTTGAATGGCTCCAAAGGAACCACGGAGGACCTTGGCGGTCACCCGGCAAGCCTTGCCGCGGGATGCTGCGACTGCCCGTGCACAAGTTCGGGATACTAGGGTACCCCTACTCTAGTACACCAATAGGAGCCCCCGGGCCTGGGCCATACACGGTGCCGAGCGCTGTTGGGCCAGGCCCAAAACAGGGCACGGGCACGCGCGGCCTGGGTTACGCCGTATCTCTCCCCGTATCCGGCGGACATCTTCTTGGTCTCTGGCGAAGCTGCCATTGTCTTCTTACACTTGCCGGTGGAGCTCGATGGTGCGTCCTCGACGGCAGCGCAGCACTCCGAAGAGGTGCGCTTGCCAGAGTGGGCATCAGAACTCTTGCCGGACTTGGTCTTCTTCTTCGATCTTGCAGTACTGCTTGTTGGTGCTGTCCTGCTTGTCGGCGACCGCCACAGTCTGGCAGTTGGTGCATGCGGCAATCTCCTTGCCGGAGCTACCAGCTTTGGCTTTCTTGGCGCCACCTTCGTTGTCGGACTGCTAAATGACTAGCACATCTTTGTCTTTCTTCTTCCTGTTGTTCCGCTGCCAGTTTTTCTTCTTTTCTTGTCGCTGCTGGTCATGTTATGAGAACAATCTGTTAGAGCCGCGACAAGCTACCTTGTAATATAACTCTATTCCGGGTAATGATTGCAACGCTATTCCCTTTACTTGATTCCTCCCTTTGTATGTTTTTGCCCTACGCTTTTAGGGAACTTGCCGGTGCAGGCACCTTAGCCGCGAGCGCTGAGTGCGGGACGTCAGCAGCCTGCTGGCGGTGCCGCTACCGACAAGAAACCTTGTCGCAACTAGTCGCAGCTCACTTAAGTTGTTGAGCGGACTCGAAACAAAGTAAGGGCGCAACTAGCTCCGAGTTGGTTCCTCCGCGCACAGGTTTTCCATACAAAGTGCGGTTGTTCAAGGGAGATAACTTAAAAATTTAAAAAATCTGATTGCTCAAACTTTGGCAACTTAGCTTTTCTGTTGTTTGCTTCCTGGTAAGGCGAAACTTTCTTGAACGACGCCTGGTCCATACCATTATCTTCTCCTTCCCCCCCCAGCAAACTTGTGGGCGAGGGAACCTTCCTTTCCTTGAGAAAAAAGAAAGAAGAGAAAATAAAGATATGGAGCCTTACGGCTCGTTATTGCTTACCGGGGAGTAGGTGCTGCACAAAGTGTCAGATCACATATGCAAAAAATAGAAAGCATGAAATTGACAAGATGTGCGGAGCATATGAGCTTTACTTATGCACGGGGTCTGCGCCCGGCTTTGTACAAAGGATTACATGCAACAGCGGCAAGACTTGTACAAAAGGTGGTTGCCGGAACAGGTTCCGGCAACCGCGCCTTACGGGTAGAACTTACGAAGATGTTCAATGTTCCAGGAATTGCTCACCGGAATGCTATCTTCGGTCTCAAGGCGGACAACGCCAGGCCTAGTGACTCGTTTCACCCGGTAAGGGCCTTCCCACTTCGGCGTCAACTTGTTGGAATTCTTGGCGGACTGAACACGCCGAAGAACAAGGTCGCCTTCCTCGAGACTTCTGGCGTTAACTTTGCGGCTATGGTAGAGGCGCAAAGCTTGCTGGTAGCGAGCAACTTGTACAGCAGCCTGAAGACGGTCTTCCTCAAGAAGTAGCGCGTCATCTTGTCGCAACTGCTCTTGCTCAAGCTCATCATAAGCGAGCACTCGAGGTGACCCATATACGAGTTCCGTGGGGAGAACTGCCTCTGCTCCATAGACTAGAGCGAAAGGTGTCTGGCCAGTGGCTCGATTTGGCGTCGTCCTGATCGACCAAAGAACCACCGGCAGCTCCTCGATCCAGTTTCTTCCGCACTTGTGCAGCCTGTCGAAAGTCCTGGTCTTGAGCCCACGCAGTACTTCAGCATTTGCCCTCTCCGCTTGACCGTTGCTTCTCGGGTGAGCAACAGAAGCGAAGCAGACCTTGGCGCCAAGATCTTGGACATACTGCATGAAGGTGCGGCTCGTGAATTGCGTACCGTTGTCGGTGATTATCCTGTTAGGGATCCCGAAGCGGCAAACAATCGACCTGAAGAACTTGACTGCTGACTGTGCTGTCACTTTCCTCACTGCTTCCACTTCCAGCCACTTTGTGAACTTGTCGATTGCAACGTACAAGTACTCAAAGCCCCCGACTGCTCGGGGAAAGGGGCCGAGGATGTCGAGCCCCCAGACCGAAAATGGGCCAGGATAAAGGGATCGTCTGGAGAGCTTGAGCTGGTTGGTGTATCTGCTTGGAATGGAACTGGCACGCTTCACACTTGGTTACTTGTGCAGTTGCATCCTGGAGGGCTGTCGGCCAAAAGAAACCTTGCCGGAATGCTTTGCCGGCAAGTGCTCTTGCGCCAATGTGGTGACCACATATGCCTCCATGTATCTCTGCCAACAGCTTTTGTCCGTCTTCCCGGCGAATACACTTCAATTTCACACCGTTGAGTCTTCTTCTGTACAGTGTGTTGTCGACAAACTGGTACATACTTGACTGCCGGGCTACTCTTTCCGCTTCTTCTTGCTCTTCGGGAAGTTCTCCTGTCTGAAGGAAACGGACAATCTGCTGTGTCCATGCTGGAGCTCGTGGCTCGACAACAAGGACTAAAGGCAAATCTGCTGCTGCGGGAACATCCGCTTCTTCAGCGAGAACCTGCGGCTCTGCCGGAGCTTGAGGTTCCCCGGCAAGCTTGCCGGAGCAAAACTTGTCGGGAGCTTCTGCTTCAACGGAACAAACCCTAGGGCTTGCCGGAGCAGATTGCTCCTCAGCGCAAGGCAAATCTGTTGCTGCGGGAATGTCCGCTTCTACGGCGAGAACCTGCGGCTCTGCCGGAGCTTGACGTTCCCCGGCAAGCTTGCCGGAGCAAAACTTGTCGGGAGCTTCTGCTTCAATGGAACAAACCCTAGGGCTTGCCGGAGCAGACTGCTCCTCAGTGCAAGGCAAATCTGTTGCTGCGGGAACGTCCGCTTCTACGGCGAGAACCTGCGGCTCTGCCGGAGCTTGACGTTCCCCGGCAAGCTTGCCGGAGCAAAACTTGTCGGGAGCTTCTGCTTCAACAGAACAAACCCTAGGGCTTGCCGGAGCAGACTGCTCCTCAGCGCTCTTGGCGTTGATCTTGGGGACCTTCTTGGCGGCGGCTTCGGGAAGTTCTGCCGGAAAATAGTCACCAGAAATCAACTTCCTCTTCTTGCTGTCGTTCGTGAAGAACTTGGCGCTGATCGCGGCGAGCTCGTGGATCTGATGACGCGGTGGAGTCGCTGTCGAGGTGGATCCGGCGAGTCGGCGATCTTGGCCTTCGGGGCGGAGGGTGCACAGTGGCTGCACCCCCACCGGTCTTGTCGCCACCGGCTCGTGCATGGCTGACTTGCCGCGGCTGCGACGTACTCGGCTGCTGTTGAGTGTCGCCGTTGGCGAAGCCGATGAGACTCTGAATGGTGGCCCTCCAGTCGTCGATCTTGTCTGCCGTTGGAGGGTAGTCCAGGAGCAGTTGAGCTCGCGCCAAAGCTTCTGCTGTAGTGGCGGGTGGCGGTGGCGAACGGTGCGAGGAGCGGGATATGTTCGGACTTCTAACTATGTTAGAAGGAGAAGTATCCCGTCCAGGCGACCGTGCCTCGCTCGTGCCAGCATGTTGGCGTGCATGCTGGTCTTGAGCACTCCGAGATCCACCAGCTCGATCTTGGTCCAGCAAACGCATGGTACCGTGATTACCATGACGCTACCGGTCCCGCGCCTCCTGAGATGGGCGCGGTGCATGTACGGACGTCGCGGTCTTGGAGTGCGCCCGGTCGTTGTGGGAGCCGGCTACGCCGCCAATGGGCAGCGCAGCCTTGTCCTTGGACCTGGCAGCACCGTGAGCTCCCTCGTCGACACCCGTTCTTCCGCTGGCGTCTGCCCCATCAGCCGTTTGCTCCGGCGGTGGTGGGTTCGGCATGGACGGAGCAGCCGCCTCCGAAGCCTTCTTCTTCGGCGGCATGTCGATGAAGATGATGAAGATCTAGCTCGTGTGAACGCCGGATCTGGTTCACACAACCTCGACGCCCCTACCTGGCGCACCAAAGATGCCGGGGGACTGATCCACGAGTACCTATGGGACCGGCGGACCGAGTCCCTTTCGGTTCAGCGGGGGCGAGGGTCGCACGAAGAGCGGATCGAGGCGAAGCACACGAGCAGTTTACCCAGGTTCGGGCCGCACGGATGCGTAAAACCCTACTCCTGCTTTGTGGTTTGTATTGAGTTCTTGCTCGGGAGCGCGGAGTGCTACAGTACACCCCAGCAGCTAACGAGACCGAGCGTGAGTGTTCTCTCCCTCCTCCTCTACGTTGCGCATGGGCCTCCTTTTATATGCTCAAAGGGTCACCGACAGGTGGCAACGTAGACAAGGGTAAAAATGGAAAGGTGTTGCGGTTGGTACAACTACCTGCTACAGTGTATCATACCTAACCCTGACGGCAGGGGATAAGGGCATTAAATGCCCGTCTGCGTCGTCTAAAAAGTGCAAAAGGGACCGTCAGGGACGCCACCGCTCGCCACGATGGCAATCTTGTCAGTGCCGCTTGCCACCGCGCACCGCTGGCTGCACAGCCTCCCGCCACGTACGCCTGGAAGGGTCCCAGAGCGACACGTTGGTGGATGTGCTGGAGCGCGGGCACAGAGTGGTGGCTTGCCGCGGCAAGCGCCTTGCCACGGTCGTTGTCTTGTCGCGTCCGGGAGCTTGTCGCTCACCGGGCCTTGCTGGGACGCGTGGCGCGTTGCGGCAAGTTCCTTGAGATGCCTTGGTTGGCCTTCCCGGCAAGCTCCTCTTGCCGGGGTCTTATCTCCTTAAGGGCCTTGCCTTGGTTGGCCTTCCCGGCAAGCTCCTCTTGCCGGGATCTTGTCTCCTTGGCTTGAATACTTTGTCCTTGAATGGCTCCAAAGGAACCACGGAGGACCTTGGCGGTCACCCGGCAAGCCTTGCCGTGGGATGCTGCGACTGCCCGTGCACAAGTTCGGGATACTAGGGTACCCCTACTCTAGTACACCGACAAATGCCAATGAATAGATTGATGGGTTGCAAAGGATCTCATGAACGAATTGAAAATGATGGGTTTAAAATATGTCATTCCGGACAACTTGTGAATCATGAAACACGAAGGGAAATTATCAACAATGACATAACACCATCCCAAAAGATAAGGTAGAAAGAATTGCACTTTGGAATGCAAGATGAAGAATACTCTAGCTCCTTTGAAAAGAATCTTGATGAATACTTCGAGAAGGAATTAAATCCCTGCTGAACCATCATGCAGAAGCTCCATGAAAAACTCCGGTAATAAAAGGATGACGAAAGAAAGACGAGTTGAAAACACATGGTGCAGCCTTGCAATGATTTAGATGGCGCTTCGCGACGAGATAATGCGGAAAAACTTGGAACTTCGGAAAAGAAAAGATGAAACAATAGAAATCAAGAATTTTGATGAACCTTCGGAATAAGGAATTAATCACTTGGATGACACAAGACTAAGAATTTGTTATGCGTATCCTTCACCAATTTAAATTGACGACAAGCAACGGATTTGGCATACTACTTATTCTCGTTGAAAAGGATTAAGAGAGATATAGCATAAACTTGAGAAGGTCTTCAACGAACCACCGGTATGACTGAAACCACGGATAAATTAATATGATAAAGAAGGAAAAGAAATCTTGAACGAACCACCGTAAGAATTGAAAAAGAAAGTTCCAAAGACAAAATTAACCGGGAAGAATTAGAAAACGAATAAAAATACTTGAGGGGATTTGATACAAGAGAACGAAGAGATCATGAACTGATTAGAATATACTTGAATGATGCACCGGTAAGATTTAGAGAATGAGAGCTGAAAGCTGAGAATGAATAAACCTGCAATGATGGTCTTCGGAGAATCAAACTGAAAAGACTCTTGAATTGCTCCGGATGGGTGAAGAGAATTCTCACAATCGAAAACAATTACGAGAGGATGGAATCAAGCTAGAACCATGAATCTTGAAGAGAATGGAGCAAGATTTAAGAGAAAATCTTCTTCGGTCTTCAAATCCGAGAATGACGACGAGAAACACCACCATGAATTGTTTGGACACTCCGGGAGAATCAAAAGCGAAGAGGTTGAGCCAATGATGAAAAGAATTTGAAAGATCTTGGAGAAATACATATGACTGATGAAAATTCATTCTTACATGAACTTTGAAAGAATTGAGGATAGCTCCGAGAAAATCAGAAGAGTCAGGTAAGATCCTGGGAAAAGACCTGTGGGTTAGGGCCCACTCAAGAGAAACACCGTTGAGCGATTTAAAAGAGAGATTGCACCGGTTGAGTTAATTGGCTTGAATGAGATAACATCCTCGAAAGAGCTTGAACGAAAACAGAGTGGAAACACGAATCTTCGAGATATCTTGAGCACTCTAGAATAGTTGAATAGCGAGAAGTGGATGATTAAGAGGTGCACCGACATGAGAAGGCATTTGAAACGAGAAAAGGATATGATCGACAAATCTTGACTTGAATCCACCGGAGAAGAAAAGAAAGAAGAATGACGAACTTGAAGCTTCGTTAGTATCTTCCTGAGAATCACCGGATAAGAACATTGACGGAAAAGAATGGAGAGGCTTCCCATCAATAAGATGGATACTTGATTAAGAAATCTTAGTCATTGTAGAAAAAGGGTGGGAGGGTGGGTAAAACAAAAGGCAACTTGGGAAGATGAAACAAACACCGTTGAGAGAACTTAGAATAGATCTTGCGGATGTCGAAAATGATCGGATCCACTTGAAGAGAAACACACCAATTGAAAAAGAATTAACATGACAACCTCGAAGGTCAAGAAGGATTAGTATTCACATAGAAGTGTGAGAACACCACTTAGGAAAGGTATGGAATCAACACTTGACATTGAAGCAACTCGAATACCACAACTCAAAACAAAACAAAGGACTAGCTTACAGAATAAGCCGGAACAAACATATGATAGACCCCATATCGTATCATATGTCTGTTGAAAAGATATCCTACGATATACTTGAATTCCCACTTATAAACTCCAGAAACTTTCTAGTTATGCAATCAGGTGTTGGGGATACAAGGGAAGCATAATATCTCACCCAAACTAACAAATCCTACATCCAGCTGTATCCATCCTTCAACACATAACCAAGAAACCTTCGGAAATCATTTACCTCAACCTTTTAAAAGCATCCGTTATACGAGTTATGGCAATACTCCCGAACTCCCACCCCAGTACTGGGTGGCGTCGAGGTTATCTTACCAACAACTGCATAAAAGAGATTTTCGATGTCAGCAAAACTCAGGTATTCTAGAACTGCAACGATAAAATTGTGACGACAACACCTCGAAGCTCAATTCCCCGGGACACTGCCACAACCCCTAAATGTCAGGAGGCACCAAGAACAATGTTCTCGTCACAAAACCATCGGAACGATTCCAAGATACCCGCGTGATCCTAAAAAAATTCGTGAAATTTGAGAAGAGAAGAGTCAAAACTCTACGTCAGGAGGCCTCACCAGAGCGACGAAGGGACTGAGGAGTAAAAACAATCCTAATCTCCGATATATATAATCCTATAAGACTCAACACATTTTTTTCTGGACTCAACAACGCTAACGATTCGATCAAGTAGGGGGCTCCTAACTCGGGGAAGGCTCTGATTACCAACTTGTAACACCCACGATGCGGCTATATCTCCCACGTGTCGGGGCACGACTTAGAGGCATAGCCGCATGGTAGGTTTGTCGCAAGAGGGGTAATGTTCACACAATCCCATGTACTGAATAAGAAAGGATAAAGAGTTGGCTTACAATCGCCACTTCACACAAATACAAGTTAACATACATCATCAAGAATACAATCAAGGTTCGACTATGGAACCAAAATAAAAGAAAAAACCCCTAATGCTAGATCCCCGATCGTCCCAACTGGGCTCTACTACTGATCAACCGGAAACGAAACAACACAACGAATAAGATCTTCATCGAGCTCCCACTTGAGCTCGGTTGCGTCATCTGCAATGGTATCATCGGCACCTGCAACTGTTTGGAAGTATCTGTGAGTCACGAGGACTCAGCAATCTCACACCCGCGAGATCAAGACTATTTAAGCTTATGGGTAGGAAAGGGTAATGAGGTGGAGCTGCAGCAAGCACTAAGCATATATGGTGGCTAACATACGCAAATAAGAGCGAGAAGAGAAGCAATGCAACGGTCGTTAACTAGAAGTGATCAAGAAGTGATCCTGAAACTACTTACGCACAAACATAACCCAAGAACCGTGTTCACTTCCCGGACTCTGCCAGAAACAGACCATCATGGCTACACACACGGTTGATCCATTTTAATTAAGTTGAGTGTCAGGTTCTCTACAACCGGATATTAACAAATTTCCATCTGCCCATAACCGCAGGCACGGCTTTCAAAAGTTCAAAACCTTGCAGGGGTGTCCCAACTTAGCCCATCACAAGCTCTCACGGTCAACAAAGGATATTCCTTCTCCCAGGAAAACCCAATCAAACTCGGAATCCCGTTTACAAGACATTTCGACAATGGTAAAACAAGACCAGCAAAGCCGCCCGAATGTGCAGACAAATCCCAATAGGAGCTGCACATATCTCGTTCTCAGGGCACACTGGATGGGCAAGGCGTCGGGTTGGCATAGACCCTAGTTGCCCAGGGGCGCCGAACATCGCCCAGTTTGGACCAACACTTAGAGAAGCACTGGCCCGGGAGGGTTAAAATAAAGATGGCCCTCAGGAGCACGACTCCCAAGGGAAAAGTAGGTGGTGGTGAGGCAAATGGTAAAACCAAGGTTGGGCCTTGCTGGAGGAGTTTTATTCAAAGCGAACTGGCAAGGGGTCCCCATAACACCCAACTGTGTAAGGAACACAAAATCAAGGAACATAACACCGGTATGACGGAAACTAGGGCGGCAAGAGTGGAACAAAACACCAAGCATAAGGTTGAGCCTTCCACCCTTTACCAAGTATATAGATGCATTAATTAAATAAGAGATATTGTGATATCCCAACATATCCATGTTCCAACATGGAACAAACTTCATCTTCACCTGCAACTAACAACGCTATAAGAGGGGCTAAGCAAAAGCGGTAACATAGCCAAACAACGATGTGCTAGGAAAGGTGGGTTAGAGGCTTGACATGGCAATATGGAAGGCATGATATAGCAAGTGGTAGGTATCACGGCATAGCAATAGAGAGAACAAGTAGCAATCAAAGATAGAAGTGATTTCGAGGGTATGGTCATCTTGCCTAAGATCCTGCAAGGAAGAACAAGTCCATGAAGAAGACAAACGGACGTAGTCGAAATGAATCCTCACAAACGCGGCATTATCGGAACTAACCCGAAGAAGCAACACCGAAAAGAAGCAAACAACATAGTGAACAACCACCACATAAACATTGGCATGATGCACAACCAAGTATGATGCATGTCCGGTTTAATGAGTTGCATATTGACGGAACACCACATGTCTTATTTAGTTCTCTGTCGTTTATGTACCCAACAATATTAAATGTTGTTAAACATGGCAAGAGGTGAAGCATAATGAAAACTACCTGTCTAGGCAAGTTTAAATGAGGCCGGAACAACAAACAACAAGTCCGGAAACTCCTCATGTGCATAATTTAGGTATGGTACTGTTCTGCCCTATACACAATTTTAGATTTGTTAAACATGCAAGAAGATGCCTCCATATTAAACTAGGCATTTTTCTACCCCATTTACATATAAAGTTTGTTAAATTTGGAGCTACGGTTATTTAGTTATGAAATAAAGCATTTTAACAAGTTATTTAAGCAAAATTTAAACAAACAGCAGTTTAAACATGGTTGAAAGTTGCATATTATGAAACTAGACACAATTTTAAGCATCTTTCATATTTAAATCATTTTAAACCGATGCACCAATTGTGAGTTATTAAATGCATGAACTAAAGTGACTTTACTGTAAAATTGCACTCTCTGGGATAAATTAGAAATTCGCTGAAAGGAAAAAAAAACAACACTGGGCCGAATCTGAGACACGCCCAATAGTGCACAGGGGGCTGGAAGGGGTTGCTCACATTGGGTTTGGCCCAGTTGGTGGAAGAGGCCTGCTGGCTGAGTGGAAGGACGAGGTCGGCGCTGGGCCTAAGCGAGGCCAAAGGAAAAAGAGCTGCTGGGCCTTCGCGCTGCACTCCAGCGATGACAAGTCAACGCGAGCGTTGACGGGGAAGGAACGGGTGAGCGGGCACCTCGTCCTGTTCTCGTCAGGAAGCAGAGCAACGGCTGGAACTTGACGACGGGCGGCGTGACGAGGAACTTGCGCGGGCGAGGATCATGGTGGATTCGGCGGATGGGCGGCGGAGCAGAGGAGATCCGGTCCATAATGGGGCCGGACGCGAACTTGAACGGCGGCGCTAGTCCATGGCGGTGGTGGTGGTCCTGCAGGGAGGCCTCGGGCGCCATGGCGGCGGGAGAAGGCGGCTTCGGCCTGATCTGGACGGCGGGGTGAGCAGCAGAGTGGCATCAGGTTCAGGTGCTAGCCGCGGTCAGACGAGCAACGGGCACGGCAACGAGAAAGAGCAGGCGGGGCGGCGTGGAACTTGGCGGTTAAACATGGCGGGGCGGCTCTCGGCGTGCACTCTGGTGAGGGGGCGCAGGCAAGGTGGGGTCGGCCTGATCTGGGGCTTGGACGGCGTTACGGCGGATCCGGGCGTGGGGAGGGAGGCATGGGCGCGTGGCGCCGAGGTGCTGCAGACGAGGACCGGCGTCGGGGATGGCATGCGGGAGCTCCGGCGTCGAAGGAGAATGGCAGGACGCCGGTGCTCGCTGGAGGGGTCCATTTCACGGGCGTGCTTCTTCCTACACAAAGGGAAGACCGGGAGGAATGAGAGGGATCAGGGATGGAAGGGAGAGAAGGAAGGGAAGGAAGAGGAGCAACTTGGTAATGACCTCGATGGCTGGTAGGACGGCGCGACGGCTCCAGCAAGCCAAGGTTGCCGGCGACGACATGTTGGGCGGAGGCGAGGGCACGGAGGAGCTCCACCCCTCTGGATTGAAGAGGGAGGAGGAGGCATCGGGTGAGGTGGAGTTGGATCGAGGGGAGGGGCTGGTTGGCTCAGTGTTGAAAACAAGGAGAGTGGTGGTGGCGGGGATTGGACAAGGGAGGATTCCTAGAAATTAGATCTTGCTCTGATTTGGATAGAGGTGGACTATTTATAGGGACAAAAAGGAGTAGGTTTGGACCCTCCGATCGAAATTGGACGGTCGAGAATAAATAGGTTAGGGTGTCCAAATAAGAAAATGGTGATGTTTTAGGGACGTTTGGGGATGATCTGGACCCAGCGGTGACGACTGCCTGGGTCGGGTTCGGGGAAGTTTCGGACATGGACGCGAGGGGGTTTGTGCATTGAGCAAAGAGGGGTTTTCAGACTGTGCGATCGCATCGGACGGCTCCGGACGCGAAGAGGGATAGGCATGGGCCTAGGTGGACTGTGGAGAGCGGGTTGGACTGAGAGAAGAGGGGAGAGATGCAGCCCGGCACAGTTTTCGGAGACCGAAAACGTCCGACGAAAAGACCGGCTATACTGCCGCTATAGTAATCCATTGGGGCATCAAATGATCTCCGAATGCGATGAAATTTGATAGGCGGTCTATCTACACTATAATAAGACTGCACGCCAACTTTCAACCCATTCCGAGAACATTTTCTGGCCACTTATAAAATAATATTTTAGACGTGCCGCGGGTGCGTTCAAGTGTGTCTGGCCTCAGAACGGACAACGGAAGGAACGGGGAGACCTGGATGGATGCAAGTTTTAAAAACATGATGATGCAATGCGGATGATGACATGGAAAGATGAGATACGCAAGCAAAAGACAAGGTAACAACAGCGAACAACTGGGAGACACCTGGCGCGTCAGTCTCGGGTCGTCACACCCTCCTTCCACCTAGCGCCGCCACCGCCTCCCTCTGCAACGCCAGACCTCCACCAACGGCCTCTCGTTCACCCCGCTGCTCCTCTACCTCAAACCCCGGCCAGATCGACTTGGTTCCCCGACGCCCTCGCCCCTGCCGGAGTGCCCTGCCAGAGTAACAGCAACACCAGGGACCCCTCACGCCCTTCTTCGGCCTCCCAGATGACATGCGCCCTTGGGCCACCGCCGGACCTCCTCCCTCCGTGCCAAGGTCGTCGTTGTCGCTTCCCTGCTGCCTCCAAGCATCTCTCGCAGCTACCGCCATGGATGGCCGGCTCTGCCAAGCTCCCTGCTGCTACATCGCGGCCTTGCCTCTCCTCTCGTGCTCGACGCCGTGGGCGCACATGAGGGCGCCTCCCATGTCCGCCATTGCCCGCTGCTGCTTCGTCTGCCGCGCCCTACCAATGATGCATCGCCATGGATGCTCACTGCTGCGCCTTCTTACCTCCTCGTGCGCGAGCTGCACCACATCGCACCACCAAGACCGCCCCTCACCGCCATGACGAGGTCTCCTGATGTCTTCTCTGTTGGGGTTTTGCTCTCGAGCTCCACCTTCAAACCCCGCTGCTTCCTCCATCGAAGGTTGCCAAGGCCCTCTGTTTGGCCCCAGCGACCTTTGCCTCCTGTGCACGCCCCGCGCCATTTACCTCCATTGCCTTGTTGATGTCAAGGTCGACTACACTGCAAGACCCGGAATGCCAAGACCGCCTCTGTGGATTTATTCAAGTACCACGATGACCGATGCATAGTACCACTACGATTGCGGCGTACATCTACCGATGCCAAGACCGAGACCACCAAGTACCTCTCTATAACGAACGTGTACCACTACCGTCGACCCATGAAGACCCCGTGGATGCCAAGTTCCTCACCATGACCTCGAACATCTACAGAACTCATGCGACTAAGAACGTGAACGACTACCATCGCCAAGATCGCTAGTACCACTACTGTCGCCGTGGAGCGGTTGTACAACTACTTCCGTCTACATCCCATTGAACCCGAACCGCCCCAAATGCACACTTCAAAGGTATAACCGTCGAATCGATGAACTGTGGACGAATGCATGTTATGTACGAGATGCACCCTTTTGTTTGCACCATGTCCGAAGTGCCCTCGTTTACCTTGTCGTCGACATGTGGGGAACCCGGTTACCGGGACCACCCCACCATCTTTCATGACATGCTCCCGTCACACTTTCTTTTGCACCTGTATTTCAATCGAGTTACCGGAACCGGAATGTTGTCGTGGCATCATTTTCGTTATCGTCACCGTGGCACCCCTTTCTTTCTACCATGTTGACAAATGCTCTCATCACGCTCATGTCAACATTTTCATAAAATTGCATATAGCTTGTTCATGTCATCCGCATCATGATAATAACATTTAAAATGTTTAAAATTGTTGTTTGCTTTAAATTGCTAAATGCACATGAGGGTTTACCGGAATTGTTGTTTGATGTTTCCGGCCTCATTTAAAATGCCTAACCATGTAGTTTTCATATGCTTCGCCTCTTGCCGTGCTTAACAACATTTAATATCGTTGGGTACATAAACAAGAGAGAACTAAATAATTGATGTGGTGTTTCGTCAATGTGCAACTCGTTGCATATTGAGCTCCACTTAATTTGTAGTATTGTTTGTGCACTTTGCCATGCCATACATATTTAAACTGGACATGCATCATACTTGATTGTGCATCATGCCATGATTATGTGATGGTTGTTTACCATGTTGTTTGCTTCTTTCCGGGTTGCTTCTCTCGTTAGTTTCAGTTTCATTCCGGAGGTGTGAGGATTCGTTCGACTACGTATGTTTGTCTTCTTCATGGACTCGTTCTTCTTCCTTGCGGGATCTCAGGCAAGATGACCATACCCTCGAAATCACTTCTATCTTTGCTTGCTAGTTGTTCGTTCTATCGTTATGTCGCGCTACCTACCACTTGTTATATCATGCCTCCCATGTTGCCATGTCAAGCCTCTAACCCACCTTCCCAGCAAACCGTTGTTTGGCTAAGTTACCGCTTTTGCTCAGCCCTTCTTATAGCGTTGCTAGTTGCAGGTGAAGTTGAAGTTCGTTCCATGTTGGAACATGAATATGTTGGGATATCACTATATCTCTTATTTAATTAATGCATCTATACTTGGTAAAGGGTGGAAGGCTCGGCCTTATGCCTAGTGTTTTGTTCCACTCTTGCCGCCCTAGTTTCCGTCATACCTGTGTTATGTTCCTTGATTTTGCGTTCCTTACGCGGTTGGGTGTTATGGGAACCCCTTGACAGTTCGCTTTGAATAAAACTCCTCCAGCAAGGCCCAGCCATGGTTTTAACATTTGCCACCTAAGCCTTTTTCCCTTGGGTTTTGCAAACTCAAGGGTCATCTTTATTTTAACCCCCGGGCCAGTGCTCCTCTGAGTGTTGGTCCAAACTGGGCGATGTCCGACGCCCCCTGGCAACCAGGGTTTATGCCAACCCGACGTCTGGCCCATCCGGTGTGCCCTGAGAACGAAATACGTGCGACTCCTATCGGGGTTTGTCGGCACATCGGGTGGCTTTGCTGGTCTTGTTTTACCATTGTCGAAATGTCTTGTAACCGGGATTCCGAGACTGATGGGGTCTTCCCGGGAGAAGGAATATCCTTCATTGACCGTGAGATCTTGTGATGGGCTAAGTTGGGACACCCCTGCAGGGTATAAACTTTCGAGAGTCATGCCCGCGGTTATGTGGCAGCTGGGAATTTGTTAATATCTGGTTGTAGAGAACTTGACACTTAACTTAATTAAAATGAATCAACCGCGTGTGTAGCCGTGATGGTCTCTTTTCGGCGGAGTCCGAGAAGAGAACACGGTCTCGTGTTATGCTTGAACATAAGTAGCTTCAGGATCACTTCTTGATCACTTATAGCTTCTCGACCATTGTGTTGCTTCTCTTCTCGCTCTTATTTGCGTATGTTAGCCACCATATATGCTTAGTGTTGCCGCTCCACCTCACTACCTTCTCCTACCCATAAGCTTAAATAGTCTTGATCTCGCGGGTGTGAGATTGCTGAGTCATCGTGACTCACAGATACTTCCAAACAGTTGTAGGTGCCAATAATACCAGTGCAGGTGACGCGGCCAAGCTCAAGTGGGAGCTCGATGAAGATCTTGGTCTTTGTTATATGTCCTTTTCGGTTGATCAGTAGTGGAGCCCAGTTGGGTCGATCGGGGATCTAGCATTTGGGTTGTCTTCCTTTATTTTGCTTCTGTAGTCGGACGTTCGTTTGTACTTTGGATCATGTATGGGTCATTTATGTATTGTGTGAAGCAGTGATTGTAAGCCAACTCTTTATCCCTTTCTTATTCAGTACATGGGATGTGTGAAGATTACCCCTCTTGCGACAAGCCTACCATGCGGCTATGCCTCTAAGTCATGCCCCGACACGTGGGAGATATAGCCGCATTGTGGGTGTTACAACCGCAGTGAGTACGCGGATTTGAACGTGTGCCCAGTATGCGGTGCATTGCACTATAAGATCAGCCGCGATGACCCTGGTGATGTCGAGGGCGAGTGTCCCAGGAAGAAGCAGATTCCTGCCAAGGTGATGTGGTATGCTCCTATAATACCACGGTTGAAATGTTTGTTCCTAAACAAAGAGCATGCCAAGGCGATGCGATGGCATAGAGAAGACCGTAAGAAAGACGGAAAGTTGAGAGTACCCGCTGATGGGTCGCAATGGAGAAAAACTGAGAGAAAGTACAGGGAGGAGTTTGCAGGTGACGCAAGAAACGTATGGTTTGATCTAAGCACAGATGGCATTAATCCTTTTGGGGAGCAGAGCAGCAACCATAGCACCTGGCCTGTGACTCTATGTTTGTATAACCTTCCTCCTTGGTTGTGCATGAAGTGGAAGTTCATTATGATGCCAGTGCTCATCCAAGGCCCTAAGCAACCCGGCACCGACATTGATCTGTACCTAAAGGCATTAGTTGAAGAACTCTTACAGCTGTGGAATGGAACAGGTGTACGTGCGTGGGATGAGCACAGACAGGAAGAATTTGACCTAAAGGCGTTGATGTTCATGACCATCAATGATTGGCCGGCTCTCAGTAACCTTTCAGGACAGACAAACAAGGGATACCGCGCATGCATGCACTGCTTGGATGATACCGACAGTATATATTTGGCTAATTGTAGGAAGAATGTGTACCTGGGACATCATCGATTTCTTCCGAGCAGGCATCCCGTAAGAAAGAAAGGCAAGAATTTCAAAGGTGAGGCGGATCACCGGACGAAGCCTCTCCATCGTACTGGTGCTGATGTACATGATATGGTCAAGGATTTGAAGGTAATCTTTGGAAAGGGTCCTAGCGGACAACCTGTTATGAATGATGCTGACAGACGCGCACCCATGTGGAAGAAGAAAACTATATTTTGGGACCTGCCCTATTGGAAAGACCTAGAGGTCTGCTCCGCAATTGACGTGATGCACGTGACAAAGAATCTTTGTGTGACCCTGCTTGGCTTCTTGGGCGTGTATGGGAAGACAAAAGATACACCGGAGGCACGGGAGAACCAGCAACGTATGCACGGAAAAGACGACATACATCGGGGTCATGCCATCTACGCTCTTACCAAAGAAGAGAAGGAAATCTTTTTTGAATGCCTTCTTAGTATGAAAGTACCGTCTAGCTTCTCGTCGAATATAAAGGGAATAATAAATATGGCAGAGAAAAAGTTCTAGAACCTAAAGTCTCATGACTGCCACATGATTATGGCGCAACTGCTTCTGGTTGCATTGAGGGGGCTTCTACCAGAAAACGTTCGATTAGCCATTGTGAAGCTATGTGCATTCCTCAATGCAATCTCTCAGAAGGTAATCGATCCAGAAATCATACCAAGGTTAGAGAATGATTTGGTGCAATGTCTTGTCAGTTTCGAGTTGGTGTTCCCACCATCCTTCTTCAACATCATGACGCACGTCCTAGTTCACCTATGCGAAGAGATTAACGTTTTGGGTCCTGTCTTTCTACACAATATGTTCCCCTTTAAGAGGTTCATGGGAGTCTTGAAGAAATATGTTCATAACCATGCTAGGCCAGAAGGAAGCATCTCCAAGGGCCATACAAATGAGGAGGTCATTGAGTTTTGTATTGACTTTATTCCTGACCTTAAGCCGATTGGTGTTCCTGTATCGCGACATAAGGGTAGACTGGATGGAAAAGGCACGCTAGGAGAGGATCAAATAATATGTATGGACAGGCATTCTCTCACTCAAGCACACTACATAGTTCTACAGAATTCCGCCTTGGTGGCTCCATATATGGACGAACACAAGAATTTTCTACTCTCCAAACACCCGGAGCAGTCTGACGACTGGATTACACGTGAACAAATGGGGACTTTCGCCGGTTGGTTGCAGACACATGCCATGCATGACGCCTCTATTGAAGATGACCTGTACTTGCTGTCCCAGTTACCATCTTCGAATATAGTGACTTTCAAAGGGTACGAGATAAATGGGAATACATTTTACACGATCGCCCAAGATAAGAAGAGCACCAACCAAAACAGTGGTGTCCGCTTTGATGCAGCAACCAAGACGGGAAAGGAAACATATTATGGTTACATAGAGGACATATGGGAACTTGACTATGGACGTGGTTTGAAGGTCCCTTTGTTTCGGTGCAAATGGGTCAATATGACACGAGGCGGGGTAACGGAAGACCCGCAGTACGGAATGACAATAGTGGATCTCAACAATCTTGCGTATGCATACGAACCATTCGTCCTAGCCAATGATGTGGCACAGGTTTTCTATGTGAAGGACATGTCTACCAAGCCGAGAAAAAGAAAAGATAAGGAAGCGAATACATCATACGATGAGCCAAAGCGCCACATAGTTCTTTCAGGGAAAAGAAACATCGTGGGAGTGGATGACAAGACAGACATGTCAGAAGATTATGAAAAGTTTGATGAAATTGCTCCATTCACAGTGAATATTGACCCGAGCATCCAGTTAAATGATGAAGATTGTCCGTGGTTACGGCACAAAGGGACACACGTGAAGACAAAGTTTCACACCCAAAGATCCCACTCTAGGATGTGATCGGCTTCACTGTCATCACTTTCTTCTCTAGTGAGTTTCCAGACTTATATATCTGGAAAGTCCCGCTTCGAACTAACCGGAGGGAATCTTTGTAATAGTTAGGGTACTTATTTGTTTTCGCATTTGAAACGCGAAGAAATTTTATGTGCAGACAAATGCTTTCATGCATTTACTGATTTTTTTCAGCTAAATGACCCTGCAATTGAAAAACACTTCAAATGAACTCTGAAAAGGTTGAAAGTTGGCATGGTTTCATCATTTCACCCACATAGCATGTGCAAAAAAGTTGAGGTAGTTACGGCAAAAGATGGATGCACTTCGTGTACAAAATGGACAATCTCTTTCGGAGTGTGAGGGTTTGAGACGAAAACTCATCTGTTACAAAGGCATTTCATTTTTTTTACTTATTATAACTCCAGACATTTTGTCCGTTCAGTATGCACCATTCAAAGCCGCATCATCAATTTTCAACCCTTTCTGACTTCATTTGCTATTTTTCATGCATTTACTGATTTTTCAGCTAAATGACCCTGAAACTGAAAAACACTTCAAATGAACTCTGAAAAGATTGAAAGTTGGCATGGTATCATAATTTCACCCACATAGCATGTGCAAAAAAGTAGAGAGGGTTACGGCAAAAACTGGATGCACTTCGTGTACAAAATGGACAATCTCTTTCGAAGTATAAAGGTTTCGGACGAAAACTCATCTGTTACAAAGACATTTCATTTTTTTAATAACGTAAGTATTACGAAATTGAATATAATGATAAAACACACTAATATTAAACATAAGAAAAAAGAATCACTGGAAAATCTATTTTTAAAGTTAAGTTATTCACAAACTAGTGATTCACGCAAATTTCAAATAATTCAAATTTAAACTATTCAAATTTGAAAACTACTGGCACTAACAGAAAGTTTGTAATTTTTTGAACCTAATGAAAAAATATTCACAAATAAATTCTAAATATAGCAAAAAAACAACTCAGAAATAAATAAAAGAAAATAAATAAAGCAGAAAAGAAAAAAGAAATAAAAAAGCCCGCCTACTGGGCCACAGCGGCCTGCATACGACTAGAAACCCAACCTCTAGTTGGGCCAGGATGCAGGCCCGCAAGGCCCAATAGGCCCACAGGGCAGAGCGGCTGAGTTAGGCCCAGAAGCCTGCTATAGACAGGAGTTCGATATCTCGCCCGCTCTGGGGCTTTTAAACAGGTGTGGCCGCTCTTCGCTAGGCGAGGTGGGATTAAACTTCCGCACCACACTTGGCCAGTGCACCCCCTTTAGTACCGGGTGGTGGCTCCAACCGGTACTAAAGGGGGGGGGGTCATTAGTACCAGTTGGACCCACCACCCGGTACTAAAGGCCCGCCCATCCCGCCGCTTGGCCTGGCCAAAACAGGCCTTTAGTACCAGTTGGTGGCTCCAACCGGTACTAAAGGTGCCTCCTATATAAGAAACACTTCAAAAAAAATTCAGTTTCTCATCTCCCACTTCTCTCTGCTTCAACATCGCGTTGTCACCCAGTCATGCATCGTCGCCGCCCCCGTTGCGTTGTCACCGTCGACTCCGCGCCGCCCCCGTCCTCGTCGCATCGTCCCCGTCGACTCTGCGCCGCACCTGTCGCTGGCCCGTCCCCGTCGTCGTCCCCTCGCCTCGCCGTCGCCATCGCCTTGGACCTCGCCGTCGTCGTCGCCTCGACCTCGCCTGCGTTGTGATCCCCTCTCCCCCCTCTCCTCCCTCCAATCGAAGCCGCCGGCGCCGTAGGTGCACACACGCGCACACACACACACAATTTTTCTGTTTTTAGTTTTTAGTTCTATCTGTTTTTTTTTTCTGTTTTTATACAAAGGTTTTCTGTCAAATAGTATAATGTCAAAGGTTTTAGATATAATGATGTTATAGATATGTTAGTTATATAGAAATGTTATAAATGTTAGTTATATAGAAATGTTAGAAATTTTAGAAATGTTTGTTTTAGCTAGATGAATTAGATTAATTTCAAATTGTTAGCCGATGATCGATGTTTTTTTAGTTTCTTATAATTTTAGTTATAGAAATTTAGAAATTGCATAAAAGAAATCACAATCCAATCGTTTAAAAATGTTACTTTTGCGGCATATAGTATTTGTTCTCGACGATGCCCTGCCCGCATCCTCGCCGTCGACCCGTTCGCGACGACATCCTCCTTCAGAGGACCCATGTCCGGGACTAGGCTCCGCTGGGCTGGCACTGGGAGGTGCTACCTTCAGGGGCTCGCCGCTTGGTGAGCAACCCGGACCCGGGTCCCGTCGTCGACCCTGAGCTCCTTTGGTGGCGTTCGCGTGGGCCACGTTCAGTGCGGAGGGAGCTGGCCCCGCATGAGGTGGTGCGTCGCTGTGTCAGGGAGGAAGACGAGCATGTCCGTCGCTACATGGCTGCTATGGACGCCAGGTTCTCTAATACCTGGCAGGTTCTTTGGGGAGATGACCAGAGCTATGATCTTGTGATGGTTCCTTCTCTTTGGGTGTCCATCGCCCGCGCCTCAGGAACCGCGAGTGACCTAGATTATTTTGTAGTATTCGATCTTTATTAGCTAGCTAGCTAGTGATGTATTCAATATATAATATTCGAGACGATGTATTCGAGATTATATATATATATATATATTATTCGAGACAATGTATTCGAGATTATATATTATTTGAGATGATGTATTCGAGATTATATATTATTCGAGACGATGTATTCGAGATTATATATTATTCAAGACGATGCATTCAAGATTATATATTATTCGAGACGATGCACATTATGTACTATGATTTAGCTTTTCCTTATTGATTGCATGCATGCATTGTAATTTGAATACTAAATTGCTTTATATTTCTTCTGGATTAGTTAAATAAAAGCTATGGCGGACAATACCGGCAGAGAGGGAGAAGAGCCTGCTACTTCTTGAGCACTTGCGTTGGTTTTCCCTTGAAGAGGAAAGGGTGGTGCAGCAAAGTAGCGTAAGTATCTCCCTCAGTTTTTGAGAACCAAGGTATCAATCCAGTAGGAGACTATGCGCGAGTCCCTCGCACCTACACAAAACAAATAAATCCTCGCAACCAACGCGATAAGGGGTTGTCAATCCCTACACGGTCACTTACGAGAGTGAGATCTGATAGATATGATAACATAATATTTTTGGTATTTTTATGATAAAGATGCAAAGTAAAATAAAAGCAATGAAAATAACTAAGTATTGGAAGATTTAATATGATGAAGATAGACCCAGGGGCCATAGGTTTCACTAGTGGCTTCTCTCAAGAGCATAGGTATTTTATGGTGGGTGAACAAATTATTGTTGAGCAATTGACAGAATTGAGCATAGTTATGAGAATATCTAGGTATGATCATGTATATAGGCATCACGTCCAAGACAAGTAGACCGACTCCTGCCTGCATCTACTACTATTATTCCACACATCGACCGCTATCCAGCATGCATCTAGAGTATTAAGTTCAAGAGAACAGAGTAACGCTTTAAGCAAGATGACATGATGTAGAGGGATAAGCTCATGCAATATGATGAAAACCCCATCTTGTTATCCTCGATGGCAACAATACAATACGTGCCTTGCTGCCCCTACTGTCACTGGGAAAGGACACCGTAAGATTGAACCCAAAGCTAAGCACTTCTCCCATTGCAAGAAAGATCAATCTAGTAGGCCAAACCAAACTGATAATTCGAAGAGACTTGCAAAGATAACCAATCATACATAAAAGAATTCAGAGAAGATTCAAATATTGTTCATAGATAAACTTGATCATAAACCCACAATTCATCGGTCTCAACAAACACACCGCAAAAGAAGATTACATCGAATAGATCTCCACAAGAGAGGGGGAGAACTTTGTATTGAGATCCAAAAAGAGAGAAGAAGCCATCTAGCTAATAACTATGGACCCGAAGGTCTGAGGTAAACTACTCCCACTTCATCGGAGAGGCTATGGTGTTGATGTAGAAGCCCTCCATGATCGATGCCCCCTCCAACGGAGCTCCGGAACAGGCCCCAAGATGGGATCTCATGGATACAGAAAGTTATGGAGGTGGAATTAGGGTTTTGGCTCCGTATCTAATCATTTGGGCGTACGTAGGTATATATAGGAGGAAGAAGTACGTCGGTGGAGCAACAGGGGGCCCACGAGGGTGGAGGGTGTGCCTGGGGGGGTAGGCGCGCCCCCTACCTCGTGGCCTCCTTGTTGGTTGCTTGACGTAGGGTCCAAGTCTCCTAGATCTTGTTCGTTCCAAAAATCACATTCCCGAAGGTTTCATTCCGTTTGGACTCCGTTTGATATTCCTTTTCTTCGAAATCCTAAAATAGGCAAAAAAAAGCAGCAATTCTGGGTTGGGCCTCCGGTTAATAGGTTAGTCCCAAAAATAATATAAAAGTGGATAATAAAGCCCAATAATGTCCAAAATAGAAGATAATATAGCATGGAGAAATCAAAAATTATAGATACGTTTGAGACGTATCAAGCATCCCCAAGCTTAATTCCTGCTCGTCCTCGAGTAGGTAAATGATAAAAACAGAATTTTTGATGTGGAATGCTACTAGGCATAATTTCAATGTAATTCTTCTAAATTGTGGTATGAATATTTAGATCCAAAAGATTCAAGACAAAAGTTCAATATTGACATAAAAATAATAATACTTCAAGCATACTAACTAAGCAATTATGTCTTCTCAAAATAACATGGCCAAAGAAAGTTATCCCTACAAAATCATATAGTCTGGCTATGCTCCATCTTCACCACACAAAGTATTCAAATCATGCACAACCCCGATGACAAGCCAAGCAAGTGTTTCATACTTTTAATGTTCTCAAACTTTTTCAATCTTCACGCAATACATGAGCGTGAGCCATGGACATAACACTTTAGGTGGAATAGAATGGTGGTTGTGGAGAAGACAAAAAGGGAGAAGATAGTCTCACATCAACTAGGCGTATCAACGGGCTATGGAGATGCCCATCAATAGATATCAATGTGAGTGAGTAGGGATTGCCATGCAACGGATGCACTAGAGCTATAAGTATATGAAATCTCAAAAAGAAACTAAGTGGGTGTGCATCCAACTTGCTTTCTCACGAAGACCTAGGGCATTTTGAGGTAGCCCATCATTGGAATATACAAGCCAACTTCTATAATGAAAAATTCCCACTAGTATATGAAAGTGATAACATAAGAGACTCTCTATCATGAAGATCATGGTGCTACTTTGAAGCACAAGTGTGGTAAAAGGATAGTAGCATTGTCCCTTCTCTCTTTTTCTCTCATTTTTTTATTTGGGCATTTTCTCTTTTTTATGGCCTTTTTTAGTCCGGAGTCTCATCCCGACTTGTGGGGGAATCATAGTCTCCATCATCCTTTCCTCACTGGGACAATACTCTAATAATGATGATCATCACACTTATATTTTCTTATAACTCAAGAATTACAACTCGATACTTAGAACAAGATATGACTCTATATGAATGCCTCCGGTGGTGTACCGGGATATGCAATGACTCATGAGTGACATGTATGAAAGAATTATGAACGGTGGCTTTGCCACAAATACAATGTAAACTACATGATCATGCGAAGCAATATGACAATGATGGAGCGTGTCATAGTAAACGGAATGGTGGAAAGTTGCATGGCAATATATCCCGGAATGGCTATGGAAATGCCATGATAGGTAGGTATGGTGGCTGTTTTGAGGAAGGTATATGGTGGGTGTATGATACCGACGAAAGGTGCGCGGTATTAGAGAGGCTAGCAATAGTGGAAGGGTGAGAGTGCGTATGATCCATGGACTCAAAATTAGTCATAAAGAACTCATATACTTATTGCAAAAATCTACAAGTTATCAAAGCAAAGTATTACGTGCATGCTCCTAGGGGGATAGATTGGTAGGAAAAGACCATCGCTCGTCCCCGCCCGCCACTCATAAGGAAGACAATCAATAAATAAATAAATCATGCTCCGATTTCATCACATAATGGTTCACCATACATGCATGCTACGGGAATCACAAACTTTAACACAAGTATTTCTCAAATTCACAACTACTCAACTAGCATGACTCTAATATCACCATCTCCATATCTCAAAACAATTATCAAGTATCAAACTTCTCATAGTATTCAACACACTCATAAGAGAATTTTATTATTAATCTTGTATACCTAGCATACTAGGATTATTTAAGCACATTACCATGCTATTTAAGACCCTCAAAATAATCTAAGTGAAGCATGAGAGATCAATAGTTTCTATAAAAAAATCCACCACCGTGCTCTAAAAGATATAAGTGAAGCACTAGAGCAAAAATATGTAACTCAAAAGATATAAGTGAAGCACATAGAGTATTCTAATAATTTCTGAATCATGTGTGTCTCTCTCAAAAGGTGTGTACAGAAAATATGATTTTGGTTAACTAAAAAGCAAAGACTCAAATCATACAAGACGCTCCAAGCAAAACACATATCATGTGGTGAATAAAAATATAGCTCCAAGTAAACTTACCGATAGAAGTAGACGAAAGAGGGGATGCCTTCCGGGGCATCCCCAAGCTTTGTCTTTTAGGTGTCCTTAGATTATCTTGGGGGTGCCATGGTCATCATCAAGCTTAGGCTCTTGCCACTCCTTGTTCCATAATCCATCAAATCTTTACCCAAAACTTGAAAACTTCACAACACAAAACTTAAAGTAGAAAATCTCGTGAGCTCCGTTAGCGAAAGAAAACAAAAGATCACTTCAAGGTACTGTAATGAACTCATTCTTTATTTATATTGGTGTTAAACCTACTGTATTCCAACTTCTCTATGGTTTATAAACTATTTTACTAGCCATAGATTCATCATAATAAGCAAACAACACACGAAAAACAGAATCTGTCAAAAACAGAACAGTCTGTAGTAATCTGTAGCTAGCGCAAGATCTGGAACCCCAAAAATTCTAAAATAAATTTCTGGACGTGAGGAATTTATCTATTAATCATATGCAAAAAGAATTAACTAAATAGCGCTTTCCAAATAAAAATGGCAGCAGTTCTTGTGAGCGCTAAAGTTTCTGTTTTTTACAGCAAGATTAACAAGACTTTCCCCAAGTCTTCCCAACGGTTCTACTTGGCACAAACACTAATTAAACACAAAAAACACAACCAAAACAGAGGCTAGGTAAATTATTTATTACTAAACAGGATCAAAAAGCAAGGAACAAAAATAAAATTGGGTTGCCTCCCAACAAGCGCTATCGTTTAACGCCCCTAGCTAGGCATAAAAAGCAAGGATAGATCTAGGTATTGCCATCTTTGGTAGGCAATCCATAAGTGGCTCTCATAATAGATTCATAAGGTAATTTAATTTTATTTCTAGGAAAGTGTTCCAGGCCTTTCCTTAACGGAAGTTGGAATCTAATATTTCCTTCCTTCATATCAATAATTGCACCAATCGTTCTAAGGAAATGTCTACCAAGAATAATAGGACATGAAGGATTGCAATCTATGTCATGAATGATAAAATCTACGGGCACATAATTCCTATTTTCAACAATAAGAACATCATTAATTCTGCCCATAGGTTTCTTAATAGTGGAATCCGCAAGGTGCAAGTTTAAAGAGCAATCATCAAAATCATGGAAACCTAAAAAATTACACAAAGTTTTTGGAATCGTGGAAACACTAGCACCCAAATCACACAAAGCATAGCATTCATGATCTTTAATTTTAATTTTAATAGTTGGTTTCCACTCATCATAAAGTTTTCTAGGGATAGAAACTTCCAACTCAAGTTTTTCTTCATAAGATTGCATCAAAGCATCAACGATATGTTTGGTAAAAGCTTTATTTTGACTATAAGCATGAGGAGAATTTAGCACGGATTGCAACAAGGAAATACAATCTATCAAAGAGCAATTATCATAATTAAATTCCTTGAAATCCAAAATAGTAGGTTCATTAGCATCAAGAGTTTTGATCTCTTCAATCCCACTTTTATCAACTTTAGCATCAAGATCTAAAAACTCCGAATTTTTGGAACGCCTTCTAGGTAAAGGTGGATCATATTCAGTCCCATCATTATCAAGATTCATATTGCAAAACAAAGATTTAATAGGGGACACATCAATAACTTTTAGATCTTCATGTTTATTATCATGGAAACTAGAAGAACACGCTCTTATAAAGGAATCTTTCTTAGCACGCATCCCAGCGGTTCTTTCTTTGCACTCATCAATGGAAATTCTCATGGCTTTGAGAGACTCATTGATATCATGCTTAGGAGGGATAGATCTAAGTTTCAAAGAATCAACATCAAGAGAAATTCTATCAACATTCCTAGCCAACTCATCAATCTTAAGCAATTTCTCTTCAATCAAACCATTGAAATTCTTTTGCGAAGTAATAAATTCTTTAATACTGGATTCAAAATCAGAGGGCATCTTATTATAATTTCCATAAGAATTTTTGTAGCAATTACCATAATTATTAGAGGAATTACTAGGATAAGGCCTAGGATTGAAGTTTCCTCTATACGCATTGTTACCAAAATTGTTCCTACCAACAAAATTCACATCCATAGATTCATTATTATTCTCAATCAAATTATACAAAGGCATATCATAAGGATCATAAGAAACACTTTTATTAGCAAATAATTTCATAAGTTCATCCATCTTTCCACTCAAAACATTAATTTCTTCTATCGCATGCACTTTTTATTAGTAGATCTTTCAGTGTGCCATTGAGAATAATTAACCATAATATTATCTAGGAGTTTAGTAGCTTCTCCTAAAGTGATTTCCGTAAAAGTGCCTCCCGTGGGCGAATCTGAAAGATTTCTAGAAGCAAAATTCAAACCGGCATAAAATTTTGTATAATCATCCACAGATTCAAACCATGTGTTGGGCAATTTTGTATCATTAATTTCATCGTCTCCCAAGCTTGTGCAACATGTTCATGATCAAGTTGCTTGAAATTCATAATATCGTTTCTAAGAGAGATGATCTTAGCTGGAGGAAAATACTTAGAGATAAAAGCATCTTTGCACTTATTCCAAGAATCAATACTATTTTTAGGCAAAGACGAAAACTAAGCTTTAGCATGATCTCTAAGCAAAAAAGGAAATAGCTTCAATTTAACAATATCATTATCCACATCTTCCTTCTTTTGCATATCACACAAATCAACGAAGCTATTTAGATGGGTAGCGGCATCTTCACTAGGAAGGCCGGAAAACGGATCTTTCACGACAAGATTCAGCAAGGCAGCATTAATTTCACAAGATTCAACATCGGTAAGAGGAGCAATCGGAGTGCTAATAAAATCATTGTTGTTGGTATTGGTAAAGTCACACAATTTAGTGTTATCTTGAGCCATCGAGACAGGCAAGCAATCCAACACACAAGCAAATGAGGAACGGGCAAAAAGAGGCAAATGGAGAAAGAGAGGGAGGATAGAGAGAGAGGGCGAATAAAACGGCAAGGGTGAAGTGTGGGAGAGGAAAACGAGAGGCAAATGGCAAATAATGTAATGCGGGAGATAAGGGTTTGTGATGGGTACTTGGTATGTTGACTTTTGCGTAGACCTCCCCGGCAACGGCGCCAGAAATCCTTCTTGCTACCTCTTGAGCACTTGCGTTGGTTTTCCCTTGAAGATGAAAGGGTGGTGCAGCAAAGTAGCGTAATTATTTCCCTCAGTTTTTGAGAACCAAGGTATCAATCTAGTAGGAGGCTACGCGCGAGTCCCTCGCACCTACACAAAACAAATAAATCCTCGCAACCAACGCGATAAGGGGTTGTCAATCCCTACACGGTCACTTACGAGAGTGAGATCTGATAGATATGATAACATAATATTTTTGGTATTTTTATGATAAAGATGCAAAGTAAAATAAAAGCAATGAAAATAACTAAGTATTGGAAGATTTAATATGATGAAGATAGACCCGGGGGCCATAGGTTTCACTAGTGGCTTCTCTCAAGAGCATAGGTATTTTACGGTGGGTGAACAAATTATTGTTGAGCAATTGACAGAATTGAGCATAGTTATGAGAATATCTAGGTATGATCATGTATATAGGCATCACGTCCAAGACAAGTAGACCGACTCCTGCCTGCATCTACTACTATTATTCCACACATCGACCGCTATCCAACATGCATCTAGAGTATTAAGTTCAAGAGAATAGAGTAACGCTTTAAGCAAGATGACATGATGTAGAGGGATAAACTCATGCAATATGATGAAAACCCCATCTTGTTATCCTTGATGGCAACAATACAATACGTGCCTTGCTGCCCCTACTGTCACTGGGAAAGGACACCGTAAGATTGAACCCAAAGCTAAGCACTTCTCCCATTGCAAGAAAGATCAATCTAGTAGGCCAAACCAAACTGATAATTCGAAGAGTCTTGCAAAGATAACCAATCATACATAAAAGAATTCAGAGAAGATTCAAATATTGTTCATAGATAAACTTGATCATAAACCCACAATTCATCGGTCTCAACAAACACACCGCAAAAGAAGATTACATCGAATAGATCTCCACAAGAGAGGGGGAGAACTTTGTATTGAGATCCAAAAAGAGAGAAGAAGCCATCTAGCTAATAACTATGGACCCGAAGGTCTGAAACTACTCACACTTCATCGGAGAGGCTATGGTGTTGATGTAGAAGCCCTCCATGATCGATGCCCCCTCCAGCGGAGCTCCGGAACAGGCCCCAAGATGGGATCTCATGGATACAGAAAGTTATGGAGGTGGAATTAGGGTTTTGGCTCCGTATCTGATCATTTGGGGGTACGTAGGTATATATAGGAGGAAGAAGTATGTCGGTGGAGCAACAGGGGGCCCACGAGGGTGGAGGGCATGCCTGGGGGGGTAGGCGCGCCCCCTACCTCGTGGCCTCCTTGTTGGTTTCTTGACGTAGGGTCCAAGTCTCCTAGATCTTGTTCGTTCCAAAAATCACGTTCCCGAAGGTTTCATTCCGTTTGGACTCCGTTTGATATTCCTTTTGTTTGAAACCCTAAAATAGGCAAAAAAAGCAGCAATTCTGGGTTGGGCCTCCGGTTAATAGGTTAGTCCCAAAAATAATATAAAAGTGGATAATAAAGCCCAATAATGTCCAAAGCAGAAGATAATATAGCATGGAGCAATCAAAAATTATAGATACGTTGGAGACGTATCAGAGGCCCTGTTCGAGATCATACGCTCCCCTCACGGGCTAGATGATTAGAATGAAGAAGATGACGGCTCCCAATATCTGAACAATACCAGCGAGGGTGATGATATGATATTCAATCATGACAATGGAATTGATGAAGTCCAGAACTATGATTATGGTGACGAAGTAAATGTTGATCTTCAAATAACAGAGACCGGCGAGGTATATTTATATAAGCAGGCATCTGATGATCATCACATGTTTTAAATGATTTGAATATATATTAACCAATCGATCTTTCTTCTTTCAGCCCTCTGGATCGAGCAAATCTTCTACAGGCAGGCAGTGCGAGGCCCGAACAAAAAGTTGAAGCAGGGCGTAAAGTACAACATCGATGCCATCAATGTTGGGGAATGCAGTAATTTCAAAAAAAGTTCCTACGCACACGCAAGATCATGGTGATGCACAGAAACGAGAGGGGAGAGTGTTGTCTACGTACCCATGCAGACCGACTGCGGAAGCGATCACACAACGTAGAGGAAGTAGTCGTATGTCTTCCCGATCCGACCGATCCAAGCACCGTTACTCCGGCACCTCCGAGTTCTTAGCACACGTACAGCTCGATGACGATCCCCGGGCTCCGATCCAGCAAAGCGTCGGGGAAGAGTTCTGTCAGCACGACGGCGTGGTGATGATCTTGATGTACTACCGTCGCAGGGCTTCGCCTAAGCACCGCTACAATATGATCGAGGTGGAATATGGTGGAAGGGGGCACCGCACACGGCTAAGGAACGATCTCAATGATCAACTTGTGTGTCTAGAGGTGCCCCCTGCCTCCGTATATAAAGGAGCCAAAGGGGAGGGGTGCGGCCAGCCCTATGGAGGCGCAGGAGGAGTCCTACTCCTACCGGGAGTAGGACTCCCCCCCAATCCTAATTGGAATAGGATTCCCCGAGGGGGAAAGAGAGAGAGGGGGGCCGGCCACCTCTCCTAGTCCTAATAGGACTAGGGGAGGGGGGAGGCGCGCGGCCACCTTGGGCTGCCCCTTTCTCCTTTCCACTAAAGCCCATTAAGGCCCATATGGCTCCCGGGGGGTTCCGGTAACCTCCCAGTACTCCGGTAAAATCCCGATTTCACCCGGAACACTTCCGATATCCAAACATAGGCTTCCAATATATCAATCTTTACGTCTCGACCATTTTGAGACTCCTCGTCATGTCCGTGATCACATCCGGGACTCCGAACAACCTTCGGTACATCAAAATGCATAAACTCATAGTAACTGTCATCGTAACGTTAAGCGTGCGGACCCTACGGTTCGAGAACAATGTAGACATGACCAAGACACGTCTCCGGTCAATAACCAATAGCGGGACCTGGATGCCCATATTGGCTCCTACATATTCTACGAAGATCTTTATCGGTCAGACCGCATAACAACATACGTTGTTCCCTTTGTCATCGGTATGTTACTTGCCCGAGATTCGATCGTCGGTATCCAATACCTAGTTCAATCTCGTTACCGGCAAGTCCCTTTACTCGTTCTGTAATACATCATCTCACAACTAACATCTTAGTTGCAATGCTTGCAAGGCTTATGTGATGTGCATTACCGAGAGGGCCTAGAGATACCTCTCCGACAATCGGAGTGACAAATCCTAATCTCGAAATACGCCAACCCAACATCTACCTTTGGAGACACCTGTAATGCTCCTTTATAATCACCCAGTTACGTTGTGACGTTTGGTAGCACCCAAAGTGTTCCTCCGGTAAACGGGAGTTGCATAATCTCATAGTTATAGGAACATGTATAAGTCATGAAGAAAGCAATAGCAACATACTAAACGATCCGGTGCTAAGCTAATGGAATGGGTCATGTCAATCAGATCATTCAACTAATGATGTGACCTTGTTAATCAAATAACAACTCTTTGTTCATGGTTAGGAAACTTAACCATCTTCGATTAACGAGCTAGTCAAGTAGAGGCATACTAGTGACTTTCTGTTTGTCTATGTATTCACACATGTACTATGTTTCCGGTTAATACAATTCTAGCATGAATAATAAACATTTATCATGATATAAGGAAATAGATAATAACTTTTATTATTGTCTCTAGAGCATATTTCCTTCAGTCTCCCACTTGCACTAGAGTCAATAATCTAGATTACACTGTAATGATCCTAACACCCATGGAGTCTTGGTACTGATCATGTTTTGCTCGTGGAAGAGGCTTAGTCAACGGGTCTGCAACATTTAGATCTGTATGTATCTTGCAAATCTCTATGTCTCCCACCTGGACTAGATCCCGGATAGAATTTAAGCGTCTTTTGATGTGTTTGGTCCTCTTGTGAAATCTGGATTCCTTTGCCAAGGCAATTGCACCAGTATTGTCACAAAAGATTTTCATTGGACCCGATGCACTAGGTATGACACCTAGATCGGATATGAACTCCTTCATCCAGACTCCTTCGTTCGCTGCTTCTGAAGCAGCTATGTACTCCGCTTCACATGTAGATCCCGCTACGACGCTTTGTTTAGAACTGCACCAACTGACAGCTCCACCGTTTAATGTAAACACGTATCCGGTTTGTGATTTAGAATCGTCCGGATCAGTGTCAAAGCTTGCATCAACGTAACCTTTTACGGTGAGCTCTTTGTCACCTCCATATACGAGAAACATATCCTTAGTCCTTTTCAGGTATTTCAGGATGTTCTTGACCGCTGTCCAGTGATCCACTCCTGGATTACTTTGGTACCTCCTTGCTAAACTTATAGCAAGGCACACATCAGGTCTGGTACACAGCATTGCATACATGATAGAGCCTATGGCTGAAGCATAGGGAACATCTTTTATTATCTCTCTATCTTCTGCAGTGGTCGGGCTTTGAGTCTTACTTAATCTCACACCTTGTAACATAGGCAAGAACCCTTTCTTTGCTTGATCCATTTTGAACTTCTTCAAAATCTTGTCAAGGTATGTGCTTTGTGAAAGTCCAATTAAGCGTATTGACCTATCTCTATAGATCTTTATGCCTAATATGTAATCAGCTTCTCCGAGGTCTTCCATAGAAAAACTCTTATTCAAGTATCCCTTTATGCTATCCAGAAATTCTATATCATTTCCAATCAGTAATATGTCATCCACATATAATATCAGAAATGCTACAGAGCTCCCACTCACTTTCTTGTAAATACAGGCTTCTCCAAAAGTCTGTATAAAACCAAATGCTTTGATCACACTATCAAAGCGTTTATTCCAACTCCGAGAAGCTTGCACCAGTCCATAAATGGATCGCTGGAGCTTGCACACTTTGTTAGCTCCCTTTGGATCGACAAAACCTTCCGGTTGCATCATATACAACTCTTCTTCCAGAAATCCATTCAGGAATCCAGTTTTGACATCCATCTGCCAAATTTCATAATCATAAAATGCGGCAATTGCTAACATGATTCGGACAGACTTAAGCATCGCTACGGGTGAGAAGGTCTCATCGTAGTCAACCCCTTGAACTTATCGAAAACCTTTTGCGACAAGTCGAGCTTTGTAGACAGTAATATTACCATCAGCGCCAGTCTTCTTCTTGAAGATCCATTTATTTTCAATTGCTTGCCGATCATCGGGCAAGTCAACCAAAGTCCATACTTTGTTCTCATACATGGATCCCATCTCAGATTTCATGGCTTCAAGCCATTTTGCGGAATCTGGGCTCACCATCGCTTCTTCATAGTTCGTAGGTTCATCATGATCTAGTAGCATGACTTCCAGAACAGGATTACCGTACCACTCTGGTGCCGATCTCACTCTGGTTGATCTACGAGGTTCAGTAGTATCTTGATCTAAAGTTTCATGATCATCATCATTAGCTTCCTCACTTATTGGTGTAGGTGTTGCAGAAACAGTTTTCTGCGATGTACTACTTTCCAATAAGGGAGTAGGTACAGTTACCTCGTCAAGTTCTACTTTCCTCCCACTCACTTCTTTCGAGAGAAACTCCTTCTCTAGAAAGTTTCCGAATTTAGCAACAAAAGTCTTGCCTTCGGATTTGTGATAGAAGGTGTATCCAATAGTTTCCTTTGGATATCCTATGAAGACACATTTCTCCGATTTGGGTTCGAGCTTATCGGGTTGAAGCTTTTTCACATAAGCATCGCAGCCCCAAACTTTCAGAAACGACAACTTTGGTTTCTTGCCAAACCACAGTTCATAAGGCGTCGTCTCAATGGATTTTGATGGTGCCCTATTTAACGTGAATGCGGCCGTCTCTAGAGCATATCCCCAAAATGATAACGGTAAATCAGTAAGAGACATCATAGATTGCACCATATCTAGTAAAGTACGATTACGACGTTCGGACACACCATTACGCTGTGGTGTTCCGGGTGGCGTGAGTTGCGAAACTATTCCACAATTTTTCAAATGTACACCAAACTCGTAACTCAAATATTCTCCTCCACGATCAGATCATAGAAACTTTATTTTCTTGTTACGATGATTTTCCACTTCACTCTGAAATTCTTTGAACTTTTCAAATGTTTCAGACTTATGTTTCATTGAGTAGATATACCCATATCTGCTTAAATCATTTGTGAAGGTGAGAAAATAACGATATCCGCCACGAGCCTCAATATTCACCGGACCACATACATCTGCATGTATGATTTCCAACAAATCTGTTGCTCTCTCCATAGTACCGGAGAACGGTGTTTTAGTCATCTTGCCCATGAGGCATGGTTCGCAAGTACCAAGCGATTCATAATCAAGTGGTTCCAAAAGCCCATCAGTATGGAGTTTCTTCATGTGCTTTATACCGATATGACCTAAACGGCAGTGCCACAAATAAGTTGCACCATCATTATCAACTCTGCATCTTTTGGCTTCAACATTATGAATATGTGTATCACTACTCTCGAGATTTAATAAGAATAGACCACTCTTCAAGGGTGCGTGACCATAAAAGATATTACTCATATAAATAGAACAACCATTATTCTCTGATTTAAATGAATAACCGTCTCGCATTAAACAAGATCCAGATATAATGTTCATGCTCAACGCTGGCACCAAATAACAATTATTTAGGTCTAATATTAATCCCGAAGGTAGATGTAGAGGTAGCGTGCCGACCGCGATCACATCGACTTTGGAACCGTTTCCCACGCGCATCGTCACCTCGTCCTTAGCCAATCTTCGCTTAATCTGTAGCCCCTGTTTCGAGTTGCAAATATTAGCAACGGAACCGGTATCAAATACCCAGGTGCTACTGCGAGCATTAGTAAGGTACACATCAATAACATGTATATCACACATACCTTTGTTCACCTTGCCATCCTTCTTATCCGCCAAATACTTGGGGCAGTTCCGCTTCCAGTGACCAGTCTGCTTGCAGTAGAAGCACTCAGTTTCAGGCTTAGGTCCAGACTTGGGTTTCTTCTCTTGAGCAGCAACTTGCTTGCCATTCTTCTTGAAGTTCCCCTTCTTCTTCCCTTTGCCCTTTTTCTTGAAACTAGTGGTCTTGTTGACCATCAACACTTGATGCTCCTTCTTGATTTCTACCTCCGTAGCTTTCAGCATTGCGAAGAGCTCGGGAATAGTCTTGTTCATCCCTTGCATATTATAGTTCATCATGAAGCTCTTGTAGCTTGGTGGCAGTGATTGGATAATTCTGTCAATGACGCAATCATCTGGAAGATTAACTCCCAATTGAATCAAGTGATTATTATACCCAGACATTTTGAGTATATGCTCACTGACAGAACTGTTCTCCTCCATCTTGCAGCTATAGAACTTATTGGAGACTTCATATCTCTCAATCCGGGCATTTGCTTGAAATATTAAATTCAACTCCTGAAACATCTCATATGCTCCATGACGTTCAAAACGTCGTTGAAGTCCCGATTCTAAGCCGTAAAGCATGGCACACTGAACTATCGAGTAGTCATCAGCTTTGCTCTGCCAGACGTTCATAACATCCGGTGTTGCTCCAGCAGCAGGCCTGGCACCTAGCGGTGCTTCCAGGACGTAATTCTTCTGAGCAGCAATGAGGATAATCCTCAAGTTACGGACCCAGTCCGTGTAATTGCTACCATCATCTTTCAACTTTGCTTTCTCAAGGAACGCATTAAAATTCAATGGAACAACAACACGAGCCATCTATCTACAATCAACATAAACAAGCAAGATACTATCAGGTACTAAGTTCATGATAAATTTAAGTTCAATTAATCATATTACTTAAGAACTCCCACTTAGATAGACATCCCTCTAATCCTCTAAGTGATTACGTGATCCAAATCAACTAAACCATGTTCGATCATCACGTGAGATGGAGTAGTTTCATCAGTGAACATCATTATGTTGATCATATCTACTATATGATTCACGCTCGACCTTTCGGTCTCCGTGTTCCGAGGCCATATCTATATATGCTTGGCTCGTCAAGTATAACCTGAGTATTCCGCGTGTGCAACTGTTTTGCACCCGTTGTATTTGAACGTAGAGCCTATCACACCCGATCATCACGTGGTGTCTCAGCACGAAGAACTTTCACAACGGTGCATACTCAGGGAGAACACTTCTTGGTAATTTAGTGAGAGATCATCTTATAATGCTACCGTCAATCAAAGCAAGATAAGATGCATAAAAAGATAAACATCACATGCAATCAATATAAGTGATATGATATGGCCATCATCATCTTGTGCCTGTGATCTCCATCTCCGAAGCACCGTCATGATCACCATCGTCACCGGCGTGAAACCTTGATCTTCATCGTGGCATCGTTGTCGTCTCGCCAATCTTATGCTTCCACGACTATCACTACCGCTTAGTAATAAAGTAAAGCATTACATCGTGATTGCATTGCATACAATAAAGCGACAACCATATGGCTCCTGCCAGTTGCCGATAACTCGGTTACAAAACATGATCATCTCATACAATAAAATTTAGCATCATGCCTTGACCATATCACATCACAACATGCCCTGCAAAAACAAGTTAGACGTCTTCTACTTTGTTGTTGCAAGTTTTACGTGGCTGCTACGTGCTTAAGCAAGAACCAATCTCACTTACGCATCAAAACCACAACGATAGTTTGTCAAATAGACTCCGTTTTAACCTTCGCAAGGACCGGGCGTAGCCACACTTGGTTCAACTAAAGTTGGAGAGACAGTCGCCCGCAAGCCACCTGTGTGCAAAGCACGTCGGGGGAACCGGTCTCGCGTAAGCGTACGCATAATGTTGGTCTGGGTCGTCTCGTCCAACAATACCGCCGAACCAAAGTATGACATGCTGGTAGGCAGTATGACTTGTATCGCCCACAACTCACTTGTGTTCTACTCGTGCAAATAACATCAAACCATAAAACCTAGGCTCTGATACCACTATTGGGGAACGCAGTAATTTAAAAAAAAAATCCTACGCACACGCAAGATCATGGTGATGCACAACAACGAGAGGGGAGAGTGTTGTCTACGTACCCATGCAGACCGACTGCGGAAGCGATCACACAACGTAGAGGAAGTAGTTGTACGTCTTCCCGATCCGACCGATCCAAGCACCGTTACTCCGACACCTCCGAGTTCTTAGCACACGTACAGCTCGATGACGATCCCCGGGCTCCGATCCAGCAAAGCGTCGGGGAAGAGTTCTGTCAGCACGACGGCGTGGTGACGATCTTGATGTACTACCGTCGCAGGGCTTCGCCTAAGCACCGCTACAATATGATCGAGGTGGAATATGGTGGAAGGGGGCACCGCACACGGCTAAGGAACGATCTCAATGATCAACTTGTGTGTCTAGAGGTGCCCCCTGCCTCCGTATATAAAGGAGCCAAAGGGGAGGGGTGCGGCCAGCCCTATGGAGGCGCAGGAGGAGTCCTACTCCTACCGGGAGTAGGACTCCCCCCCCCCAATCCTAATTGGAATAGGATTCCCCGAGGGGGAAAGAGAGAGAGGGGGGCCGGCCACCTCTCCTAGTCCTAATAGGACTAGGGAAGGGGGGAGGCGCGCGGCCACCTTGGGCTGCCCCTTTCTCCTTTCCACTAAAGCCCATTAAGGCCCATATGGCTCCCGGGGGGTTCCGGTAACCTCCCGGTACTCCGGTAAAATCCCGATTTCACCCGAAACACTTCCGATATCCAAACATAGGCTTCCAATATATCAATCTTTACGTCTCGATTTTGAGACTCCTCGTCATGTCCGTGATCACATTCGGGACTCCGAACAACCTTCGGTACATCAAAATGCATAAACTCATAGTAACTGTCATCATAACGTTAAGCGTGCGGACCCTACGGTTCGAGAACAATGTAGACATGACCAAGACACGTCTCCGGTCAATAACCAATAGCGGGACCTAGATGCCCATATTGGCTCCTACATATTCTACGAAGATCTTTATCGGTCAGACCGCATAACAACATACGTTGTTCCCTTTGTCATCGGTATGTTACTTGCCCGAGATTCGATCGTCGGTATCTAATACCTAGTTCAATCTCGTTACCGGCAAGTCCCTTTACTCGTTCCGTAATACATAATCTCACAACTAACATCTTAGTTGCAATGCTTGCAAGGCTTATGTTATGTGCATTACCGAGAGGGCCCAGAGATACCTCTCCGACAATCGGAGTGACAAATCCTAATCCCGAAATACGCCAACCCAACATCTACCTTTGGAGACACCTGTAATGCTCCTTTATAATCACCCAGTTACGTTGTGACGTTTGGTAGCACCCAAAGTGTTCCTCCGGTAAACGGGAGTTGCATAATCTCATAGTTATAGGAACATGTATAAGTCATGAAGAAAGCAATAGCAACATACTAAACGATCGGGTGCTAAGCTAATGGAATGGGTCATGTCAATCATATCATTCAACTAATGATGTGACCTTGTTAATCAAATAACAACTCTTTGTTCATGGTTAGGAAACTTAACCATCTTCGATTAACGAGCTAGTCAAGTAGAGGCATACTAGTGACTTTCTGTTTGTCTATGTATTCACACATGTACTATGTTTCCGGTTAACACAATTCTAGCATGAATAATAAACATTTATCATGATATAAGGAAATAAATAATAACTTTTATTATTGTCTCTAGGGCATATTTCCTTCAATCAAAACTGATGGCAAACCAATCTTGCCTAAGAAGAATGCGAACAAGTTCGTTCGTCAGTGCGAAGTTCTTGGGAAGGACCAACTCCCGCTCTCCATGCAAGAATGGAAAAAGGCAGCAAAGCCACATCTAGATCTTACTTGGGTCGACGACACAGCAAAAAATCTGCTTTGGAATCTCTCATGGAACATTTCACCCTACCAGATCATTTCACAGATGCAAATGTGCAGACAGTGAAGGCCGCTGCTCTTAGGAAGATGGAAGTTGCACAAGAACCACAAGAAAACTATATGGTCCAATTACGTCGAAGGAGGAAAGAAGACTCCAGAATTCACTCGAACACTGGAGAAGCAAAGAGAGCACTGGCCCGATTTCATGAAATTCAAGGAATCAGAATTATCTAAGGAACGGCCGAGAGTAAACAAGGCCAATGTCGCAAAAATTAAGCAGTTTCCTAAGCTAGGGCCAGTGTTGGAAATATGCCCTAGAGGCAATAATAAAATGGTTATTATTATATTTCTTTGTTCATGATAATTGTCTATTGTTCATGCTATAATTGTGTTATCCGGAAATCGTAATACATGTGTGAATACATAGACCAAAACACGTCCCTAGTGAGCCTCTAGTTGACTAGCTCGTTGATCAAAAGATAGTCATGGTTTCCTGACTATGGACATTGGATGTCATTGATAACGGGATCACATCATTAGGAGAATGATTTGATGGACAAGACCCAGTCCTAAGCATAGCTCAAAGATCGTGTAGTTCGTTTGCTATAGCTTTTCCGAATGTCAAGTATCATTTCCTTAGACCATGCGATTGTGCAACTCCCGGATACCGTAGGAGTGCTTTGGGTGTGCCAAACATCACAACGTAACTGGGTGACTATAAAGGTACACTACAGGTATCTCTGAAAGTGTCTGTTGGGTTGGCACGAATCGAGACTGGGATTTGTCACTCCGTATGACGGAGAGATATCTCTGGGCCCACTCCGTAATGCATCATCATAATGAGCTCAATGTGACCAAGTGGTTGATCACGGGATCATGCATTACGATACGAGTAAAGTGACTTGCCGGTAACGAGATTGAACGAGGTATTGTGATACCGACGATCGAGTCTCGGGCAAGTAACGTACCGATTGACAAAGGGAATTGTATACGGGATTGATTGAATCCTCGACATCGTGGTTCATCCGATGAGATCATCAAGGAGCATGTGGGAGCCAACATGGGTATCTAGATCCCGCTGTTGGTTATTGATTGGAGAGTCGTCTCGGTCATGTCTGCGTGTCTCCCGAACCCGTAGGGTCTACACACTTAAGGTTCAGTGACGCTAGGGTTGTTGAGATATTAGTATACGGTAACCCGAAAGTTGTTAGGAGTCCCGGATGAGATCCCGGACGTCACGAGGAGTTCCGGAATGGTCCGGAGGTGAAGATTTATATATAGGAAGTCAAGTTTCGGCCATCGGGAAGGTTTCGGAGGTAATCGGTATTGTACCGGGACCACCGGAAGGGTCCCGGGGGTCCACCGGGTGGGGCCACCTATCTCGGAGGGCCCCATGGGCTGAAGTGGGAGGGGAACCAGCCCCTAGTGGGCTGGTGCCCCCCCATGGGCCTCCCCTGTGCCTAGGGTTGGAAACCCTAGGGGTGGGGGCGCCCCACATGGCTTGGGGGGCACTCCACCCCCCTTGGCCGCGCCCCCCCCTTGGAGATTCAATCTCCTAGGGCCGGAGCCCCCCTAGGGGTCCTATATATAGTGGGGGGAGGGAGGGCAGCCGCACCCTAGCCCCTGGCGCCTCCCTCTCCCTCCCGTGACACTCCTCCCTCTCCCTAAGCTTGGCGAAGCCTTGCCGAGATCACCGTTGCTTCCACCACCACGCCGTCATGCTGCTGGATCTTCATCAACCTCTCCTTCCCCCTTTCTGGATCAAGTTGGTGGAGACGTCTTCCCAACCGTATGTGTGTTGAACGCGGAGGTGCCATCCGTTCGGCGCTAGGTCATCGGTGATTTGGATCACGACGAGTACGACTCCATCAACCCCGTTCTCTTGAATGCTTCCGCGCGCGATCTACAAGGGTATGTAGATGCACTCCCCTCTCCCTTGTTGCTAGATGACTCCATAGATTGATCTTGGTGATGCGTAGAAAATTTTAAAATCCTGCTATGTTCCCCAACAATGGCATCATGAGCTAGGTCTATGCGTAGTTTCTATGCATGAGTAGAACACAAAGTAGTTGTGGGAGTGGATATGGTCAATTTGCTTGCCGTTACTAGTCTTATCTTGATTCGGCGGCATCGTGGGATGAAGCGGCCCGGACTGACCCTACACGTACGCTTACATGAGACTGGTTCCACCGATTGACATGCACTAGTTGCATAAGGTGGCTAGCGGGTGTCTGTCTCTCCCACTTTAGTCGAATCAGATTCGATGAAAAGGGTCCTTATGAAGGGTAAATAGAAATTGGCATATCACGTTGTGGTTTTGGCGTAGGTAAGAAACGTTCTTGCTAGAAACCTATAGCAGCCACATAAAAACATGCAACAACAATTAGAGGACGTCTAACTTGTTTTTGCAGCATGTGCCGTGTGATGTGATATGGCCAAAAGGATGTGATGAATGATATATGTGATGTATGAGATTGATCATGTTCTTGTAATAGGAATCACGACTTGCATGTCAATGAGTATGACAACCGGCAGGAGCCATAGGAGTTGTCTTTATTTATTTATGACCTGCGTGTCAACATAAACGTCATGTAATTACTTTACTTTATTGCTAAAGCGTTAGCCATAGTAGTAGAAGTAATAGATGACGAGACAACTTCAAGAAGACACGATGATGGAGATCATGATGATGGAGATCATGGTGTCATGCCGGTGACAATGATGATCATGGAGCCCCGAAGATGGAGATCAAAAGGAGCAAATGATAATGGCCATATCATGTCACTATTTGATTGCATGTGATGTTTATCATGGTTTGCATCTTATTTGCTTAGAACGACGGTAGCTTAAATAAGATGATCCCTCGTAATAATTTCAAGAAAGTGTTCCCCCTAACTGTGCACCGTTGCAAAGGTTCGTTGTTTCGAAGCACCACGTGATGATCGGGTGTGATAGATTCTAACGTTCGAATACAACGGGTGTAAGCCAGATTTACACACGCAATACACTTAGGTTAACTTGACGAGCCTAGCATGTATAGACATGGCCTCGGAACATGGAAGACTGAAAGGTCGAGCATGAGTCATATAGAAGATACGATCAACATGAAGATGTTCACCGATGTTGACTAGTCCGTCTCACGTGATGATCGGACATGGCCTAGTTGACTCGGATCATGTTTCACTTAGATGACTAGAGGGATGTCTATCTGAGTGGGAGTTCATTGAATAATTTGATTAGATGAACTTAATTATCATGAACTTAGTCTAAAATCTTTACACTATGTCTTTTAGATCAAATGGCCCACGCTAATGTTGCCCTCAACTTCAATGCATTCCTAGAGAAAACCAAGCTGAAAGATGATGGCAGCAACTATACGGACTGGGTCCGGAACCTAAGGATTATCCTCATAGCTGCCAAGAAAGATTATCACTACTAGGGAAAAGCCTACCAGCAGCGAGGGTTTTGGGCCTCTTAGTAGCGCGGGCACCGGCGCTACTAATAAGGCGCTACAGCTAACGTATAGCAGTAGCACTGGTTGTCCCACGCTACTGCTATACATGAATAGCTGTAGCGCTCTTTGGGAAAGGGCGCTACTGATATTATCTGCAGCGCTGTTTGCTGGGACGCGCTACTGACAACGCGGCGCTACGGCTAAATTTCCCCCCTCGCTACTACTAGTTTATTTATTAGTTTTTTTCCTGCATATTTGTTTTGTATTTGTTTTGTATTTGAATAGGCTTTATACAATAATCTTTAGCTCCTCATAGGAGGGAGCTCCTCATATTTTCCTGCATATTTGTTTTGTATTTGTTTTGTATTTGAATAGGCTTTATACAATAATCTTTAGCTTCTTTAGGAGGGGGCTCCTCATATTTTCTATCTTCTGTAGTTTCTCATCGTTGATTGTGGCGGTTGTCCGTACGATGCAGCCTATTTGATTGCCGTAGCATGGACGCGCTTCCTCGAGCGCCGTTGGCTCAAAATTGTCGTCGTCCACCTCCGTGACCACCACTCTAGTAGTCCTAAGTTTGTTAGGAACCCGTTGCCTCTTTGCTTTCGGTTCTACACCGGCTCCGCTCCCTGAGGCAGCGCCGGTCTCAGTCTCAGCACCGGTCTGCGTGTCGGTCTCAGTCCCCGATGCCACCGGTGGGCCCAGCAATAACATCGGTTGATCATTGGTAAGGCTAAAAAATTTGCCTGCCGCCCGGTAGGCGTTGTCGCAATCACCAGAACCCTGTCCTTCATCGTTGCTAGCCATGTTTCCTATGATTAAATCTAGTCAATTAATTCTAGACCTAATTAAATGAATAATGACATAAAAAAGGCCTATTGTTTTGCAGGAATGTTGACTCCTTCCTGGTGCGGCAAATCACGGGCACTCGATATGTCCTAGTTTGTTGCACAAGTCATGCCGAAATTCACGGAAAATTTCGGCATGAGCTTTGCTAAAAAGTGGACAAATCGAGAACCTGAAATTTGCCGGAAAATAAATGAATCAACATTCTGGCAAAACATAGGCCACTAAGCATCATTCCCTGCAAACAGTGTCCAAATATACACGAGCAACCACATGTGAAAATAGTGTAGAAGAAAATTCATTTAACTACTAATAGAACAAAATTCAGTTAACTTTAGTGCTCTATAATGATGAAAGGAAAAAAATTTAGTTAACTACTAATTTCATTCATTTAGGTTATTCATTTAACATCACCTAATTAACCTACTGTACCAATACTACTAGCAGCACTACTAACCTAATTAACCTAGCAAAACTCTAGTGCCCTAACTGAAAAACATCTAATTAACATCTAATTTTTTCTCTAAAATACAGAGAGAGATGAGTGAGGGTGAGGGGTAGGGGACTTACAGAGAGGGGAGAGACGGTGGCGGGGAGGTGCTCGGTGACGGAGGCAGGGGCGGAGAGGGCGGGCTCGGGCACGGGCAAGGGCGGTCCTGGGCGGGCTCGGGCGGCGGTGAGGTGGAGGGCGCCGACGGTGACGTGGAGGGCGGCCTTGGGCGGCGGCTGTGAAGCTGAGGGCGGCCTCGGCGGCGGCGGTGAGGCTGAGGGCGGCCTTGGGCGGCGGCGGTGAGGCTGAGGGCGGCCTCGAGCGGCGGCGGTGAGGCTGAGGGCGGCCTCGGGCGGCGGCGGTGAGGAGACGGCGGCGAGGGCGAGGGACGATTTGGGGAAGAATTGGTGGCCGGGGGGCAGGGTGGGGGGAGAACCGCTGTTTAAGTGAAACGTAACGGTAGCGCATTTCCGGAAACGCGCTATAGCTAAGTTAGCTATAGCGCGTTTACTGAAACCCGCTACTGCTATTCCTTTCTCCTTTTTTCCCTTTTTTCTTTTATTTTTCTTTACATTTTATTTTTTTCCCTTTCTCGTTTTTCTATTTCTTTCATTTTCATTTACTTTTCTACTTGTTTTTCACTTTATTTTATTTCCGTTAGCAGCAGCGCTTTACACGTAAGCGCGCTGCAGCTAAGGAGATTAGCAGTAGCGCTGGGCCATTATACGCGCTACTGCTAGGTTGGGCTAGCCATGTGCGCCCAGTTCGACCGTAGCAGCAGCGCTTTTCGCTAGTACGCGCTACTGCTAAAGTCATAGCAGTAGTGCGGTTTATTCACGCGCGCTGCTACTAAGTAGCAGCAGCGCTTGATTTTGTACAGCGCTACTGGTAAAATTCTGTGTATAGGCTTTTCCCTAGTAGTGTATGTCCTTGATGCACCGCTAGGTGAAGCACCTGTTTTCCCAGCAACTCAAGACGTTATGAACGCCTGGTAGTCGCTTAGTGATGATTACTCGCTAGTTCAGTGCGGCATGCTTTACAGCTTAGAACCGGGGCTCCAAAAGTGTTTTGAGCAGCACGGAGCATTTGAGATGTTCCAAGGGCTGAAAATGGTTTTCCAAGCTCATGCCCGGGTCGAGAGATATGAAGTCTCTGACAAGTTCTACAGTTGTAAGATGGAGGAGAATAGTTCTGTCAGCGAGCACATACTCAAAATGTCTGGGTTGCACAACCGCTTATCTCAGCTGGGAGTTAATCTCCTGGATGATGCGGTCGTTGACAGAATCCTTCAATCGCTCCCACCTAACTAAAAGAGCTTTGTGATGAACTTCAATATGCAGGGGATGGAAAAGACCATTCCTGAGGTATATTCAATGCTGAAATCAGTGGAGGTGGAGTTCAAAAAGGAACATCAAGTGTTGATGGTGAATAAAACCACTAAGTTCAAGAAAGGCAAGGGTAAGAAGAACTTCAAGAAGGACGGCAAGGGAGTTGCCGCGCCCGGTAAGCCAGTTGCCGGGAAGAAGCCAAAGCATGGACCCAAGCCTGAGACTGAGTGCTTTTTTGCAAGGGAAACGGTCACTGGAAGCGGAACTTCCCCAAGTACTTAGCGGATAAGAAGGCTGGCAATACCAAAGGTATATGTGATATACATGTTATTGATTTATACCTAACCAGCGCTCGTAGTAGCTCCTGGGTATTTGATACCGGTGCAGTTGCTCATATTTGTAACACAAGACAGGAGCTGCGAAATAAGCGGAGACTGGCGAAGGACGAGGTGACGATGCGCGTCGGGAATGGTTCAAAGGTCGATGTGATCGCCGTCGGCACGCTACCTCTACATTTACCTACGGGATTAGTTTTAAACCTCAATAATTGTTATTTAGTACCAACTTTGAGCATGAACATTGTATCTAGATCTCATTTAATGTGAGATGGCTACTCATTTAAATCTGAGAATAATGGTTGTTCTATTTATATGAGAGACATGTTTTATGGTCATGCCCCGCTGGTTAATGGTTTATTCTTATTTAATCTCGAGTGTGATGTTACACATATTCATAGTGTGAATGCCAAAAGATGTAAGGTTGATAATGATAGTCCCACATACTTGTGGCACTGCCGCCTTGGTCACATTGGTGTCAAACGCATGAAGAAACTCCATGCGGATGGACTTCTGGAGTCTCTTGATTATGAATCATTTGACACGTGCGAACCATGCCTCATGGGCAAAATGACCAAGACTCCGTTCTCCGGAACAATGGAGCGAGCAACCAACATATTAGAAATCATACATACTGATGTGTGCGGTCCAATGAGTGTTGAGGCTCGTGGTGGTTATCATTATGTCCTCACCCTCACTGATGACTTAAGTAGATATGGGTATGTCTACTTGATGAAACACAAGTCTGAGACCTTTGAAAAGTTCAAGGAATTTCAGAGTGAGGTTGAGAATCAACGTGACAGGAAAATAAAGTTTTTACGATCAGATCGTGGAGGGGAATATTTGAGTCATGAATTTGGCACGCACTTAAGGAAATGTGGAATTGTTTCACAACTCACGCCGCCTGGAACACCTCAGCGTAATGGTGTGTCCGAACATCGTAATCGCACTCTATTGGATATGGTTCGATCTATGATGTCTCTTACCGATCTACCGCTATCATTTTGGGGTTATGCTATAGAGACTGTCGCATTCACTTTAAATAAGGCTCTGTCGAAATCCGTTGAGACGACACCGTATGAATTATGGTTTGGGAAGAAACCTAAGCTGTCGTTTCTGAAAGATTGGGGATGCGATGCTTATGTCAAGAAACTTCAACCTGAAAAGCTCGAACCCAAATCGGAAAAATGCGTCTTCATAGGATACCCTAAGGAAACTATTGGGTATACCTTCTACCTCAGATCCGAAGGCAAGATCTTTGTTGCCAAGAAAGGATCCTTTCTAGAGAAAGAGTTTCTCTCGAAAGAAGTAAGTGGGAGGAAAGTATAACTTGATGAAGTATTGCCTCTTGAACCGGAGAGTAGCGCAGCTCAAGAAAATGTTTCTGTGGTGCCTGCACCTACTAGAGAGGAAGTTAATGATGATGATCATGAAACTTCAGATCAAGTTGCTACTGAACTTCGTAGGTCCACAAGGACACGTTCCGCACCAGAGTGGTACGGCAACCTTGTCCTGGAAATCATGTTGTTAGACAATGGTGAACCTTCGAACTATGAAGAAGCGATGGAGGGCCCGGATTCCAACAAATGGCTTGAAGCCATGAAATCCGAGATAGGATCCATGTATGAAAACGAAGTATGGACTTTGACTGACTTGCCCTATGATCGGCGAGCCATAGAAAATAAATGGATCTTTAAGAAGAAGACAAACGCGGATGGTAATGTAACCATCTATAAGGCTCGGCTTGTCGCTAAGGGTTATCGACAAGTTTAAGGGGTTGAATCATGTTAGCAATTGCCGCATTCTATTATTATGAGATATGGCAAATGGACGTCAAAACGGCATTCCTTAATGGTTTCCTTAAGGAAGAATTGTATATGATGCAGCCGGAAGGTTTTGTCGATCCTAAGAACGCTGACAAGGTATGCAAGCTCCAACGCTCGATCTATGGGCTGGTGCAAGCATCTCGGAGTTGGAACATTCGTTTTGATGGAGATTTATGGAGAAGCCTGTGTTTACAAGAAAGTGAGTGGGAGCTCTGTAGCATTTCTCATATTATATGTGGATGACATACTATTGATGGGAAATGATATAGAACTCTTGGAAAGCATAAAGGCCTACTTGAATAAGTGTTTTTCAATGAAGGACCTTGGAGAAGCTGCTTACATATTAGGCATCAAGATCTATAGAGATAGATCGAGACGCCTCATTCGTCTTTCACAAAGCATGTACCTTGACAAGATATTGAAGAAGTTCAATATGGATCAGTCCAAGAAGGGGTTCTTGCCTGTATTGCAAGGTGTGAGATTGAGCACGGCTCAATGCCCGACCATGGCAGAAGTTAGAGAAAAGATGAGTGTCATACCCTATGCCTCGGCCATAGGGTCTATTATGTATGCCATGCTATGTACCAGACCTGATGTAAACCTTGTCGTAAGTTTGGTAGGAAGGTACCAAAGTAATCCCGGCATGGAACACTAGACAGCAGTCAAGAATATCCTAAAGTACCTAAAAGGGACTAAGGATATGTTTCTCGTTTATGGAGGTGACGAAGAGCTCGTCGTAAAGGGTTACGTCGATGCTAGCTTCGACACAGATCTAGATGACTCTAAGTCACAAACCGGATACGTGTATATTTTGAATGGTGGGGCAGTAAGCTGGTGCAGTTGCAAGCAAAGCGTCGTGGCGGGATCTACATGTGAAGCGGAGTACATGGCAGCCTCGGAGGCAGCACATGAAGCAATCTGGATGAAGGAGTTCATTACCGACCTAGGAGTTATTCCCAATGCGTCGGGCCCGATGACTCTCTTCTGTGACAACACTGGAGCCATTGCCCTTGCCAAGGAGCCCAGGTTTCACAAGAAGACTAGGCATATCAAGCGTCGCTTCAACTCCATTCGTGAAAATGTTCAAAATGGAGACATAGATATTTGTAAAGTGCATACGGACCTGAATGTCGCAGATCCGTTGACTAAACCTCTTCCACGAGCAAAACATGATCAACACCAGAACTCTATGGGTGTTCGATTCATCACAATGTAACTAGATTATTGACTCTAGTGCAAGTGGGAGACTGTTGGAAATATGTCCTAGAGGCAATAATAAAATGGTTATTATTATATTTCCTTGTTCATGATAATTTTCTATTATTCATGCTATAATTGTATTATCCGGAAACAGTAATATGTGTGTGAATACATAGACCACAAGGTGTCCCTAGTGAGCCTCTAGTTGACTAGCTCGTTGATCAATAGATGGTTACGGTTTCCTGACCATGGACATTGGATGTCATTGATAATGGGATCACATCATTAGGAGAATTATGTGATGGACAAGACCCAATCCTAAGCCTAGCACAAGATCGTGTAGTTCGTCTGCTAAAGCTTTTCTAATGTCAAGTATCTTTTCCTTAGACCATGAGATTGTGAAACTCCCAGATATCGTAGGAGTACTTTGGGTGTGCCAAACATCACAACGTAACTGGGTGGCTATAAAGGTACAGTACGTGTATCCCCGAAAGTATCTGTTGGGTTGGCATGAATCAAAACTGGGATTTGTCACTCCGTATGACGGAGAGGTATCTCTGGGCCCACTCGGTAAGACATCATCGTAATGAGCTCGATGTGACTAAGGGGTTGGTCACAGGATGATGTGTTACGGAACGAGTAAAGAGACTTGCCGTAACGAGATTGAACAAGGTATCGGTATACCGATGATCGAATCTCGGGCAAGTGCTATATTGATGGACAAAGGGAATCGTATACGGGATTGATTGAATCCTTGACGTCGTGGTTCATCCGATGAGATCATCATGGAACATGTGGGAGCCAACATGGGTATCCAGATCCCGTTGTTGGTTATTATTGGCCGGAGAGATGTCTCGGTCATGTCTACATAGTTCCCGAACCCGTAGGGTCTACACACTTAAGGTTCGATGACGCTAGAGTTGTAGAGATATTAGTATGCGGTTAACCAAAAGTTGTTCGGAGTCCCGGATGAGATCCCGGACGTCACGAGGAGTTCCGGAATGGTCCGGAGGTAAAGATTTATATATAGGAAGTCCAGTTTCGGCCATCGGGAGAGTTTCGGGGGTCACCAGTATTGTACCGGGACCACCATAAGGGTCCCGGGGGTCCACCGGGTGGGGCCACCTATCCCGGAGGGCCCCATGGGCTAAAGGGGCGTGGGAACCAGCCCCTAGTTGTCTGGTGAGCCCCACCCAAGGGCCCAAGGCGCCTAGGGTTGGAAACCCTAGGAGGCCGTTGCCCCCCGAGGGGGCATGCGCCCCCTGGTTGGAAACCCTAAGGGGATCGTTGCCCCCGAGGGGCCGCCGCCCCCCTCCCTCTAGATGGGATCTCCAAGGGGGCATGCGCCCCCCTAGCCCCTATATATAGGGGAGGGAGGGAGGGCAGCCGGACCCTAAGCCCTGGCGCCTCCCTCTCCCTCCCGTGACACCTTTTCCTCCTCAAGTAGCGCTTGGCAAAGCCCTGCTGGAATCCCGCTGTTTCCACCACCACGCCGTCATACTGCTGGATCTCCATCAAGTTCTCCTCCCCCTTGCTGGATCAAGAAGGAGGAGACGTCTCCGCTCCGTACGTGTGTTGAACACGAAGGTGTCGTCTGTTCGGCGCTAGGATCATCGGTGATTTGGATCACGACGAGTACGACTCCATCAACCCCGTTCTCTTGAATGCTTCCTCTCGCGATCTACAAGAGTATGTAGATGCACTCTCTCTCTCTCTCATTGCTAGATGACTCCATAGATTGATCTTGGTGATGCGTAGAAAATTTTAAATTTCTGCTACGATCCCCAACAGTGCGTAGCGGTACAAGTCAAGGTAGTACAGGATGTACAGGCGGAGACAAGCGATTTCAATATGGTCCAAGCCTCGCTCCTCTTCCTAAGAGGCCTTACGACATGAACGAGGAGCAAAACACATCCATAGTGAAGGCCCAAGTGGACGCCCATTTTGGACTGAAACCGCCACCGCCGCCAAAGGAGAAAGTGCCTGAGAAAGTCATTGACCACTTTATTCATATGGCAAGAAAACCAGCTCCCAAGCCTATTGACTCAGACTATGTGCGCCAAATCAGGAAGGCACATCGAGCACGACTACAGAAGGAGTAGAGCTCGAGCTCGAGCCAAGCAGGTGGCAAAAAATGCGAAAAAACCATTCCCCAGCTAGGAGAACAGGTGGCGCAATCGACCCCCCCTCCCCCCCGCTTGTTGTACCAACACATGAGAGTACCGGCGCCGATCAGCTGGTAATAACCGACGAGCATAGAAGGCAGGCTGAAATGCTTGGTATCACTGTTGGACAACTCCTCAAGATCGAGCCCATGTCTCCGCTTAGAGAGGAGGACATAAAACAGAAATATGTCCGCGGCGAACCTTTGGTCGAACCTGAGGAGGTCAAGAACCTCCCGACGAGAATGTATGAATTACATGATTGGTACATGAAAATTACCAAGAGTTCCAATCGAGAGTCCCTCATGGTGAACGTCAAGGAAGAGCATTACTTCCATAAGCTAGCTCTGTCTATTGAGTATTCAGAAGTATTTTAGTTATTCAATCAAGACGTACTCGACAAATCTCTGGTTAGTTGCTATTGTTTTTAAGTGATTTCTTTCTGTAATTGAAGTCTCAAGCTAGCTGTAGTGCTCATTGATCGATCATTACCTGTAATTATTCTCACTATATTCTTTTCTGTGGTATTTATGCAGGATGAAGATGTACGAAATGAAAAAAGCTGGACGCTATGGCATTGGGTTCATTGACCCAAATACCATTAATGAAGATACATGGAAATTGAAATGGTGTAAAGCAGATGTAGAGAAAAACATGCTAGAGTTCTTGAAGCGCCTCAATAGCAATGAAGATATACTTCATTACAACTTCCTATGAGTCACACTGTCTTGTAATACAAATTATGTTTTTGCTTACCAGCTAGCAAGATGTTAATAATTAAGTGTATAGGGTTTAGTGTAGTTGATGAGTGTTATGCACATGCCCGCTTAATTAAGACATGCAAACATGTGCGCGTGCAGTTACCACTGGATCTTGTTAATCATTAAAATTGAAGAAGGAACAGTTGAAGTATTGGACTCACTACTTAAAAAATAACGTGACTATACCATCTTGAAGGGGATAGTCGACAGGTAATTTCAATCATTATCAACTATATCTCAGCCTATTTAGTTCCTGATATCAACTACTTAATAACTCATTTATTCATTTTCTTTGTCGGCGGGCAAGGCTTGGGAAAAGTTCATCAACATGACTCCAGGCCAATGGCGAAAAAAGCAGTATTGGTTTCGACCCAAGGTAAGTAATTAAGTAGTACTAGTTAGCTACCATCTCTTTAATTCTTGTTTCAATACCATTAATTATCATGCTTGATTAATTATTATCTGATTAAGTTCCATTCTCGTAAAGGCCCTGAAGCAGGAGCCGAGGACTGAACAGTGTGCATACTACGTTTGCGAGAATATTCGCATGATAGACAGCTATGTGTACGGTCCTTGGTAACATTATTCACAATTTTTACATCATTATCGGTATCTAGTCACACAACTAATGCACATGCATATTGATCTCCTTCTTAACAGTTCAGTGAGGTGTGGGAGCAGCTCCTACCAACGGAGCACATACGAGCACTTCAAGAGGAAATAGCGGGATTTTTGCTCGACCAGGTCATAGATCTCAAAGAAGAATATCATTACCCGCTACCGCCCCCATGAACCACTCCCAATTGTCATCGTGCTCCGAAGGCATCAAGGCAAATGCCACTGGCTCCAAAGGCAACATGTAGGAGAAATTGTATATACCTAATTGTGTGTGTGTGTGTGTATATATGATCGGTTCTACGAGAAATTCTATTTATATATATGCATAACGTGTACAATATATAGTATCGTAAAATACCAGCAAACAAAAAAGAATTAAATGGAAAACATAAAATTAAAGGAAAAAGAAATCATGAACCCAAAACCCCCCAAACCTTTTAGTACCGGTTAGTGTTACCAACCGATACTAAAGGGCTCCCCGCCCCCGGCGCTGGCTCGTGCCACATGATGGCCCTTTAGTGGCGGTTCGTGCAGAACCAGTACTAAAGGGGGGAGACTTTTAGTCCCCACCCTTTAGTGCCGGTTACAAAACCGGCATTAAAGGGCCTTACGAACCGATGCTATAGCCCGGTTCTGCACTAGTGGTTGTATGAATTGGACTGCTTAGTTGAGGAGGAGGAGGCTAAAGCAGCAAAGGGAACTAAAGAAGAACGGCATTGACTCCAAGCAGCAACTTGGTGAATTGTTTTTACTGTATGGAATAAGTGCAAAAGCTCTGTAGGACGTTAATCAGAGTCGTGCAGTCTAGTTTGGATGATGGGAGCGTGCTATATGGTCCAAGGGATTGTTAAACTTTAGATCTATAAGTTCAAGATCACAAGAGATCCTAGGCTCCGCCCCTAAACTTGTGCTTAGACGCATCGATTGCTTAAATGTGCAGCTTGCTTTAGTTTTTAACTAGCAAAGCCTGCGCGGCGGCACGCCGCGCCCTCGATACGGTCATATTAAATGGATTGTGCTTTTTTATTAACAATAAGTTTTATAAAATTTAAGATCGCAGAGTTTTGTATGGAGAAAATATTGGTGCATCAAGATAAGATAGAAAGAAGCATGTTTTTATTGTCATCATGCATGTTGCATGTGCTAAACAGGGAAGACATAGTTGGTACATCTCTGACACATCTATTTATTTTGGCCGTGTACGGCGTGTTGTACAGAGAACAAACACTATGCGATGATGCTACTGCGATAAGATGAGAAAAACATAAATGGTTGCTGCCAAATTAGATCATTCTGCTGTAGCCTCCTGCAGGATTAGTGTATGTGGTAAAGTGATAGAGACGCAATGATAGGATCTTCACTACGTGGGCGCTGCGGGGAATTGCAGAGCAGAACTACGTCAGAGAAGTCATTGCATATTTTTGCTAGAATTTTTGTTTGCCTTGCAAACTCGTTCTGCTGAGTGGTTATTATTACCTACTGACGGGCCATATTAAACCGTTTTTCTTTTACTACTTCAAGTACATAATAGCTGTAATCATTGATGGTGATATTATGGTTGGCACAAATGTACTCCAAGGCTGCTTGAGCAGCCTTTTCTTCAGCGTCATCTTGTATTTCAGCAAGTTCTGTAAATATCATCAGATTTCCACTCTAAGTGCACGGTAGATGTGGTGCGCCAATGAGAACCCATGCTTCTATCATGCCTCCAGGGCGGTTCCGATGGGCGTAGCCTTTTACATCAAATTGGGTTGCTAAGCTGACTGCAAATACGTCTCGCATGTACACTATTAATTTTTCTTGCTGCATGCAAATACGTGGTAGTCAGTTTAAAATACTGAATAGAGATTGTTCTTACCGTATCGCTCGCACTGCTGTAGTCGCAATGAGCATAGCCTTGGTAGGTACTCCCTCTGTCATTCTTATAAGACCTTAAAAACATTTTAGACAATGTGCAAAACAGTCTATTTTGAGTTAGTAATTTTTTGGCGCACAGTGAGAAACTGAAATTGATACCGCGCTAGGCGTAGTACGTTTACTTACGATGGTGCCGGGGCGGGCTTGATGACGGCGAGGAAGACGGCAGCTCGAAAGAACGTGGCCTGCAGAAAAAATCAAAATCTACGGAGTAGTATTATATATACATGCAGTGCTAACATTAGTGCACATACGGGGATGACTACATATACGCATGCATGTGTACCGCCAATTGCTGCGTAACTGGTGGTGAACTTGCGCGACGTGCAGTGCATTAAGGGCAGTTGTGGACTTGTTTGGTCGAGTTTGCATCCAGCCTTAAGCCTGCAGTATAGATGATAACATCTTGGGCGTCTTATGATTCACGTGGTATGTGGACGGCCGCATAGCGAGGCGTGCGACATGAGTCGCCGCCGGACATCCACGTCTCTGAGGCGTCCCGGCGTGGAACCGCCGTCTGTCGGTCGGCAAGAAGGCATGTGCCAGCGTGCCCAGGGGGCGCCCGTCAGACGCCTCACCGTCCCATGGTCGCCGGCTTGACACCTGATCTTGGCGCCGACTCCGCCTTCGTCGCCACGGACAACCATGCAAACACGCTCTATATCTGGAAGCGTCGCCCGGTCGATGCCTCGATGGTTATTTCTGTTGTGGCGATATGATGGTGTACTCAAGGTTGACGGTCGTGGTCTTCGGGCTCCGCCGGGCTCTCGACCCTGCGGCGCTTCCGCCGACGGTAATGAGTATGTAGGTCCTGCACTCCTGCCCACGGCGCCGTCACCCACGACACGGCAGTGCACTTGATGAAACCGCCGCCACCGCTCCCACCCATGTCCAAGCACAACCAGAGGCATAGCCAGGCGTCCCTATTTCTCCTCCAATCCCCTGTTGCGAATGGTTGCCAAATACCAACCTTGACGCGCCCCCCTCAGAGGTCTCGGCGGCCAAACTCCGCCCAAGCTGGGCCAGTATGTAGACTTGGTTTGGTCGCTGCTTGAGGCCTGACGGAATTGGAGAGGGTGCTAAACGAGGTTGGAGCCGAGGAGCAGTGAGAAGATGAAGACCTAAAATACAACGGGATGAGGCCACCGAGGGACGCGGCGAGCGGGCGGCTATGGGAAACGGAGCACCCAACTGGAGGAGCTGCGGCAGCATGGGCTACAGGGGACACGCGTGGTGCTAGGCTGTGGCGTGCCCCAGCCGTCGTCTTTGTGGCATGGAGATGGATGGCACAACGGGATGAAGAGATGCCGAGGACGTGGTGCAGGCGTGCAGCGCCGGATACAGGTGCAGGGAGGGATTAGAGGTACCATGTTATTTATAGAAACGCAATTGCTCTAGAAAAATCGAATCAAGCAGCTTCGAGTAAGCTCGGGCAAGAACGATTTAAGCGACGTGGAGAGCCAACACCACATGCAGAATTGCATGTGTAAACACGTAGTCACATCACCTGTCAATCAACATTCATGCAGCAGCCGACAATACACGGAAAGACCTGCACCGTTCAATTCAACCTGCTGCCCGCACAGCAAAAAATGCTAAACCAACCAAACCAAGCTGCACACACGTTCAAAAAATTTCAAATGAAAACCTGAATACACAACACATTTGTACACAGCCAGGTACCAAAATAATACCACGTGCCAGATTCAAACCTCACCAAGAGTCACTTTCATCCAAATGGCTAGACCTGAAGATTTTTCACACAAGTGGCTGATTTTTTTATGTACTAAAATAACTGGTTCCTACACTAATTCATGCGCCACATAAATTAACACGCTATCTGAATTTTTTTGAATGTTTGGTAACTCGTCCCAAGAGTTGATTCGTTGCAAAGTAGTTCATACAAAAAAAGGGTATGTCTATTTGGTACATGCATAAATGATGTACTATAGATAGTGATAGTGGCTTGGATGCAGAATGGCAAAGCTCTTGTTCTCTTGTTAGATTTGAGATATTGATCCTCAAGCTGTGTTTCTCTCTGTGATGTAGTGGTAGAGAGATGAGGCTAGTTCTTATGCTATTGTTCTTGATGGTTTGTTCCCTGTAAACACAATGTTGAAGTTGTTGCTGGATGCATGGCCTGCCTCTCAACGATTCCAAATCATGACCTGACTCTCGAAGATTGCAAAATATCTTGAAATTTGAGACAAACCATTTTGAGAATCCTTGTTCACCTTGATTTCTTCCGTTGAAGATTAAGTGCACACAACAGCTACTTATTTCTTTAATAAGGTTGTAAACCTAGACGTATGTATCTTTATTTCTTTTCAAACTAAGTGGTCAAATTGAAGGTTCTTTTTTTTTCGACCGCTACAATGGTTTTGATGTAGTTGAGGAGCGAAAGATAAGTAGTACCGAAGTGGAGAAGTCAACAGATCCATACGCTTTCGCAAAAAAAAAAAACAGATCCATATGCTGGATACATAGTTGACTGGCACAATAAGTCTTAATTAATCAAAACAAACATAAGTTAAGGAGGGAGAAAGAAATAATTAGCATGTGAGTCACGTCAAACAAATTGAGGCTAGACAGAGCAAAATACGCTGAATTAACTAAGCAGTCTACAAGAAAATCAAGTAGTTGAGTAACCTCCGTGAATGATTGTCAGAGCAGTTGGTGTACAGATTAGTCCTAGTCAATTACAAGCAGTTGACTGCCTTGTGGCCTAATTTGAACATGGACCAAACCGACAATAAAAGAAAGTTAGAATTATCTTATTTTTTAAAGTCACCGTCAAGATTTGCTTCAAAAAATGACATCCAATTCATGTTCACTTTCATTACCATGCAATTTCTCCTTTTTTCCATTACTTTTCCTTTTTCTTTTCCATTTTCTAGGCACCTGAAAGACCAAAGTGCCCCTGATCCTATCTAACCTTATCTGATGCGTGTGGACTGGTTGGATAAGGATTGCTCTCAGGCTACCTCGCTCTTGTCGTCACGGGTTGCTCGTCGTCGAACCTCACCGCTGCCAGCCCAAGCCACCGCAGCTCTCCGCCCTAGTTTGCCCACGCCTGTGCGAGCAACCGTAGCTCCCCGACGGTGCTCACCGACGCTGATGCCCGAGCGAGCCACTGCGACTCGCTGCCGGTTCTCGTCCACGTCTGCAGGCACCGGCGCAGTTCATCCTCGCCTCGCGGATGCCTGCGCTAGATACCGCAGCTCGCAACGGGTTCTCCCCCACGCCTGCGCGCGATAGCGCAGCTCTCTGCGGGTGCTTGCCATCCCCTCGGCTCATTGGCGCAGCTCGCCCACCCCTGCTGGAGAAGTGTTTTAGTGGCGAGGGTGGTGCTGAAGAGAAGACGATGCCTTGTGCAGGTCCTGAGCAAGTGGCGTGATGGCAGCAGCAGCCGGAGGAGGAGATGGATTTGTGTGTAGGTCCTGAAGATGTTGAATGCAAGCAACATGTAAGTCACGTTTGTTGTAATCTTTTGCTTGATTATGGATTGCGATTTGGAAATTACATGAAGAATAGCATGTCACGTTTAGTTTCACAGCCAGGATCAAATGAGCGACAATATGACAAATGAGTAATATTGCAAATTTCAGTCCATAAGCTACTTGCTGCAATCTGTTTTGTTGCACTTGTTGTAGCTTATTCAAAAGCAGCAATGGAATTGTAGGTAGAAGTGGCACACGTATGTAGACCTCCGTACATTGGCAAGGGACTCTTCAACCATGATTCATAGATGAATCTAAATTCACATCTCCCAAAAAAAGTAAGGAGTTCACATAATGATTTCATAAATAAAACTAAAATGAGTTCACAATGCCAAATATATATGAGCTCCCGGCTAATATAAGCTCACGGCTCAGAGCAATTGAAGAAATTGAGTTTAAATAGAAGAAAACTACTTGATGAAATAAGTCTGGAACTCGCTGACTGGAACTTGATTTATGTTTAATAATATGGCACGGCTGTGTGCATCATTTGATGCAGAGGCCGGGGCCCGGGGTAATCCCTTTTCAAAAATAAAATAAGTATAACATCAATTTCATAGAGACCAAGCATCCAATTTGTAGCTTTCTCTTTGATGTAAACTTCTTTGCTGGATATGTGGACTTTGGAATGAGATTAATGTTAGATAGTCCAATAAGCGGTATGTGATAGTAGGCCTTCTCTGTGTCAACGGGCAATATTAAACTCATCTTTGTCTAGGGGGACAGTTCAGTAACTTAGAGACGTACTAAACATTTTTCTCCTCGGAAAAGAAATTCCCCACTCCACAAACAGTTCTTCTTCCAGGTTGGTGCATTGACGGAGTCAATACACTGGTACAACCCCAGCATGGAAGATACAAATTACTTCATATTTCTTGCTGTAATTTCAGTGGTGACTTCCGGGCAAAGCCAGGGCGGCTGCCTGACATTGTGGGGCTGATTAGCATCTGCCACTGAGTCGCTGGATCTACCTATTATTACTTGCAATCCAGTAGTAGAGCACCCTGACTCATTCAGCTCCGTAAGCATCCTTTGTTCCCTTTCTTTTGGTTGTTTGAATCATTTGATTCCACTTTGTTTCCATCGCAAAGAAAAATTACCACCAATTAAATTGACCCGTGGTGATAATATATGTGATCAATTTATGTTTGTCATCCTCGTGTTCTTGTACGATTAACATCCATCATCTGTTTTTGGAATAAAGAAATATAACTACTCTATATATACTTCTCAGTCAGTTAGTCTAATTGTTTAGCATATGTTGCAATGAGTGACAGAGTTTTCTATTTAATTAAATAGCTAACTTTTTTTCCTGATAGACCACAATGTTATCTCTGCTGAGATTATTTGAGCAAATTGTTTCTTGTTATCCGAAAAAGATTGCCACCATGGGTCGGTTAACTTGATCAACACCAGACGTAAACCCACCAGAAAGATCCTCCATTACGCAAGTGACAGCATCAACAGTAGCGGTTTGTACTAAAATACAAAAAGGAGTGAACATATCAAACAGAAAAATTATATAATCTAAAAAGATACCAAGCAGCAAACCTGAGGTGCCAATACAAAGAGCAGCAGGTTGACCAACAACTGGACCATCAAATGGAACCGAAGACTCTCCTAAAAAAGGAGGGAACCATGAGTGCAGGCTCGTTTTGAAGAAGAAAAAAATGAATTTACACAGCATGATTTTTCTAGAACTTTTTATTTTTTTGTAAATAGTCACACGCGGCGTACAGAAAAAGGCAGAAACCTATTTCTAAAATGAGCCGTCTTGTTGTTGGGCCGATTTTTGTTTTTTTTGTACAGTCTACGAATCACAAAAATTTCAAATGATTCTTCACACGTGCATGCGGAAAATGTATAAGTTTTCACGGATGTTCTTTCAATTTTTTTTGGAACTTTGAATATAGCTTTGCTCTTTTTTAAAATATCGAGCTCACTGCAGCTCGGGCACTATTGGCATTTTCTGAAGAATCATACATTGTATGGAAAAAAACAAAGAAAAAGGAACTGCATGGGGCATGCACGTAGTCACATAGGCAAGACGCAATAATGCATGGGACATGCACGTAGCCCCGCCGGCAGCCCCCGGCATGCACCATGAACATATATTGCCCCCTTAGACAAAGATGTCAAACAATTTAACATATTTTATCCGTAACAGTTTTTCACAGAAAATAAAACTTATAGATAAGCAGTACCAGAGAACTCAGCCGAAGAGCTGGGAAGGGAAACAGCAGAGTCCACACCACGTGAAGAACCAAGACCACATAAAGAATCAGCTACAGTAAGGGAAGAAACAAATAACTAATTACATAAAATAAATAAATGAAAGACTGAGACAACCCAATCCGAACCAAGCAAGGCAAGAATCCACGCATACTCACCAACAATGCCATCAACAGGACGCTTTCCCAGTCAGATCTCTTTGCGCCGCCGACGCGAATCAACAGCAGATGAATTTTGACCTCGATCCCCTACACAAAACATCCAGGCAAATACCTTAATTAGTTGACGTGACTAACCAGTAGATGCAAAGCCAACGACACGATGAACAGCAGGACAGCCCTCACGTAGTAAATCATCATCGGACAGACGTCAACGGAGACGCAGATCGATACGTCCAATAACTGCGCCACGAATTTCAGGAGGACGACCCGGACGGCGGAGGCCACTTCGGCAAGGCCTACCACGATCCATCTATGTGAATGGAGACCACGACGTGCAAGGCTGGGAGAAGCAACACGGTCGAACACCTATTTATAGAGTGACCAGAGTACGAACGACACGAACTAAGCAACGACGTCCAGAAAATACGGCAACAGCGGCACCGCCCGAGAATTGTGGAAACTGCACACGTGCCAACCTAGGAGTATCAATCTGAACAAATTGACAACGTGCCGGCACGGTGAAATAACACATACACAACCAAACCGACATGCACACACGCAGCACAGCATCAGGAAACGTCCACATAAGCAACCAGCGACACGTACGGAAGGGAGATTGAACCATGCATGCTACCCCACGTATCATACACTGCCCCAACAATTCATCAGTACATGCATATGGTCAACAAATCACCCCGCGAACCGCGTGCATGCAGCCAAGAATACAGCGGTGTTCAACTGACAGGACCCACGTTTGACCAGGTACGAAAATACTAAAGCAACCAAACAAACCGCAACACTAGTTCAAAAAATTTGGATCAAAAAACTGAACACACAACGGATTTGTACACCGCCAGGTACCAAATTAATACCACGCGGCGCATATCTAGTACATAATGTGTCACTTTCATCCAAGTGGTTGAAGCTCACGGCAAAAACCTTGCCTGGAATAGATGCTTGGTGATCTTGTTATACAGAAAACTCTTGTAGTTCCAACAAATATTAATCATGTGCGCTAGCTATTAAACATGAGGTTTAGGGCTCGTGTTAATACTTTGTTTAGCGTGTATGGTTTTTTAAGAACAACAAGAAATTGAAGTGTAATTCTGGATAATTTGAAGTGAAAATCTTAAAATGCAAAAGTTGGAGGGCTCCTATTCTGCGCCTTTGGCGTTAGCTATCGCTACTGGTAGCTCTCCATCGGTTGACGTTCCTAAAAAGAAGGTTTGATCTATTTTGACTTGACATGTTGACCAATGACTAGGCATGTTGACTGTTGACCTCCTGGTTGACTGTTAACTCGACTGTTTCTAAAAAAAAGTTTGTGCGCACAATAAAGTTCGTATATTCACCCGCAAAAAATAGTATATTAAAAAATCATGATTTCAAACAAAATCATGTATTTAAAAAAAAAGTACCTGGTTTGAAAATTTTCAAACATTCTGGGGATTGAAAAAAGATCAGAATATGAGAAAAGTTCACAAATTTGCACAAAATGTTCGAGAGTTTGAAAACAAAAATCACGTATTTGAGATAAAAAATCAGGAATTTGAGGGGGGAAAATCAACGCTGTCAGGACCCCGATTCCAAGTCACATCGATCTAGCCGGTAACACCTCATATCACTTTGCGGCCTCACGCACGGTATTCCCACGGGTGTCGCCTTACCATGGTCGGGACCGTTTGCGCCTTTTGGCTCACGTATATGATAGTGTCGCTAGCATCCATATGACAGAGAACCCGGGCCGACATGGCTAGTCGTGAATCCAAAGCGGCACAAACCTATGGAGACAGGCATACATGAATCACATCGAGCATGTCGGTCATCAACGAGTGATTCCGGGCTGTAGCACTGGGCTAACAGGACTCCGGGGAACCCGGGCTGTAGCAGGCTAGGCAGGACTCCGGAAGTCACCGCGTGACATTTCCCCGAAGGGACAGCCATAGAAACGAAGTGAAACACATGCCGGCCAGTCAAGTGTCCTGAACAGTAGTGCTGAGCTAGCAGGACTCCGGTGAACCGGGCTATAGCGGACTACTATGGCTCATGGAAGCACTAGACTATATTTCCCCATAAGAGAGGGTGCCAAGGATAAACAACTAGATTATCGGATCCCACACATACCAAGCATTTCAATCATACACACAATATGCTCGATATGTGTAAATACAACATGGCATCACAACATAACTCTACAACTCAAGTATTATTCATTAGGCTCCGAGGAGTGAGATATTATAAACATGGGTCTCATGACCCAACAATCAGAGCATACAAGTCAAACACATGCGGAAGCTTAACATGTCTGAGTACAGAAATCTACAATGAAAAAGGCTGAGAAGCCTGACTATCTACCAGATCCTGCCGAGGGCACAAGATCGTAGCTGAGGTATCAAGCTAAACGTCGAAGTCCACGCGAAACTAGTAGCGAGACTGAAGTCTCTCTGCAAAACATAAATTAAGCAAACGTGAGTACAAATGTACCCATCAAGACTTACATCAGAACTAACTACATATGCATCGGTATCAACAAAGGGGGTGGTGGGGTTTAACTGCAGCAAGCCAGCTTTGACTTAGTGGCTAATCTGAACTACGACTGCAAGCAACTCTTTTGAGGTGGCACACACGAGTCCACATATTCACCATTCAATACACCACTATGGATCCGCTTCCGTCTCCCTACGAGAAGGCCATCTATAGCACTCACACTTATCTTGCGAGTTTTAGAGTATCCACTTTCACTTGTCTATGAACTGTTATAGGCAACCCAGAAGTCCTTTACCGCGGACACGGCTATTCGAATAGATCATTTATAACCCTGCAGGGGTGTACTTCGTCGCACATGTTTCCACCACATAGCGTCTGCACACGACATATCTCGGCAGACTTCAAGCGAAAAACGACGTGGGTGTAGACCACGACCTGACTAACCTCACAAGTCTCTAGTCCAGGTTTATCGCCTATTTAGGTTCCATCCGCAAGGAAATCCGGCCGGGGTGTCCTCAACGGCCCCAAATGATGTGAACAGGGTTCCCGAGACACCAAACAGGTGACTCGGTACACCGTGCCACGGTGTATCTACCGCAACATAGCCCACCCCTATGGTCAGCGCTACGCACGGCCGCCAACACATGTCCTACAAACACCAGAAACTAGTTGCAACTCCTGGACAGAGGCGAGAGGGGTCAGTAAGTCGAGCGGGGTCATATTTCAGGGCCCAATGTGTGGTAGTAGCTGTTTCATGGATCACAAACATAGAACTCAGTTCCTGAGGACGGTTTCAATGAGACAACCCACCATGTACTCCTACATGGCCTCTCACCGCTACCTTTACCAAATCGTGTTCACACACTTAGCTCACACACAGTAGGACATGTTCACAACTCCGATCCATCCCCGATGAATCAGACCTGACTCAACTCTAAGCAGTAGCAGGCATGACAAACAAGCATGAATGAGTAGGCACATCAGGCTCAAACAACTCCTACTCATGCTAGTGGGCTTCATCTATTTACTGTGGCAATGACAGGTCATGCAGAGGATAAGGGGTTCAACTACCGCAACAAGTAGCAGATGATCGTTGTCGTCCTAATGCAGTAAAAGAGAGCAGGAGCGAGAGAGTGGGTTTGTATCGGAATGAACAAGGGGGTTATGCTTGCCTGGCACTTCTGAAGATAGTATAGCTCTTCATCGGTGTCATCGAACTCATTGTCGAAACCACGTCTATCGAGAGGGGACAAATACCGGCAAACAAGGAAGAACACAATCAATGCAATGCAACAGTTATGATGCATGATAATATCATGGCAATATGATGTTGATTGAGCTAATGCAACTAGCAATCATATTAAATGAAGTTGGTTTAAACACTAGGTTCAAATTCAAATTCAAACTATGAATTCAAATAATGCATTATCATGTTTTGGACTAAACAGTGAAGTTAACTTGCTCAAACATGCATGAAAATGGTACAGATGGATTCCTTGAATTTTTCTGATAATTTTACATATATAATTTATTTTATTTGGAGTTACGGTTGAATTTCTATGATTTTTAGAAGTTTAGGCAATTTTTTGGAATTTTCCGAATGAAATTAAATCCAGAAAGTGATTTACTGGGTCAGCATGACCTAATAGTGACATCAGCAGGTCAACGGCTTGGTCCAGGTGAAACCTGACGGCTGGGACCCACTGGTCAGTGACTAGGCTAATTAACAGAGACTGTTAGTGCTAATTAAATCCTAACTAAAAGTGTTAGTGGGGCATGGCCCACATGTCAGTGGCAGTGAGGTGGTAATTAGGTGGGGGGTTAATCCTAACGACAGACACGTCGGCAGTCGCCGGAGTTTTGCCGGCGGCGAGCAAAACGACGGCGGCGCGGCTCAGGATTGCGCTACGGGCAGTGGTTTGGCGCGCTGGGGGCACTAGGGAGGAGCTCTTGCTCGTCCGCATCCAAAGGAACGGACGGGAGGCCGCGAGGTGGCCGGAGTTGAGCACGGCGTCGACCTCGGCGGCGGCCGGAGCTCGGGCGAGGTTGGGGTTGGCGCTAGGGGGCACAGCAGGACGAACGGGTGGGCGCGCCCGGCTCCTGGGAGAGTGCTGAGCACGGGGCAAAGCTCGGGCGTGGGTGGCGGCAGCTGTGGCCGTGGCGGTGATGAGGTACGGCCGCGGCGAGCTCTCGGGCTCGTTACGAACGGCGGCTAGAGAGGGAGGTAGAGTACGGGGAGAGGGGGAAACGATGGCGGAGCTCACAGCGAGGCTAACAAGCGCGAGGGGGAGGTCGGGGATGCACTGACAACAACGAATCGACGACGGCGACGCTCGGTGCAGGAGGTTGAAGATGAGCTCCAAGGCGGCGTCACAGGGCATCCAGCAATGTGTAGATGGATGGGGACGTAGAAGAGGTCGTGGTGGAGCTCTGGGCTCAGGCGGAGGGCGAGGATGTGGCTCTGGCCGCGGCAACTGCAAGCGGCAGCGATGGTGGCGTTCGGCCGTGCGCGTGAGAGAGAGACAGAGGAGGGGATGAGGCGAGGGAGAGTGCGAGAGAGAGTCGGGGCAGCGTGGCGTCGTCCAGGCACGGGGTCAGGGGGAGGACGAGCCTCCAGCGCGAAGCAGGAGGTGGCCAGGGGCGAGCGTGCGCGCGCGACAGCGAGCTGCTCCTACTGGCAGGAGGAAGACGACGCGGTGGGGTGGTGGGCTAGGCTCTCTACGATGCTGGGCCACAGCTGGGCCGACTAGGTGGGCTGCACAGTGAGGCCAGGTGAGATTCTATTCTGTTACTGTTTTCTATTTTCTGCTATTTTGTTTTGATTTATTTTAAATACTAAATCATTTTATAAAATCCTGAAAATAAATATGTGACTAGAACTAAAATATTCCAAACCACATAAAATGTTCCAGAATTATTGGACATATATTAATTATATAAAGAATATATATCCAATGCAAATAGTTATTGAATTAATTCAAAGGCCCAAAATAAATATCTCTGAGATTCCAAAAATATTGTTTTAAGTTTTACCTCTTGCCAATATTTTCAGAGACTAAGAGGAACATTTTCTTGGACTTCTTTGAAAAGATTTTAATGTTGATTATTTTGAAGTGATTTATGAGGGTTTCAACGAACCTCAATTCAACTTTCAGAATTTAGACATGATGCATGATGCTCACTCAGGTAAAAAGCTACAAGCAAAATCTAGGGCTGTGACAACTCACCCCCACTAAACAAGAATCTCGTCCCGAGATTCAAGTCGTGAGGTAAGAAGACATAGGGAACACGCGACCAACATAATCTTCACGATCTAGACGTCTTTCTTGAGGATATTGATTCATTGCGTCATCTTGATCTTGACGTCTTTGCTTTCGGGATCTTCATCCAGCATGATGACGAGAAGAAAAGAAACTCTCGAAGAATCGATCTTCTTGAAGATCGAGCAACCGACGATCAACTCACAGAACGAGACATAGCGACATCTGTCGAGATGAGACACGATACACACATCAGAAATGATGGAAATGAGCATATGACAAGGTTTGAGTAAGTAGCAGAATTCCCACACCTAGGAGTGTGGTGAACGGTGTCAACGTAGCGAGGGGTTGGGTTGCCATGATACCATAGCGAGACATCTTAAGGAAGGTGACTCGCATAAATATTCCCTTAAGTGGCAAAAAGAATTACTTTTGATTCGAAGATCATTGAAATTCTTTATACCAGCTTAAGGCAATCACAAATGATCGTGTAAATGAGTTCGAACGAATGGCATACCCATGCCAGAATGGATGATGTGGACTACCTTGTTGAAGACAACGCAATGGATGATTTTTGCTTATCATCGGAAATGGATGGGACCTATGGTAACTACTTTTGAAGATGATCCTGAACCACAGCTACTGGGGTGTAAGCTGGGAACAAAATGCAAATGTTGGGAATGATTCTAGTAACTGGGGAGAAGGTTTGCCGGCAAAGGTGATTCCACCAATTGGATGGCTATCGAACAACTGAGAGAACGGAGGCACATTCCAGTTAACGACAACATCAGAACCTAGTGCCTGAGCGTGCTCTCAAGAATTTGAGCACTTCCATACTCATCAAGGTTTTACCAATATCCGTGTCAAGGATCCTGGCAACACAACATACCACCATGATGAATGGTGATGGATAATGCAGATGCAAGGGAAGATAACACTTTCTCAGATTTCACCTTAGCGAGGCCAAGGAAACAAAATCTGGATGATCGATCGAGAGACATTTAGCACTCCGCTTCTAATGTTCTCCTTGATGTGCTAGCATAATCCATTCATAGATATGGTTTGATATCTAGAACATGAAGTACAAGGTCGGACTTCGGAAGCTCAAGAATCCGTAAGGATTAACTACGGAGGTAAATCCTACGAAATCCTCATGGGAAGGTGGCCATCTTACTCAATCAAGATACTACAATAATAGGTCTTCCGGCTAGGTGTGTTGGCCACGACATCCACTTTACCGGGTTACAGAGAGACCAATATTATAGCTCTTGGGAAAACGTCCCAACCATCACATCTGCTTGAGATTCAGATCTGGTTGGTGTCAGGATATTACAGACTCATCGGGTCTAGAAAGGAAAAGGAAGGTTTGCAACACAAATCGACGAGACAACGTTGCGAGATTCTCGGGGAATGAACTACGATAGTAAGCTCCAAAACATGAGCTGGTTCTGCTACAAACCTGTGAACCCATTGTCCAAGACAAACATGACCACGTAGTAGTCTTATAGTAAAACACTACCGAGTTCGGTGGGGAACCATCATCAAGGATATCGAAGTCCTTACATAAGTCTTGCTCTTAGGAAGGAACTTCTTCTCCTTGAACAAATCAATTAGTGGCTTGGTGTGCTAGGGATACGTATAGAATGTAGATGATTAGTCTATCAGACCATAGAATACTTCGCACATGCATGACTGACTTGGGATGATTCTAGAGGAAGCAAAAACAAACTTTCTCGAATTCATGGCGGCAACTTACATCAGATGCACATGAATTAGGGGAAGTCACATCTTTCAACCGGACATATGCTTCATGATCGGGACATGAGGGCAATGCTTATAAAGTTTCCAACACTAACTGGATGTTCAACACAATCATGGAGGACACAAAATGCCGCTGATGGGCTCAACAGCAACTCATCGGAATTTCCATATCACTGGACTTCCACCACTATGTGAACAATGTGATAGTATTGGTCAGACCAAAAATATAATGGTGTATGCTCGAGGAACAACCGCAAGTAAGACAACATTACGAACATTGTTGGTTCTGATTTGATTTGACGATAGCTCATACTCAAATCAAAGTTTTGAAAAGACAATAGATCCAACAACTGATCACGAGGACCAATTGGTGAAGATATCATATTTCTTCAACACACGCACAAACACAAAGATATCCCTTAACATGAACTAAGTCAGACAAGCTTTTATCTTCCAACTCTCCAAGTTGTTGTTAAGCTTAACCAACTAGCTCAGGGGTATCCAACACAGGTTCTTGGGGAAAAGTGGTTTATCGGAAAACCAACTTGATCACGAACTCAACGTAACAGTCAGGTGACAACCTGGTAACACTTCCGAGAAGATATTCGGGAATTCACGAACCACCGATATGTTATTAAGCTCGAGAACAATCTTGCTTTTCAGGGCAAGACGATATGATCAAGGAGCGAGGGATTCACAGTCCTAACTCATTGGTCAATGAGTGCACCCGGAAATATGGACTAGGTAGCACGGTCAATCTTAGGATGGTGATTTAATTACCAGCACACTAAGAATGAGAGTATTGTCCATTAACTACCAAGCAACGGAGTTGCTAGGAATATTGCTTTCACACACCACGGTTCACTTGTCGGCATTCCGGTTATAATAGCATGGAACTGAGGAATGAACAATGATGGCAAGAAGTATTACTGCGTCAAGAATTCATAAGAGGTGGTGCAATTCTCATGACACTCCTGACATAAAGATGGTAACACTCCAAGGTAGAGCAAAGCAAAAGCTGGATGGCATTTTGATCTGCAGAATACAACTGCTTTGACCCAATCCTGGATATCGATGAGGTACTGGAGTTTGTTTCTCCAAGTCATTCCAGAATAGAATGGCTTGTTAGACCACAAGACTAATAAGCATCGATAACACGAATGCACACATACCCTTGGCTATCAACTGATAGAGGATGGTCGGAATACAACTGAAGGGAACAACTCAGGGAACATATAATTTTCTAAGTTGTGGATGCATAGATTAGCATGTCGAACGAGTTCAACATATTTCTTCCGGATAACCCATGCAGAATGATAGAACTGGCAAAGTCACAATATGAATCAAGAACTCATTAAGAGCACTCTTGTTGTGATCTTTGATCCAACAAACTTCTGCCATTAGTGGTTCGTGGTATTTGGAAGAAAGAAATACCACGGACCTTGAGGACTATCGCAAGATTACTAATATTCTAAAGGTACGAGCAACATATCAACACGAAGTAGGGTGAATCACGGGTTCGAAAACCCAGGAGTAGAATACCTACTACTAATGGCATCACGGGATGCTTTCGAGAATGGTGGCCAGATTCATCACACTAGGGACACAAAACATGGATAGATTACTAGGTGACTCCCTAAGACACCTAGGGTCATAATAATGGCCCCAACATATATGTCGAGGCAATAAAGTACCTCAACTCACCGATTAGTGTGGTTGATCTGGCCCAAAGGGACGTCGGGAACGGAAAGAAGGAATTTACAAATGCACCAGACTATTTAGAAACCTGGGATGACTCGGACAGCATAACGGCTGTAAATGCTCGAAAAGATTTGAGACATCCGGCAAAAAAATGGTGGCATAACCACTCAACAGCACAATATCAAGGTTCTGAGGCTAGTTATGAATATATGGATCAATTTGGAGCCGGATTCCTCGGATATGGAAACATGGTTTGGGGGAGATCCGGCCGGGGTGTCGCTCACGGCCCCAAACGATGTGTGCAGGGTTCCCAAGCCCACCTCGATGGGTAGATCTACGCTTGGTACACCGTGCCACGGTGCCTAGTCTGTCCCAAGCCCACCTGTACCGGGTACCACTTGGTAGACTACTAACACTACCTACAAACACCAGAAACTAGTTGCAACTCCTGGACAGAGATCAAGTTGATTAATAAGTCGAGAGAGCTTGGAGTGCCCGGAGCCCAATGTGTGGTAGTAACTGTTCATGGATCACAAACATAGAACTCAGTTCCTAAGGACGACCGCAATGAGACAACCCACCATGTACTCCTACATGGCCTCTCACCGCTACCTTTACCAAATCATGTTCACACACTTAGCTCTCAACAGTAAGACATGTTCACCACAGTCCAATTCACTCCCGATGAATCAGACCCGACTCAACTCTAAGCAGTAGCAGGCATGAAAACAAGCACGAATGAGTAGGCACATTAGGGCTCAAACAATTCCTACTCATGCTAGTGGGTTTCATCTATTTACTGTGGCAATGACAGGTCATGCAGAGGAAAGGGGATCAGCTACCGCAGCACGTAACAGTTGAAACGTTGTTGTCCTAATGCAGTAAAAGAGAGCAGGACCGAGAGAGTGGGATTGTATCGGAATGAACAAGGGGGTTTTGCTTGCTTGGCACTTCTGAAGATAGTATAGTTCTTCATCGGTGTCAACGATCACAGCGTCGGAAACATTGTCTACTAAGAGGGAACAACCACCGACTAGCAAAGAAGGAACACAATCAATGCAATGCACATTCACATGAATGACATGTCATGTTAAGGTACTGAATTTACCTAATGCAATATCTAGGCAAGTTAATTGAAGTGGAACTCAAACAAGATCAAATTCCAACTTCAAATGTTATTTCATAAACTACCCTAATCATCATTTGTTCTATTCGGTGAGGTTAACTTGTTCAAACATGCACGAAAATTACATATTCAGATTCTTTGGATTTTTCTGATCATTTTTCATATATAAATTATTTCATTCTGAGCTACGGTTGAATTTCTATGATTTTTAGAAGTTTTAACTAATTTCTGGAATTTCCTGGATTATTTTTAATCCAGAAAACGATTAACTGCGTCAGCATGACAACAACATTGCGTCAGCAGGTCAACTGGGTTGACCCAAGTCAAACCTGACGCATGGGACCCAACAGTCAGTGTCTTAGGGCTGGTTAGGGTCACAGACATGTGGGCCCAGTCAACAACCACGTCAGTTTGGTCAAAGCTGACACGTGGGCCCACAGTGGTTAGGTTAAAAGTAAACAGGGGTTACCCCGTGGTTAATTAGGGTGGTGGGGCCTGTCTGTCAGTGACATAGGACGAGGTTAACGCGGTAATTAGCCTCAGGCTAATAACGCCACGTCACCTCACCGGAGTTGGGCCGGCGACGACCAAACCGAGCGGCGGAGACGCGTCGGGTTCGCGTTGTAGTCCACGGAATCGAGCGCCGTTTGGACCTAGGGCTAGCTGGGGCCAGCGCGCATCCATTAGTGATAGTGGGGGTTGCTGGGGTGGCCGGGAATGGCGCCGGCGTCGAGCCAGGCGGCGGCCGGAGTTGGGCTCGAGCCGGTCCGATGCTGCAGTGCTCGAGCGAGCAAACATAGCGGCTAGGCGGCCTCCTGGAGGCGCCAGGAGCGTGTCGATGCCCCTGGAGCGAGCACAAGAGGATCGGGAGCGCGGGCTCGCCGGCCATAGCGGACGGCGGCCTCGGTGACCTCGGGGCTATGGCTAGAGGGCGGGAGCAAACAGGGGGGTCAAAGGGGAAACGGTCAGCAGCTCACCGCGGTTCGAAAGAGCAAGGGGTTGAGCTCGGGGAGGCATGGACGACGACAGGGGGTCGGAGGCGATCTCGGCGACTGAACGGCGATGGCGAGGTCGGGGAGGTCGCGTCGGAGCGTCCGGCGTCGCTTGAGTAGCTGGGGAGGACGGAGACGTCGTGGCGGAGCTCGGGAGCAGCTCGGGCAGGCGAGGCGGTGGCTCTGGTGGTTGCGAGCGGCGGCGACGAGCGTGTTCAGGTGGACGCGCGCGAGAGTGAGACAGAGAAGGGAGGGCGCTCGCGGGAGAGAGTGGGAGGGGCTCCAGGGGGTTCGTGGCATCACGGTGGCGTGAGGGGGAGTCTCGGGAACACCTCGGTGGAAGCAGGAGGTAGCAAGCTCCAAAACATGAGCGGGTTCTGCTACAAGCATGTGAACACGTTGTCCGAGACAAGCGTGACCACGTGGTAGTCTTATAATAAAATACTACCAAGTTCAGGTTGGGAACCATCATTGAGGATATAAAAGTCATTACGCTAGTCCATGGATTAGATCCCAAGCATAGACTTCTCTTCCTTGAACAAATCAATCAGTGGGTTGGTGTGCTAGGAACACATACAGAATGGAGGCGGCCAGCCTATCAAACCATAGAGTACTTCGCACATATGCGTGACTAATTTGGGCTGATTCCAAGGGAAACAAAACAAACCTTTCTCAAACTCACGGCGGCAACTTGCACCAAATGCACATGAATTCGAGGAAGTCACTTCTTCCATCCAAGCATAAGCTTCATGAACGGAACACGAAGGCATTCCTTACAAAGTTTTCAACACTAGGTTGATGTTCAATATGAATCATGGGGGAGACAAAATGCTGTTGATGGGCTCAACAACAAATCATCGGAATTTCCATATCACTGGACTTCCACCATCATGTGAACACTGTGGTAGCATTGGTCAGACCAAAAGATGTAATAGTGTATGCTCGAGGGATCAACCACGAGTAAGACAACATTATGAACATCGTTGATTCTGATTTGACTTGACGATGGCCCATACTTAAGTCAAGGTTTGGACAAAACAATAGCTCCACCAATTGGTCACGGAGATCAATCGATGAAGATATCATCTTTCTTCAACACACATATACAAAGAGATATCCCTTTGGAAAGAACTAATTCGTATATAGCCTTTATCTTCCAACTCTCCAAGTTGTTGTTTAGCTTAACCAACTAGCTCAGGGTATCCAACACAGATTCTTGGAGAAAGAGTGGTTTATTGGAAAACCAACTTGATCACGAACTCGACATATCGGTCAGGGGACGACCTGGTGATACTCCCATGAAGATATCCAGAAAATCACGAACCACCGATATGTCTCTAAGCTCGAGAACAATCTTGCTTTTCAGAGCAAGACGATATGATCAAATAAGCAAGGGATTGAATAATCCTCACTCGTTGATCGAAGAGTGTACCAGAAATAAGGACTAGGTAGCACGTTCAATCTTAGGATGATGATTTAATAACCAACACGCTAAGAATGAGAATATTGTCCATTAACTACCAAGCAACACGGTTGCTGGGAGTATTGATTTCACACATCATGGTTCACTTGTCGGCATTCCGGTTGTGACAACACGGGACCGAGGAAAGAAAAATGATGGCAAGAAGTATCACTGTGTCAAAAATTCATAAGAGGTGGTGCAATTCTCATGACATTCTTGACATAAAGATGGTAACACTCCAAGGTAGAACAGAGCAAAAGCTGGTTTGGCATTTTGATCTGCGGAATACAACTACTTTGATCCAATCCAAGATATGGATGAGGTTCTAGAGTTTGTTTCTCCTAGTCATTCTGGAATAGGATGGCTTGACGGACCACAAGAATAATAAGCATCGATAACACGAATGCACACATACCCTTGGCTATCAACTCATAGAGGATGGTCGGAATACAAATGAAGAGGGACAACTCAAGAGGACATATATCTTTCTGAGTTGTGGATGCATAGATTAATATGTCGAACCAAGTTCAACAGGTTTCTTCCAGATAACCCATGCAGGAAGGTAGAACTGGCGGAATCACAATTATAAATGCAGAACTCCTCAAGAGTACTCTGATTGTGAGCTTTTGGTTCAACAAACTTCTGCCATAAGTGGTTCATAGTATTTGGAAGAAGGAAATACCACGGACCTCGAGGACTGATGCAAAGGTTACTAATAACCTAAAGGAACGAGCAAACACTATCAACATGAAGTAAGTAGGGTGAATCTCGGGTTCAAAAACCCAGGAATAGAATACCTACTACTAAGTAACATCACGGGATGCTTTCAAGAAAGGTGGCCAGATTCATCACACTGGAAACACAAAACATGGATAGATTATTAGGTGGTACTCTAAGACACTTAGATCATAATAATAGCTCCAACATATATGTCGAGGCAACATAGTACCTCAACTCACCGATTAGTGTGCTTAATCTGGCCCAAAAGGACAACGGGAACACGGAGGAAAGATTTGCAAATGCATCAGACTATTTAGAAACCTGGGATGACTCAGACAGCATAACGGCTGTAAATGCTTAAAAAGATTTGAGACATCCTGCAAAATGGTGGCATAACCACTCAACATCACAATATCAAGGTTCTGAGGCCAGTTATGAACATATGGAAGTAGTAGGAATTGAACTGAGGCTTGAACTCAACAATCCTAGGCAACTACGGTTTCGTACTACGTCATCCTGAGAGATAGAAGAGAAGCCTAGTTCTTAACCCCGTAGAAAAGATAAGATGACTCAGATCAGAAGGTCATGGGGATAAGGAGTAAAAAGAGCCTTGCGTTCCCTTCCACAATCAATTCCCTTATATAACTGAAGCATTTCTAGACACGACTTCGACCAGTATGGCTTGGTAATCCTACAGGCAGTCAGGCTCTGATACCAAAGCTGTCAGGACCCCGATCCTAAGTCACACCGATCTAGCATGTAACACATCATATCACTTTGCGGCCTCACGCACGGTATTCCCACGGGTGCCACCTTACCTGGCCCGGGACCGTTTGCGCCTTTTGGCTCACGTATATGATAGTGTTGCTAGCATCCATATGACAAAGAACCCGGGCCGACATGACTAGTTGTGAACCCAAGGTGGCACTAACTCATGGGAACAGGCATACATGAATCACATCGAGCATGTCGGTCAGCAGCGTGTGAATCCGGGCTGTAGAACTGGGCTAACAGGACTCCGGGAACCCGGGCTGTAGCAGGCTAGGCAGGACTCTGGATGTCACCGCGTGACATTTTCCCGAAGGGACAGACATAGGAACGAAGTGAAACACATGCCGGCCAGTCAAGTGTCCTGAGCAGTAGTGCTGGGCTAGCAGGACTCCGGTGAACCGGGCTGTAGCGGACTACTATCGCTCAGAAAGCACTAGACTACATTTCCCCATATGATAGGCTGCCAAGGATAAACAACTAGATTGTCGGATCCCACTCATACCAAGCATTTCAATCATACACACAATATGCCTGATATGAGTACATACAACATGGCATCACAACAAGACTCTACGACTCAAGTATTTATTCATTAGGCTCCGAAGAGCCAGAAATACAAACATGGGTCTCATGACCCAACATTCAGAGCATACAAGTCAAAGCACAAGCGGAAGCTTAACATGTTTGAGTACAGACATCTACAAATGAAAAAGGCTTAGAGGCCTGACTATCTACCAGATCCTGCCAAGGGCACAAGATCGTAGCTGAGGTAACAAGCTAAACGTCGAAGTCCACCCGGAACTACTAGCGAGACTGGAGTCTCTCTGCAAAACATAGATTAAGCAAACGTGAGTACAAATGTACCCAGCAAGACTTACATTAGAACTAACTGCATATGCATCGGTATCCACAAAGGGGGTGGTGGAGTTTAACTGCAGCAAGCCAGCTTTGACTCAGTGGCTAACCTGAACTACGATTGCAAGCAAATCTTTTGAGATGGCGCACACGAGTCCACATATTCACCATTCAATACACCACTATGGATCCGCTCCCGTCTCCCTATGAGAAGGCCATCCATAGCACTCATGCTTATCTTGCGAGTTTTAGGGTATCCACTTTCACTTGTCTATGAACTATGCAAGGGGTCCAAGTTTCCATATCCGAGGAATCCGGCTATTCGAATAGATAATGATAACCCTGCAGGGGTGTACTTCTTCACACACACGCTCTCGCCACTTATAGCCCTGTACACGTCATGTACCTCGGCAACCTTCAAGCGGAAGCCGAGCGAGGGAGTCGGCCACGACCTGACTAACCAACAAGTCTCTAGTCCATGTTTATCACCTATTCGGGTTCCATCCGCAAGGAGATCCGGTCGGGGTGTCGCTCACGGCCCCAAACGATGTGTGCAGGGTTCCCAAGCCCACCTCGACGGGTAGATCTACGCTTGGTACACCGTGCCACGGTGCCTAGTCTTTCCCAAGCCCACCTGTACCGGGTACCACTTGGTAGACTACTAACACTACCTACAAACACCAGAAACTAGTTGCAACTCCTGGACAGAGATCGAGATGATTAATAAGTCGAAAGAGCTTGGAGCGCCCGGAGCCCAATGTGTGGTAGTAACTGTTCATGGATCACAAACACAGAACTCAGTTTCTAAGGACGGCCGCAATGAGACAACCCACCATGTACTCCTACATGGCCTCTCACCGCTACCTTTACCAAATCGTGTTCACACACTTAGCTCTCAACAGTAAGACATGTTCACCACAGTCCAATTCACTCCCGATGAATCAGACCCGACTCAACTCTAAGCAGTAGCAGGCATGACAACAAGCACGAATGAGTAGGCACATCAGGGCTCAAACAATTCCTACTCATGCTAGTGGGTTTCATCTAGTTACTGTGGCAATGACAGGTCATGCAGAGGAAAGGGGTTCAGCAACCGCATCACGTAACAGTTGAAACGTTGTTGTCCTAATGCAGTAAAACAGAGTAGGAGCGAGATAATGGGATTGTATCGGAATCAACAAGGGGGTTTTGCTTGCCTGGCACTTCTGAAGATAGTATAGTTCTTCATCGGTGTCAACGATCACAGCGTCGGAAACATCGTCTACTAAGAGGGAACAACCACCGACTAGCAAAGAAGGAACACAATCAATGCAATGCACATTCACATGAATGACATGTCATGTTAATGTACTGAATTTACCTAATGCAATATCTAGCCAAGTTAATTGAAGTGGAACTCAAACAAGATCAAATTCCAACTCCAAATGTTATTTCATAAATTGCCCTAATCATCATTTGTTCTATTCAGTGAGGTTAACTTGTTCAAACATGCATGAAAATTACATATTCAGATTCTTTGGATTTTTCTAATCATTTTTATATATAAATTATTTCATTCTGAGCTACGGTTGAATTTCTATGATTTTTAGAAGTTTTAACTAATTTCTGGAATTTCCTGGATTATTTTTAATCCAGAAAACGATTAACTGCGTCAGCATGACAATAGCATTGCATCAGCAGGTCAACTGGGTTGACCCAAGTCAAACCTGACGCGTGGGACCCAACAGTCAGTGTCTTAGGGCTGGTTAGGGTCACAGACATGTGGGCCCAGTCAACAGCCACGTCAGCTTGGTCAAAGCTGACACGTGGGCCCACAGTGGTTAGGTTAAAAGTAAACAGGGGTTACCCCATGGTTAATTAGGGTGGTGGGGCCTCTCTATCAGTGACACAGGGCGAGGTTAACGCGGTAATTAGCCTCACGCTAATGACGCCACGTCACCTCACCGGAGTTGGGCCGGCGACGACCAAACCGGGCGGCGGAGACGCGTCGGGTTCGTGTTGTAGTCCATGGAATCGAGCGCCGTTTGGACCTAGGGCTAGCTGGGGCCAGCGCGCATCCATTGGTGATGGTGGGGGTTGCTGGGGTGGCCGGGAATGGCGCCGGCGTCGAGCCAGGCGGCGGCCGGAGTTGGGCTCGAGCCGGTCCGGTGCTGCAGTGCTCAAGCGAGCAAACGTAGCGGCTAGGCGGCCTCCTGGAGGCGCCAGGAGCATGTCGATGCCCCTGGAGCGAGCACGAGAGGCTCGGGAGCGCGGGCTCGCCGGCCATGGCGGACGGCGGCCTCGGTGACCTCGGGGCTATGGCTAGAGGGCGGGAGCAAGCAGGGGGTCAAAGGGGAAATGGTCAGCAGCTCACCGCGGTTCGAAAGATCCAGGGGTTGAGCTCGGGGAGGCATGGACGGCGGCAGGGGGTCGGAGGCGATCTCGGCGACTAAACGGCGAAGGCGGGGTCGGGGAGGTCGTGCCGGAGCGTCCGGCGTCGCTTGAGTAGCTGGGGAGGACGGCGACGTCGCGGTGGAGCTCGGGAGCAGCTCGGGCAGGCGAGGCGGTGGCTGTGGTGGTGGCGAGCGGCACGACGAGCGCGTTCAGGTGGACGCGCGTGAGAGAGAGACAGAGAAGGGAGGGCGCTCGCGGGAGAGAGTGGGAGGGGCTCCAGGGGGTTCGTGGCATCGCGGTGGCGTGAGGGGGAGACTCGGGAACGCCTCGGTGGAAGCAGGAGGTGGAGCTTGGGCGCGGGCGCGTCGACACGCCTCTGCCTACTGGCAGAGGTTGAAGACGGTGGGGAGTTGGGCTGGGCCTCAGCCAAAGTGCCGGGCCAGGTGGCTGTGCCAGGTAAGCTGGCCCAAGTGGCTTCTCTCTCTCTCTTATTTCTATTTTTGTTCTGTTTTCTATTTTTGCTATTATGTTTTGATTTAGTTCAAGACCAAACCATTTTCAAAATTCATAAAAATAATTGTGTGAACTAAATGGACTTATCCAAATCCACACAACAATTTTCAGAATTATTGAACATATATTTATTATATAATAAATATAGATCCATTTCAAATATTTATTGGATTAAATCAAAGGCCCAAAATAATTGCTTCTGAGATTCTAAAAATATTGGTTTGAAATTTATCCCTTGCCAATATTTCTAGAGATTCACATGAACATTTTCTTGGACTTAATTGAAGCAATTTTTATCTTGGTCATTTTTAGAAATGTTCTCTCAGGCTTTCACATGTCCCCATTTCAAGTTTCAGATAAAATTATACATGATGCATGAAGATCAAGCAAAGTCAAACAATGGCTAATCTAGGGCTGTGACAACTCACCCCCACTAAACAAGAATCTCGTCTCGAGATTCAAGAGGTGGAGTAAGAAGACAGAGGGGTCACAAAACTATCACAGGCTTCTCGATCCAACTGCCCTTCTCGGAGATGTTGATTCATTGCTCCAAATTGATCTTGACATCCTTGCTTACGAGATCTTCATCCAGCATGACAACGAGAAGAAAAGGAAAATCTAGAAGAATCGATCTTCTCGAAGATTGAGCAACTTAGGATCATCTTGATGATCACAAGATCAACTCATGGAGTGAGACATTGGAACATCTCTTGAGCTGAGACACAAAACACACATCGAGAGGGATGGAAGAACAACGACGAGGTTTGATTTGGTGGGCAACAATCCCACGCTTAAATAGATGGTGCATGGTTTCAAAGTAGCAAGGGGATAGTTGCCATGATACCATAACAAGACATCTCAAGACGGAACGGGACCGGTTGCAGCTGGATCCATATATCAAGTGGTCAGGTGGAAAGGGTCAACCAGATTCTTGAAGACATGCTTAGAGCTTGTGTTATCTCATTTGGTATGGATTGGGAGAAGTGTCTTCCCTTCGCCGAGTTTGCTTATAACAACAGCTACCAATCCAGCCTCAAGAAAGCTCCTTTTGAGGTTCTGTATGGACGAAGATGTCGAACACCTTTGAACTGGTCAGAAACCTGCGAAAGACAATTCTTTGGACCGGATATGATCCAAGAGGCAGAAGAGCAAGTTCGCATCATTCGTGAGAATTTGAAAACAGCCCAATCTCGTCAAAAGAGCTAGTATGACCGTAGTCATAAGGAAGTGGCTTATGAAATTGGCGACAAAGCTTATCTTCGGGTTACCCTTTGAAGGGAACCCATCGTTTCGGTATCAAGGGCAAGTTGGCTCCTCGTTACATTGGTCCTTCGCATTCTCGCTAAACGAGGAGAGGTTGCCTACCAGTTGGAACTACCGCCACATCTTTCTCGAGTACATGATGTCTTCCACGTCTCTCAACTCAGGCGTTGCTTCTCGGATTCCGTCCGTGGAGTGGACCACGAAACGCTTGATCTCCAAGATAACCTCACTTATCGAGAGTACCCTGCCCGCATTCTGGATCAAGCAGAGCGTGTCACTTGACGTCATAACATCGAGTTTCTCAAGGTTCAGTGGTCTCATCATTCCGAGAGAGAAGCTACTTGGGAGCGTGAAGATCGTCTTCGACTGGAGTACCCCACTTTCTTTCCACCAACTCCTGAATCTCGGGACGAGATTCTTCCGAGTGGGGGCGAGTTGTCACATCCCTTGTTCTGGTTGACCTACGCTAGCCTTCATGTGTGCATCACGTTTAAATTTCATTTAAATTTGAAATGGGGATTTGTAAAACCCTCAGAATCATTTCTGGAAATGACCCAGATAAAAAGTGCTCCAAAAGTCTCCAAGAAAATGTCCATGTTGCTCTCAGAAAATATTGGACAGAGATAAAAATCAAACCAATATTATTAGGAGCTCATAGATATTTATTTTGGGCATTTGGATTTAATGAATAATTATTTGCTTTGGATATATATTTGTTATATATATAATATATGTCCAAATATTATGTTAGTTGTTGAGGAGCTCTGGAATAATACCACTAGCTCCTACAAAAATTGGCATAAGTAAATAAAATGATTTAGTATTTTATTAAATCCAAACAATTGTCAGAAAAATAGAAAACAGAAACAAAAATAAATAAAACAGAAAGCTTACCGGGCGCCTCAGCCGGCCCAGTGGTGTGGCCCACTGGCCCAACCGCCAATCGTCGTCCTCCTGGCGACGACAGAAGGACAGGGGCACGCGCCGGCGCGCGCGGCCACGCAGCCGGCCGTGGCCACGTTCCCCGCCACCTCCTGCTTCTCCCTCTCGTCGCCTGGATCGCCCGCGCGACGCCACGCACCCCCCCAAGCCTCTCTCGCTCTCTCCCGTGCCATTCTCTCCTCCCCCTCGCTCCTGCTTCTTCCCGTCGCCGCCATCCATAGCCATCGTGGCCTCGGCCACTGCCGCACCTCCCCGACACGCTTCCCAGCTCCGCCGCGACCCCCTCTCCCTCCTCACCGAGCAAAGCAACCCGGGCGAGCTCCGCTTCATCCTCGGCGCCGTCGTCTTCATCTACGGCCGCCGAAGATCGTCCTCGCCGCCCCGCCGACTTCGGCCTTCCCCGAGCTCGCCGACGACGCCGTTGGATTCGCTGTGAGCCCCGCCGTCGAACCCCTCCTTCTCCCCTACCTCCCCATGCCCCGCAGGCCGATCACGCTCGCGCCCAAACTCCGGCCGCCGCCCAAGTGGTCGCGGCTGTCGATTTAGGCCGTCTCCGATGAAACGGAGGGCACTAGTGGATGCGCGCGAGCACCAGCTCCTCGGAGATGGTCTTCGCGGCCCATTGGTCGCCGGAGACGCGTTTCCGACGCCCTCCGCCGCATTTGGCTCGCTGGCGTCAAGCCGCCAGTGGCTTTGACCCGCTGACCGGGGTTGACCCTCCCCCTTGTGTCACTGACGCGTGGGCCACCCCCCTGACATCTTTAGTTAGTATTAGATTAGCACTAATTAATCTAGGTTAGTTACCTAGTTAGTCACTGACCAGTGGGCCCAGCGCCCACTAATCCTAATTAGACTAACTAAACCCCCTGTTAACTAACTGAGTCACTGACATGTGGACCCCACATGTCAGGTTTGACTTGGTCAGCGCTGTTGACTTGCTGACGCAAGCATGACGCAGTGCTGACGCAATTAATCCTTTCCTGGTATTAAAATAAATTAGGAAATTCCAGGAAATGATATAAACTTCAAAAATTCATAGAAATTCAACCGTAGCTCAGATTGAAATAATTTATATATGGAAAATTATCAGAAAAATTCAATCTATCCATATGTACCATTTTCATGCATGACAAACCATCTATACATGTTGTATATATGAAAACACACTTATGGCATATTTAAGAGCTTATGTTAAAAGGTGCATTTGAATCTTTAGTTCAAATGGACTTTAACCAAATGAATGCTAGTTGCATTAGCTCAAACAACATCACATCTTCATGCCATGATCATGCATCATATTGTTGCATATGTTGTGTACTAATTGCCGGCACCGTTCCTTCTCGATAGGTCCTGCTCCGGAGACCGATCCAGAGTACTTGTCTGAGGAGCAGTGCCCCCTTGTTGATCTACCAGGCAAGCAAACCCCCTTGTTCATTCTGACATGATCCCACTCTCTCGCTCCTGCTCTCTTTTATTGCATTAGGACAACAGCGAATCAACTGCTACTTTATGTTGCGGTAGTTGAACCCATTCCTTTGCATGACCTGTCATTGCCACAGTAAATAGTTGAAACCCACTAGCATGTGTAGGATCTGATTGAGCCATGTTGTGTTCTTGCCATGCCATGCCTGCTATTGCTTAGAGTTGTGTCAGGTCTGATTCATCGGGAATGAATTGGAGTGGTACGATATGTTCTGGTGCTGAGAGTTAAGCATGTGAACACGATTTGGTAAAGGCAGCGGTGAGAGGCCATGTAGGAGTACATGGTGGGTTGTCTCGCTGGAACCGTCCTTAAGCACTGAGTTCTGTGTATGTTGTCCAATGACTAGCTACTACCACACATTGGGCTCCGGGCACTCCAAGCTCTCTCGACTTATTAACCAACTTGATCTTGTCCAGGAGTTGCAATTAGTTTCTGGTGTTTGTAGGTAGTGTTAGTAGTCTACCAAGTGGCACCCGGCCAGGTGGGCTTGGGACAGACTAGGCACAAGTGGCATTGTGTACCAAGCGTAGATCCATCCGGCGAGGTGGGCTTGGAAACCCTGCACACATCGTTTGGGGCCGTGAGCGACACCCCGGCCGGATCTCCTTGTGGATGAAACCCGAATAGGCGATAAACCTGGACTAGAGTCTTGCGTGGTTAGTCAGGTCGTGGCCGACACCCTCGCCAGGCTTCCGCTTGAAGGTTGCCGAGATACATGACGTGTACATGGTGATAAGTGGTGAGAGCGTGTGTGAAGAAGTACACCCCTGCAGGGTTATCATGATCTATTCGAATAGCCATGTCCTCGGTTACGGACTTCTTGGATTCTTACGTGGTACATAGACAACTTGAAGTGGATACTCTAAAATGCTCAAGACAAGTGTGAGTGCTATGGATGGCCTTCTCGTAGGAAGACAGGAATGATTCCATAGTAGTGTATTGATGTGGTGATTAGTGGACTCGTGTGCGCCACCTCAAAAGAGTTACCAGCAGTCGTAGTACGGAATAGCCACTGGGTCAAAGCTGGCTTGCTGCAACTAAACTCCACTTCACCTTCTTGATACAAATGCATGTATTATAGGATCTGATGTAAGTCTTGCTGAGTACCTTTGTACTCATGTTTGCTTTAGTTATGTTTTGCAGATGAGACGTCTGTCTCACTAGTAGTACCACTTGGACTTCGACAAGTAGCTTGTACCTCAGCTACGATCTTGATCGGATGTTGTAGATAGTCAGGCTCTTCAGCCGTTTTCATTTGTAGTTGTCTGTACTCAGACATGTAATGCTTCCGCTTGTTGTTGTATGCTCTGAATGATGGGTCATGTGAACCCTGGTTGTATTTAATGCTATGTGGTTCTTCTGAGCCTTTATCTATATGAGTTTGCGTTATGTTGTGATGCCATGTTGTACCTCACATACTTGCATGTTATGCGTACGTGTGACGTGTATTGCTATGTGTGGGATCCGACAATCTAGTTGTTTGTCCTTGGCAGCCTCTCTTATGGGGAAATGTAGTCTAGTGCTTGCTTGAGCCATAGTAGTCCGCTACAGCCCAGTTCACCGGAGTCCTGCTAGCCCAGCACTACTGCTCCGGAACACTCAGACTGGCCGGCATGTGATTCACTTCGTTCCTGTGTCTGTCCCTTCGGGGAAATGTCACGCGGTGACTTCCGGAGTCCTGCCTAGCCTGCTACAGCCCGGGTTCCCTGGAGTCCTGTTAGCCCAGTGCTACAGCCCGGATTCATATGCCGTTGACCGACATGCTCGATGTGATTCATGTATGCCTGTCCCCATAGGTTAGCACTGCTTTGGGTTCACGACTAGCCATGTCGGCCCGGGTTCTTTGTCATATGGATGCTAGCGACACTATCATATACGTGAGCCAAAAGGCGCAAACGGTCCCGGGCCAGGTAAGGTGGCACCCGTGGGAATACCGTGCGTGAGGCCGCAAAGTGATATGATGTGTTACATGCTAGATCGGTGTGACTTAGGATCGGGGTCCCGATAGCTTTGGTATCAGAGCAACGCTGTCAGGACCCCGATTCCAAGTCACATCGATCTAGCCGGTAACACCTCATATCACTTTGCGGCCTCACGCACGGTATTCCCACGGGTGTCGCCTTACCATGGCCGGGACCGTTTGCGCCTTTTGGCTCACGTATATGATAGTGTCGCTAGCATCCATATGATAGAGAACCCGGGCCGACATGGCTAGTCGTGAATCCAAAGTGGCACAGACCTATGGAGACAGGCATACATGAATCACATCGAGCATGTCGGTCATCAACGAGTGATTCCGGGTTGTAACACTAGGCTAACAGGACTCCGGGGAACCCGGGCTGTAGCAGGCTAGGCAGGACTCCGGAAGTCACCGCGTGACATTTTCCCGAAGGGACAGACATAGGAAAGAAGTGAAACACATGCCGGCCAGTCAAGTGTCTTGAACAGTAGTGCTGGGCTAGCAGGACTCCGGTGAACCGGGCTGTAGCGGACTACTATGGCTCATGGGAGCACTAGACTACATTTCCCCATAAGAGAGACTGCCAAGGATAAACAACTAGATTGTCGGATCCCACACATACCAAGCATTTCAATCATACACACAATATGCTCGATATGTGTAGATACAACATGTCATCACAACATAACTCTACAACTCAAGTATTTATTCATTAGGCTCCGAGGAGCGAGATATTACAAACATGGGTCTCATGACCCAGCAGTCACAGCATACAATGCAAAGCACATGCGGAAGCATAACATGTCTGAGTACAGACATCTACAAATGAAAAGGCTGAGAAGCCTGACTATCTACCAGATCCTGCCAAGGGCACAAGATCGTAGCTGAGGTATCAAGCTAACGTCGAAGTCCACGCGGAACTACTAGCGAGACTGAAATCTCTCTGCAAAACATAAATTAAGCAAACGTGAGTACAAGAGTACTCAGCAAGACTTACATGAAAACTAGCTACATATGCATCGGTATCAATGAAAGGGGGGTGGTGGATTTTAACTGCAGCAAGCCAGCTTTGACTCGGTGGCTATCTGAACTACGACTGCAAGCAACTCTTTTGAGGTGGCGCACACGAGTCCACATATTCACCACTTAATACACCACTATGGATCCGCTCTCATCTCCCTACGAGAAGGCCATCCATAGCACTCACACTTATCTTGCGAGTTTTAGAGTATCCACTTTCACTTGTCTATGAACTGTTATAGGCAACCCAGAAGTCCTTTACCATGGACACGGCTATTCGAATAGATCATTTATAACCCTACAGGAGTGTACTTCGTCACACATGTTTCCACCACTTGGCATCTGCACACGACATATACTCGGCAGACTTCAAGCGAAAACCGACGTGGGTGTAGACCACGACCTGACTAACCTCACAAGTCTCTAGTCCAGGTTTATCGCCTATTTAGGTTCCATCCGCAAGGAAATCCGGCCGGGGTGTCCTCAACGGCCCCAAACGATGTGAACAGGGTTCCTGAGACACCAAACGGGTGACTCGGTACACCGTGCCACGGTGTATCTACCGCAACATAGCCCACCCCTAGGGTCAGCGCTACGCACGACCGCCAACACATGTCCTACAAACACTAGAAACTAGCTGCAACTCCTGGAGAGAGGCGAGAGGGGTCAGTAAGTCGAGCGGGGTCATATTTCAGGGCCCAATGTGTCGTAGTAGCTGTTTCATGGATCGCAAACACAGAACTCAGTTCCTAAGGACGGTTTCAATGAGACAACCCACCATGTACTCCTACATGGCCTCTCACCGCTACCTTTACCAAATCATGTTCACACACTTAGCTCACACACAGTAGGACATGTTCACAACTTCGATCCATCCCCGATGAATCAGACCTGACTCAACTCTAAGCAGTAGCAGGCATGACAAACAAGCATGAATGAGTATGCACATCAGGCTCAAACAACTCCTACTCATGCTAGTGGGTTTCATCTATTTACTGTGGCAATGACAGGTCATGCAGAGGATAAGGGGTTCAACTACCACAACAAGTAGCAGATGATCGTTGTCGTCCTAATGCAGTAAAAGAGAGCAGGAGCGAGAGAGTGGGTTTGTATCGGAATGAACAAGGGGGTTATGCTTGCCTGGCACTTCTGAAGATAGTATAGCTCTTCATCGGTGTCATCGAACTCATTGTCGAAACCACGTCTATCGAGAGGGGACAAATACCGGCAAACAAGGAAGAACACAATCAATGCAATGCAACAGTTATTATGCATGATAATATCATGGCAATATGTTGTTGATTGAGCTAATGCAACTAGCAATCATATTAAATGAAGTTGGTTTAAACACTAGGTTCAAATTCAAATTCAAACTATGAATTCAAATAATGCATTATCATGTTTTGGACTAAACAGTGAAGTTAACTTGCTCAAACATGCATGAAAATGGTACATATGGATTCCTTGAATTTTTCTGATAATTTTACATATATAATTTATTTTATTTGGAGTTACGGTTGAATTTCTATGATTTTTAGAAGTTTAGGCAATTTTTTGGAATTTTCTGAATAAAATTAAATCCAGAAAGTGATTTACTGCGTCAGCATGACCTAATAGTGACGTCAGCAGGTCAACGGCTTGGTCCAGGTCAAACCTGAGGCTGGGACCCACTGGTCAATGACTAGGCTAATTAACAGAGACTGTTAGTGCTAATGAAATCCTAACTAAAAGTGTCAGTGGGGCATGGCCCACATGTCAGTGGCAGTGAGGTGGTAATTAGGTGGGGGGTTAATCCTAACGACAGACACGTCGGCACTCGCCGGAGTTTCGCCGGCGGCGAGCAAAACGACGGCGGCGCGGCTCGGGATTGCGCTATGGGCGGTGGTTTGGCGCGCTGGGGGCACTAGGGAGGAGCTCTTGCTCGTCCGCATCCAAAGGAACGGACGGGAGGCCGCGAGGTGGCCAGAGTTGAGCACGGCGTCGACCTCGGCGACGGCCGGAGTTCGGGCGAGTTTGGGGTTGGCGCTAGGGGGCACAGTAGGTCGAACGGGTGGGCGCACCCGGCTCCTTCACGCAAGGATTGATCCATAAGCAAGGATGCCATGTAACACATCATATCACTTTGTGGCCTCACGCACGGTATTCCCACGGGTGCCACCTTACCTAGCCCGGGACCGTTTGCGCCTTTTGGCTCACGTATATGATAGCGTCGCTAGCATCCATATGACAAAGAACCCGGGCCGACATGGCTAGTCGTGAACCCAAAGCGGCACTAACCCATGGGAACAGGCATACATGAATCAACCTCGAGCATGTCGGTCAACAACGTGTGAATCCGGGCTGTAGCACTGGGCTAACAGGACTCCGGATGTCACCGCGTGACATTTCCCCGAAGGGACAGACACGGGAACGAAGTGAACACATGCCGGCCAGTCAAGTGTCCTGAGCAGTAGTGCTGGGCTAGCAGGACTCCGGTGAACCGGGCTGTAGCGGACTACTATCACTCAGAAAGCACTAGACTACATTTCCCCATATGATAGGCTGCCAAGGATAAACAACTAGATTGTCGGATCCCACTCATAGCAAGCATTTCAATCATGCACACAATATGCCCGATATGAGTACATACAACATGGCATCACAACAAGACTCTATGACTCAAGTATTTATTCATTAGGCTCCGAAGAGCGAGATATTACAAACATGGGTCTCATGACCCAACATTCAGAGCATACAAGTCAAAGCACAACCGGAAGCTTAACATGTCTGAGTACAGACAACTACAAATGAAAAAGGCTGAGAAGCCTGACTATCTACCAGATCCTGCCGAGGGCACAAGAACGTAGTTGAGGTATCAAGCTAAACGTCGAAGTCCACACGGAACTACTAGCGAGACTGACGTCTCTCTGCAAAACATAAAATAGGCAAACGTGAGTACAAATGTACCCAGCAAGACTTACATCAGAACTAACTACATATGCATTGGTATCAACGAAGGGGGTGGTGGAGTTTAACTACAGCAAGCCAGCTTTGACTCAGTGGCTAACCTGAACTACGACTGCAAGTAACTCTTTTGAGGTGGCGCACACGAGTCCACATATTCACCATTCAATACACCACTATGGATCCGCTCCCGTCTCCCTACGAGAAGGCCATCCATAGCACTCACGCTTATCTTGCGAGTTTTAGAGTATCCACTTTCACTTGTCTATGAACTATGCAAGGGGTCCAAGTTTCCATATCCGAGGAATCCGGCTATTCGAATAGATAATTATAACGCTGCAGGGGTGTACTTCTTCACACACGCTCTCGCCACTTATAGCCCTGTACACGTCATGTACCTCGGCAACCTTCAAGCGGAAGCCGGGCGAGGGAGTCGGCCACGACCTGACTAACCAGCAAGTCTCTAGTCCAGGTTTATCACCTATTCGGGATCCATCCGCAAGGAGATCCAGCCGGGGTGTCGCTCACGGCCCCAAACGATGTGTGCAGGGTTCCCAAGCCCACCTCGACGGGTAGATCTATGCTTGGTACACCGTGCCATGGTGCCTAGTCTGTCCCAAGCCCACCTGTACCGGGTGCCACTTGGTAGACTACTAACACTACCTACAAACACCAGAAACTAGTTGCAACTCCTGGACAGAGATCAGGTTGATTAATAGGTCGAGAGGGGCACTTAAGCATTCCAATGCGTGGTAGTAGCTTTTCATGGATCACAAACACAGAACTTAGTTCCTGAGGACGGCTGCAATGAGACAACCCACCATGTACTCCTACATGGCCTCTCACCGCTACCTTTACCAAATCGTGTTCACACACTTAGTTCACACACAGTAGGACATGTTCACAACTTTCCAATTCATCCCCGATGCATCAGACCTGACACAACTCTAAGCAATAGCAGGCATGACAAACAAGCATGAATGAGTAGGCACATTAGGGCTCAAACAACTCCAACTCATGCTAGTGGGTTTCATCTATTTACTGTGGCAATGACAGGTCATGCAGAGGAAAGGGTTCAACTACCGCAACAAGTAACAGATGATCGTTGTTGTCCTAATGCAGTAAAAGAGAGCAGGAGCAAGAGAGGGGGATTGTATCAGAATGAACAAGGGGGTTTTGCTTGCCTGGCACTTCTGAAGATATTATAACTCTTCATCGATGTCATCAAACTCATCGTCGGAAGCACGTCTATCGAGAGGGGACAAACACCGGCAACAGAGAAAGGACACAATCAATGCAATGCTCAATATGATGTATGATCATGACATGGCAATATGCTGTGGTTTGATCTAATGCAACTAGCAGCAGGTTAAATGAAGTTGGTTTGAACCTAAGGTTCAAATTCAAACTCCACATATGATTATTTAAATGCCCTTTATTTGTTTTGTCCAAAACAGAGGACAAACATTGTTCAAACATGCATGAAAATGGTACAGATGGATTCCTTGAATTTTTCTGATAATTTTTCATATATAATTTATTTCATTTGGAGTTACGGTTGAATTTCTATGATTTTTAGAAGTTTAAATTGTTTTCTGGAATTTCCTGAATTAAAATTAATCCAGAAAATGAGTTATGGCATCAGCACTGCATCATGCTGACCTCAGCAGGTCAACAGGCGCCATCCAGGTCAAACTTGACCAGTGGGGTCCACTGGTCAGTGACCCAGTGCTGGTTAGGGTCGCTGACGTGTGGGGTCGGTCAACGTGTGACGTGGCAAAGTCAAGATGACAGGTGGGGCCCTCCTGAGATTGGTGCTAATCTAACCGAGTAGTTAACTAACTAATTAGGCACTAGGGCCCAGATGGCAGTGGCTCTAGATGGGTTGGTTAGTGGGATATTTAACCGCTAATGACGGCCACGTCAGCTACCGGCGTTTAGCCGCCGGTGACCTCAGATCGTGGCGGCGTCCGCGTCGGGATTTCGCTACAGGCCACGGTTTGGGGCGTGGTTGGGTTCTATGGAGAGCTGGGGCTGAGCCGCGTCTATGGGTGGTGGAGTTGGGCCGGATGGTCGCCGGAATCGACGTCGGCGACGAGGTTTGCGGTGACCCTGGTTCGGGTTAGTTTGGGCTCGGCGTTAGGGTGCTCAGGAGGAGGAGCTTGTGGGAGCTGCATGCTCCTGGGTAGGCACCGAACGCGTTGACGCGATCAGGCACGAGCTATGGTGGCTAAAACGACGGCGGCACCATGGACGGCGGCAATGAGCTCTCGGCTCCGGCGGAATCGAGCTAGCGGAGAGAAACAGAGAGAGGGCGAGCATAGGGAAGGTGCAGGAGCTCATAAGGGGTCGGGAGAGAAACTCAGTGGGCTCGGGGGAGTTTCTGCGACGGCGAATTGACGGCGGCGATCTCGGTCGGCCATGGTTGGAGATGATGTTGAGGGCGTCGCTTCGGGGCTCTCCTGGTGGCGTGCGTCGGTGAGGAGGTTGGCGACGAGGTGCAGGAGCTCGGGAACAGCTCGGGGCATCGTCGAAACGGCGGTGGTCGCGGCAAATTGCGTCGGCGATGACGAGCTCCGCTCGGGTGTGCTCAGGAGAGGGAGCAGAGGCGAGGGAGAGAGTAGGGGGAGAGTGACAGAGTTCGGGGGGTGCGTGGCATCGCGCAAGACGTACAGGGCGACGAGGGGATGGCCAGGCAGGCAGCTGCCGGCGTGGCACGCCGCGGCGCCGTGGCTGGCTTCTCCTCTGCCTCCTGGCAGGAGGAGGAAGACGCCCCTGCCCCTGGTGGGTTGGCCAGGTGGCGGGGCTGCCAGGTGGGCTGGGCCTGCTGGAGGAGCTCGGCCAGGTAAGTGGCCCAGGTAATTCCTCTGCCTCTATTTTTTTAAAATTGTTACTGTTTTCTATTTTTGTTCTGTTTGTTTTGATTTAGTAGGAGTACTAAACAAATTTATTTGCTTCTGTAAATTATTGTATGGACTAGAGATGTTATTCTAGAGCCCCACGATAATTTCCAAAATTATTGGGCATGTATTTATTTTATAACAGAAATAAAGCCAATTCAAATACATTATGATTTAATTCAAATGCCCAAAATAAATACTTCTGTGACTCCAAAAATATTGGTTTGAATTTTACCTCTTACCAATATTTTCACAGAGTAATAGGAACATTTCTTTGGGACTCATTTGATGAGATTTAAATGTTGGTTATTTTTAAAAGGTTTCTGAGGCTTTGAAAATTCCCCAATTCAAATTTCATTTGAATTTAAACATGATGCAACACCAGATGCTAGCACTAGGCATTAAAAGAACTAGGGATGTGACAACTCACCCCCACTAAACACGAATCTCGGCCCGAGATTCAAGATGTGAGGTAAGATGAAGGGGAAAACACAAGCTAACATAATCTTGACGATCCAGGTTGCATCTCATAAGGTTGTTGATTCGATCACCATCATTGTCTCGATGTCTTGCTCTGAGAACTCCAACCAACATGACAACAAGAGGGGAGGGAAAACTCTAGAAGGATCGATCTTCTCGAAGATCGAACAACTCAAGATCAACTCATGGAGTGAGACATAGGAACAACTCTGGAGCTGAGAGGCAAAACTTGCATCAGGAGCGATAGAAGAAACAATTTGACGAGGGTTTCAAAGTAGCAAGGGAAATTGCCATGATACCATAATGAGACATCTTAAGGAAAGTGACTCACAGAAATATTCCCTTAAGTGGCAAAAAGAATTACTTTTGATTCATAGATCATTGAAACTCTTCATACCAGCTTAAGGCAATTTATAATTGATCGTTTGAGGTAGCTTGAAGAGATGGCATACTTGGACTAGGATGGATGATGTGGACTACCTTGTTGAAGACAACGCAATGGATGATTTTTGCTTATCATCGGAGATGGATGGAACCCGTGGTAGGACCACTTTGAAGTTGATCCTGATCAGTAATTACTGAGAAGGTAGTCCGTAGTAGGATGACACAATGGCGGTGCAAGCTGGGAACAAAATGCAAATGCTGGAATGATTCTAGTAACTGGGGAGAAACCCAACGGTAGAGAGAGATTCCACTGTTTGAAAGGTTATGGAATAATTGAAGAAACTGAGAACGGATCTCAGTTAATGCCGACGATAAATCCTAGTGCTTACGCGTGCTCTCAAGAACTTGAGCATTTCCGTATTAATCAAGGTTTTACCAATATCCGTGTCAAGGATCCTGGCAGCACAACATGCTACCATGATGAATAATGGTGGAAGATGCAGATGAAAAGAAAGATAACACCTTCTCATATTTCACCTTAGCGAGGCCAAGGGATTAAAATCTGGATGATCGACCAAGAGACATTTAGCACTCCGCTTCTAATGTTCTCCTTGATGTGCTAGGTTAACCCATTTATTGATATGGTTTGGTATCTAGGACATCAAGTAAAAGGTTGGACTTCGGGAGCACAAGAATCCATAAGGATTAACTACAGAGGTAAATCCTACAAAATCCTTACGGGGAGGTGGCCAACTTTCTTCAATCAAGATACTACAATAATAGGTCTTCCGGCTGGATGTGTTGGCCACGACATCCACTTTACCGGGTTACAAAGGGACCAATGTTATAGCTCTTGGAAGACGTTCCAACCATCATATCTGCCTGAGATTCAGATCTGGTTGGTAACAGGATATTCCAAATTCACCGAGACTAGAAGAAAATGAAAGTTTGCAACACAAATCGACAAGACAATGTTGCGAGATTCTCGGGAAAAGAACTACGACAGTAAGCTCCAAACATGAGCTGGTTCTGCTACACACATGTGAACATGTTGTCCAAGACAAGCATGACCACAGAGTAGTCTTACAATAAAACACTGCCAAAGTTCAGGTGAGGAACCATCATCGCGGATAACGAAGTCCTTGCATAAGTCATATGATTAGCTCTTATGAAGGAACTTCTTCTCCTTGAACAAATCAATCAGTGGCTTGGTGTGCTAGGAACACATATGGAGTGGAGGTAATTAATCTACCAAACCATAGAATACTTCGCACATATGCATGACTGATTTGGGATGATTCCAAGGGAAACAAAACAATCCTTTCTCAATTCATGGCGGCAACTTACACCAAGTGCATGTGAACTTAGAGAAAGTCACTTCTTTCATCCAAACATATACCTCATGAGCGGAACATGAAGGCAATGCTTACAAAGTTTCCAATACTAGTGTAATGTTCAACATGAATCACGGGGAAGACAAAATGCTGCTGATGGGCTCAACAACAACTCATCAAAATTTCCATATCACTGGACTTACACCATCATGTGAACACGGTGATAGCATTGGTCAGACCAAAATATGTAATGGTGTATGCTCGAGGGATCAACCACGAGTAAGAAAACATTACGAACATCGTTGGTTCTGATTTGACTTGACGATAGCCCATACTTAAGTCAAAGTTTGGACAAAACAATAGCTCCAACAACTGATCACGGGGGCCAATCGATGGAGATATCATCTTTCTTCAACACACATATACAAAGAGATATCCCTTTGGAAAGAACTAAGTCGGATATAGCCTTTATCTTCCAACTCTCCAAGTTGTTGTTTAGCTTAACCAACTAGCTCAGGGTATCCAACACAGATTCTTGGATAAAGAGTGGTTTATTGGAAAACCAACTTGATCATGAACTCAACATAACGGTCAGGTGACAACCTGGTAACACTTCCGAGAAGATATTCGGAAAATCACGAACCACCGATATGTTATTAAGCTCGAGAACAATCTTGCTTTTCAGGGCAAGACGATATGATCAAATAATCAAGGGATTTAATAATCCTCACTCATTGGTCGAGGAGTGCACCAGAAATAAGGACTAGGTAGCACAATCTATCTTGGAATGATGATTCAATAACCAACCCGCTAAGATGGAGAATATTGTCCATTAACTACCAAGCAACTGAGTTGCTAGGAGTATTGATTTCACACATCACGACTCACTTGCCGACATTCCGGTTACAATAACACGGAACTGAGGAATGAACAATGATGGCAAGAAGCATTACTGCGTCAAGAATTCATAAGAGGTGGTGCAATTCTCATGACAGTCCTGACATAAAAGGGGTAATACTCCAGGGTAGAACAGAGCAAAAGCTGGATGGCATTTGATCTGCAGAACACAACTACTTTGACTCAATCCTGGATATGGATGAGGTACTGGAGTTTGTTTCTCCTAGTCATTCTGAAATAGAATGGCTCGACGGACCACGAGAAAAATAAGCATCGATAACACGAATGCACAACTAAAGAGGGACAACTCAAAGGAACATATAACTTTCTGAGTTGTGGATGCATAGGTTAGTATGTCGAATCAAGTTCAACAGGTTTCTTCCGGATAACCCATGCAGAAAGGTAGAACTGACAGAATCACAATTATAAATGGAGAACTCCTCAAGAGTACTCTGATTGTGATATTTTGGTTCAAAGAACTTCTGCCTTAATGGTTCATGGTATTTGGAAGAAGGAAATACCATGGACCTCGAGGACTATCGCAAAGGTTACTAATATCCTAAAGGAACGAGCAAACACTATCCACATGAAGTAAGTAGGGTGAATCTCGGGTTCAAAAACCCACGAATAGAATACCTACTAACTAATAACATCACGGGATGATTTCGAGAATGATGGCCAGAATCATCACACTGGGAATACAAAACATTGCTAGATTACTAGGTGACTCCCTAAGACACCTAGGGTCATAATAATAGCTCCAACATATATGCCGAGGCAACACAGTACCTCGACTCACTGATTAGTGTGCTTATTCTGACCCAAAAGGACATCGGGAACGAAAAGAAGGGATTTGCAAATGCATCAGACTATGTAGAGACCTGGGATGACTCGGACAGCATAACGGCCGTAAATGCTCAAAAATATTTGAGACATCCTGCAAAATGGTGGCATAACCACTCAATACACAATATCAAGGTTCCGAGACCAACTATGAACACACAGAAGTAGTAGGAACTGAACTGAGGCTTGAACTCAACAATCCTAGGCAACTACGGTTTAGTAACATGTCATCCTGAGAGATAGAAGAGAAACCTAGTTCTTAACCCCGTAGAAAAGATAAGATGACTCATATCAGAAGGTCATGAGGATAAGGAGTAAAAAGAGCCCTACGTTTCCTTCCACAATCAATTCCCTTATATAACTAAAGCATTTCTAGACACAACTTCGACCATTATGGCTTGGTAATCCTACAGGCAGTCAGGCTCTGATACCAAAGCTGTCAGGACTTCGATTCCAAGTCACATCGATCTAGCTGGTAACACCTCATATCACTTTGTGGCCTCACGCACGGTATTCCCGCGGTGTCGCCTTACCATGGCCCAGGACCGTTTGCGCCTTTTGGCTCACGTATATGATAGTGTCGCTAGCATCCATATGACAAAGAACCCGGGCCGACATGGCTAGTCGTGAAACCAAAGCGGCACTAACCCATGGGGACAGGCATACATGAATCAACCTCGAGCATGTCGGTCAACAGCGTGTGAATCCGGGCTATAGCACTGGGCTAACAGGACTCCGGTAACCCGGGCTGTAGCAGGCTAGGCAGGACTCCGGATGTCACCGCGTGACATTTCCCCGAAGGGACAGACACAGGAACGAAGTGAAACACATGCCGGCCAGTCAAGTGTCCTGAGCAGTAGTGCTGGGCTAGCAGGACTCTGGTGAACCGGGCTGTAGCGGACTACTATGGCTCAAGGAAGCACTAGACTACATTTCCCCATAAGAGAGGCTGCCGAGGATAAACAACTAGGTTGTCGGATCCCACACATACCAAGCATTTCAATCATACACACAATATGCTCGATATGTGTAAATACAACATGGCATCACAACAAGACTCTACGACTCAAGTATTTATTCATTAGGCTCCGAGGAGCGAGATATTACAAACATGGGTCTCATGACCCAGCAGTCATAGCATACAATGCAAAGCACATGCGGAAGCTTAACATGTCTGGGTACAGACAACTACAAATGAAGAAGGCTGAGAAGCCTGACTATCTACCAGATCCTGCCGAGGGCACAAGATCGTAGCTGAGGTAACAAGCTAAACGTCGAAGTCCACGCGGAACTACTAGCGAGACTGTCGTCTCTCTGCAAAAACATAAAATAGGCAAACGTGAGTACAAATGTACCCAGCAAGACTTACATCAGAACTAACTACATATGCATCGGTATCAACGAAGGGGGTGGTGGAGTTTAACTGCAGCAAGCCAGCTTTGACTCGGTGGCTAACCTGAAGTACGACTGCAAACAACTCTTTTGGGTGGCGCACACGAGTCCACATATTCACCATACCAATACACCACTATGGATCCGCTCCCGTCTCCCTGCGAGAACGCCATCCATAGCACTCACGCTTATCTTGCGAGTTTTAGAGTATCCACTTCCACTTGTCTATGAACTATGCAAGGGGTCCAAGTTTCCATATCCGAGGAATCTGGCTATTCGAATAGATAATGATAACCCTGCAGGGGTGTACTTCTTCACACACCCTCTCACCACTTATCTCCCTGTATATGTCATGTACCTCGGCAACCTTCAAGCGGAAGCCGAGCGAGGGATTCAGCCACTACCTGACTAACCAACAAGTCTCTCGTCCAGGTTTATCGCCTATTCGGGTTCCATCCGCAAGGAGATCTGGCCGGGGTGTCGCTCACGGCCCCAAACGATGTGAGCAGGGTTCCCAAGCCCACCTCGACGGGTAGATCTACGCTTGGTACACCATGCCACGGTGCCTAGTCTGTCCCAAGCCCACCTGTACCGGGTGCCACTTGGTAGACTACTAACACTACCTACAAACACCAGAAACTAGTTGCAACTCCTGGACAGAGATCAGGTTGATTAATAAGTCGAGAGGGGCACTTAAGCATTCCAATGCGTGGTAGTAGCTTTTCACGGATCACAAACACAGAACTCAGTTCCTGAGGACGGCTGCAATGAGACAACCCACCATGTACTCCTACATGGCCTCTCACCGCTACCTTTACCAAATCGTGTTCACACACTTAGCTCTCAATAGTAAGACATGTTCACCGCAATCCAATTCACTCCCGATGAATCAGACTCGACTCAACTCTAAGCAGTAGCAGGCATGACAACAAGCATGAATGAGTAACGACATATGGGAGGAATACGGAACGGGACCGGTTGCACCTAGTGTCCCTACAAACACCAGAAACTAGTTGCAACTCCTGGACAAAGATCGAGTTGATTAATAAGTCGAGAGAGCTTGGAGCGCCCGAAGCCCAATGTGTGGTAGTAACTGTTCATGGATCACAAACACAGAACTCAGTTCCTGAGGACGGTTTCAATGAGACAACCCACCATGTACTCCTACATGGCCTCTCACCGCTACCTTTACCAAATCGTGTTCACACACTTAGCTCTCAACAGTAAGACATGTTCACCACAGTCCAATTCATTCCCGATGAATCAGACTCGACTCAACTCTAAGCAGTAGCAGGCATGACAACAAGCATGAATGAGTAGGCACATCAGGGCTCAAACAACTCCTACTCATGCTAGTCGGTTTCATCTATTTACTGTGGAAATGACAGGTCATGCAGAGGAAAGGGGTTCAACTACCGCAGCATGTAACAGTAGAATCGCTGTTGTCCTAATGCAGTAAAAGAGAGCAGGAGCGAGAGAGTGGGATTGTATCGGAATGAACAAGGGGGTTTTGCTTGCCTGGCACTTCTGAAGATAATATAGCTCTTCATCGGTGTCATCGATCACATCGTCGGAAACATCATCGACTGAGAGGGGACGATTACCGGCAAACAGAGAAGGACACAATCAATGCAATGCAACAATATGATGCATGATCATGACATGGCAATATGCTGTGATTTGAGCTAATGCATCTAGCTATGATTTAAATGGAGTTGGTTTGAATACATGATTCAAATTCCAACTCTATATGTTATTATTTAAATGCCCTTTATTTGTTTTGTCCAAAACAGAGGACAAACATTGTACAAACATGCATGAAAATGGTACAGATGGATTCCTTGAATTTTTCTGATAATTTTTCATATATAAATTATTTCATTTGGAGTTACGGTTGATTTTCTATGATTTTTAGAAGTTTAGGCAATTTTCTGAAATAAATAAATCATTTCTGATTTATTTAAAATCCCAGAAAAGCTTTACTGCGTCAGCATGATGTCACTATGACGTCATCAGGTCAGCGGGGTCGGTCCAGGTCAAACCTGACCAATGGGGCCCACTGGTCAGTGACTCAGGGCCAGTTAGTGTCGCTGACAGGTGGCCCCGGTCAACTAGCACGTCAGCCAGTCAACCCTGACGCGTGGGGCCACCGAGATTAAGTTAAATCTAAGTCATGTGGTTAATTAAGGGACGGGGCCCGCTGTCAGTGTCTTGGGAGGTTAATTAACGGGGTTGTTTGCTGCTAATGACGGGACACGTCATATCATCGGAGTTCAACGCCGGCGAACACACAAACGCGGCGGCGATGATGGGGACGGCGGCTCCGGCGACCAAATCGATGGCCGAGCCCACCTGCGAGGAGCTGGGGCTCGTGCGCATCCAACTGTGGCAGGGAGAGGTTGCGAGGTGGCCGGAGTTGGGCACGGCGTCGACCTCGGCGGCGGCCGGAGTTCGGGCTCGACCGATGCGATGCTATGGTGTACGAGACAACGAGGTGAGCAGTGCTATGGCCTCCTGGGAGCACGCTGAGCACAACTACGTGCTCGGTTTGGTCATTCGAGGTTGCTAACTGCGGCAATGGCGAACTCGTCGGCGGCGAGCTCTCAGGCTCAACAGAGGCCGCAGTTAGAGG
>NC_041382.1:107129490-107220709 GCF_002162155.2 Triticum dicoccoides | reverse complement strand
TTGTAGGAGCTCACAAGGATGCGGCAGTGAAGGCCAGCGGGCTCGGGGACGACCTGGAGACGGAGAATCGGGGCCGGCGATCTTCGGTGCCCGTCAGTGAAGACGACGGTGATGGCGTCACTGCAGGGCTCCCGGCGTCACTTGGAGCGGTGAGGAGGAAGAGTAGGTCGAGGCGGAGCTTTGGGCGGCGTCGGGGAGGCGAGGCGGTGGCTGTGGCCGCGGCGAACGACGTCGGTGGCGATGGCCTCCGCTCGGTGGTGCTCGGGAAGAGAGAGCAGAGGAGGGGAGAGAGGGCGACGAGTGAGGGGGAAGAGAGGGAGGGTGCCAGGGGTGTCGTGGCGTCGTCTGGGCGCGTCGGGGCAGCGGTGGGAGTAGGAGGTGGCGGGTCGCGTGCTCGCGCGCGGTGGCCACGCTCCTCTCATCCTCCTGGCAGGAGGTTGAGGGTGACTGGCACGGCGCTGTGGGCTGGGCCGCACAGTAGCAGGCGGGCCAGGCTGGACAGGTAAGCGCCTGGTAGGTCTTCTGCTCTTTTTTAATTTTTCTTCTGTTTTGTTTTATTTAATTGCCACTGAATTCAAATTCAAACAAATTTGAAAGCAGTGCCAAAAATCCCGTGGATAATTTTATGTCGCTTAAGGTCTACTCCTCAAATACATAAAATATCTCAGGGCATTTGAAAATATATTCATTATATATTATGTATATAACTCCAAATTCAAATAGAATATTGATTTAAAATCAGAGCCCAAATAATTCCTTAGAAATGTTCCAAAATTTTGTTTTGATTTATAACTCTTGCCAAAATTGTCAGAACTATTTCTAGGGCATTTTGGATTTACTGATTGCAATTTTAGGGTTTCTTGCCCCTTTATTAAAATGATTTCCGAGGCTTTCAATTTCCTCATTTCAAATTTCAGAATTTAGACATGGTGCACACATGAAGCTAGCAACGCTGTCAGGACCCCGATTCTTGGAGAAAAGGGTGGCTACAAGAAACCAACTTGATCACGAACTCAACATAGCGATCAGGTGGCAACCTGGTGATACTTCCAAGAAGATATTTGGAAAATCACAACCCACCGATATGTTATTAAGCTCGAGAACAATCTTGCTTTGCGAGGCAGGACGATATGATCAAATAAGCAAGGGATTTAATAATCCTCACTCATTGATCAAGGAGTGCACCATAAATATGATATAGGTAGCATGATCAATCTTAGGATGGTGATTTAATTACCAGTACACTAAGAATGAGAGTATTGTCCATTAACTACCAAGCAACGGAGTTGCTAGGAATATTGCTTTCACACACCACAGTTCACTTGTCAGCATTCCGGTTATAATATCACGGAACTGAGGAATGAACAATGATGGCAAGAAGTATTACTGCGTCAAGAATTCATAAGAGGTGGTGCAATTCTCACGACAGTCCTGACATAAAAGGGGTAATACTCCAGGGTAGAACAGAGCAAAAGCTGGATGGCATTTGATCTGCAGAGCACAACTACTTTGACACAATCCTGGATATGGATGAGGTACTGGAGTTTGTTTCTCCTAGTCATTCTGAAATAGAACGGCTCGACGGATCACATGAATAACAGGCATCGATAACACGAATGCAAAACTACTCCTGACTATCAATTGATAGACGGGGGTCAGAATACATCTAGAGAGGAACAACTCAAAGCAACATATAATTTTCTGAGTTGTGGATGCATAGATTAGCATGTTATTTCTTCCGGATAACCCATGCAGAAAGGTAGGACTGGCAGATTCACAATGAAGAATGGAGAACTTATCAAGAGCACTTTGGTTGTGATCTTATGGTTCAAAGAACATCTGCCATAGGCGGTTCATAGTATTTGGAAGAAGGATATACCAGGGACCTCGAGGACTAATGCAAAGGTTACTAATATCCTAAAGGAACTAGCAACACTATCAAGACGAGGTAAAGTAGAGTGAATCTCGGGTTCAAGAACCCATGAATAGAATACCTACCATTACATGGCATCACGGGATGCTTTTGATAATGGTGGCCAGAATCATCACACCGGAAGCACAAAGCATTGCTAGATTACTAGGTGACTCCATAAAACACCTAGGATCATAATAATAGCTCCAACATATATGTCGAGGCAACAGAGTACCTCAACTCACCGATTAGTGTGGTTAATCTGGACCAAAAGGATATCAGAAATGGAAGGAAAGGATTTGCAAATGCATCAGACTATTTAGAGACCTGGGATGACACGGACAGCATAATGGCTGTAAATGCTCAAAATGATTTGAGACATCCTGCAAAATGGTGGCATAACCACTTGACAACACAATATCAAGGTTCTAAGATCAACTGTCAACATACGGAAGTAGTAGGAACGAAACTGAGGCTTGAAACTATCAATTCTATAAGTCTATGGATTAGTAGCACGTCATCCTGATAGAAGATGAGAAGCCTAGTTATTAATCCCCGTAGAAGAGAAGAGGATGACTCAGATCAGAAGGGCATAAGATATAAGGAGTAAAAAGAGCCTTACGTTCCCTTCCGCAATCAATTCCCTTACATAACTAAAGCATTTCTAGACTCAACTTCGACCAGTTGGCTTGGTAATCCTACAGGCAGTCAAGCTCTGATACCAACGCTGTCAGGACCCCGATTCCAAGTCACATCGATCTAGCCGGCAACACCTCATATCACTTTGCAGCCTCACGCACGGTATTCCCACGGGTGTCGCCTTACCATGGCCCGGGACCGGTTGCGCCTTTTGGCTCACGTATATGATAGTGTCGCTAGCATCCATATGACAGAGAACCCGAGCCGACATGGCTAGTCATGAACCCAAAGCGGCACAGACCTATGGAGACAGGCATACATGAATCACATCAAGCATGTCGGTCATCAACGAGTGATTCCGGGCTGTAGCACTCGGCTAACAGGACTCCGGGGAACCCGGGCTGTAGCAGGCTAGGCAGGACTCCGGAAGTCACCGCGTGACATTTCCCCGAAGGGACAGACATAGGAACAAAGTGAAACACATGCCCGCCAGTCAAGTGTCCTGAACAGTAGTGCTGGGCTAGCAGAACTCCGGTGAACCGGGCTGTAACGGACTACTATGGCTCATGGGAGCACTAGACTACATTTCCCCATAAGAGAGGGTGCCAAGGATAAACAACTAGATTGTCGGATCCCACACATACCAAGCATTTCAATCATACACACAATATGCTCGATATGTGTAGATACAACATGGCATCACAACATAACTCTACAACTCAAGTATTTATTCATTAGGCTCCGAGGAGCGAGATATTACAAACATGGGTCTCATGACCCAGCAGTCATAGCATACAATGCAAAGCACATGCGGAAGCTTAACATGTCTGAGTACAGACATCTACGAATGAAAAAGGCTGAGAAGCCTGACTATCTACCAGATCCTGCCAAGGGCACAAGATCGTAGCTGAGGTATCAAGCTAACGTCGAAGTCCACGCGGAACTACTAGCGAGACTGAAATCTCTCTGCAAAACATAAATTAAGCAAACGTGAGTACAAGAGTACTCAGCAAGACTTACATCAGAACTAGCTACATATGCATCGGTATCAACGAAAGGGGGGGTGGTGGAGTTTAACTGCAGCAAGCTAGCTTTGACTCGGTGGCTATCTGAACTATGACTGCAAGCAACTCTTTTGAGGTGGCGCACACGAGTCCACATATTCACCATTCAATACACCACTATGGATCCGCTCCCGTCTCCCTACGAGAAGGCCATCCATAGCACTCACACTTATCTTGCGAGTTTTAGAGTATCCACTTTCACTTGTCTATGAACTGTTATAGGCAACCTAGAAGTCCTTTACCGCGGACACGGCTATTCGAATAGATCATTTATAACCCTGCAGGGGTGTACTTCGTCACACATGTTTCCACCACTTAGCGTCTGCACACGACATGTGCTCGGCAGACTTCAAGCGAAAACCGACGTGGGTGTAGACCACGACCTGACTAACCTCACAAGTCTCTAGTCCAGGTTTATCGCCTATTTAGGTTCCATCCGCAAGGAAATCTGGCCGGGGTGTCCTCAACGGGCCCAAACGATGTGAACAGGGTTCCCGAGACACCAAACGGGTGACTCGGTATACCGTGCCACGGTGTATCTACCGCAACATAGCCCACCCCTAGGGTCAGCGCTACGCACGGCCGCCAACACATGTCCTACAAACAATAGAAACTAGTTGCAACTCCTGGACAGAGGCAAGAGGGGTCAGTAAGTCGAGCGGGGTCATATTTTAGGGCCCAACGTGTGGTAGTAGCTGTTTCATGGATCACAAACACAGAACTCAGTTCCTGAGGACTGTTTCAATGAGACAACCCACCATGTACTCCTACATGGCCTCTCACCGCTACCTTTACCAAATCGTGTTCACACACTTAGCTCACACACAGTAGGACATGTTCACAACTCCGATCCATCCCCGATGAATCAGACCTGACTCAACTCTAAGCAGTAGCAGGCATGAAAAACAAGCATGAATGAGTAGGCACATCAGGCTCAAACAACTCCTACTCATGCTAGTGGGTTTCATCTATTTACTGTGGCAATGACAGGTCATGCAGAGGATAAGGGGTTCAACTACCGCAACAAGTAGCAGATGATCGTTGTCGTCCTAATGCAGTAAAAGAGAGCAGGAGCGAGAGAGTGGGTTTGTATCGGAATGAACAAGGGGGTTATGCTTGCCTGGCACTTCTGAAGATAGTATAGCTCTTCATCGGTGTCATCGAACTCATTGTCGAAACCACGTCTATCGAGAGGGGACAAATACCGGCAAACAAGGAAGAACACAATCAATGCAATGCAATAGTTATGATGCATGATAATATCATGGCAATATGCTGTTGATTGAGCTAATGCAACTAGCAATCATATTAAATGAAGTTGGTTTAAACACTAGGTTCAAATTCAAATTCAAACTATGAATTCAAATAATGCATTATCATGTTTTGGACTAAACATTGAAGTTAACTTGCTCAAACATGCATGAAAATGGTACAGATGGATTCCTTGAATTTTTCTGATAATTTTACATATATAATTTATTTTATTTGGAGTTATGGTTGAATTTCTATGATTTTTAGAAGTTTAGGCAATTTTTTGGAATTTTCTGAATAAAATTAAATCTAGAAAGTGATTTACTGCATCAGCATGACCTAATAGTGACGTCAGCACGTCAACGGCTTGGTCCAGGTCAAACCTGACGGCTGGGACCCACTGGTCAGTGACTAGGCTAATTAACAAAGACTGTTAGTGCTAATTAAATCCTAACTAAAAGTATCAGTGGGGCATGGCCCACATGTCAGTGGCAGTGAGGTGGTAATTAGGTGGGGGGGTTAATCCTAACGACAGACACATCGGCAGTCGCCGGAGTTTCGCCAGCGGCGAGCAAAACAACGGCGGCGCGGCTCGGGATTGCGCTACGGGTGGTGGTTTGGCGCGCTGGGGGCACTAGGGAGGAGCTCTTGCTCGTCCGCATCCAAAGGAACGGACGGGAGGCCGCGAGGTGGCCGGAGTTGAGCACGGCGTCGACCTCGGCGGCGGCCGGAGTTCGGGCGAGGTTGGGGTTGGCGCTAGGGGGCACAGCAGGTCGAACGGGTGGGCGTGCCCGGCTCCTGGGAGAGTGCTGAGCACGGGGCAAAGCTCGGGCGTGGGTGGCGACAGCTGTGGCTGTGGCGGCGATGAGGTACGGCGGCGGCGAGCTTCGGCCGCGGTGGTTAGTGAGGCTAGAGGAGGAAATAGACGACGGGGAGGGAGGGGTTTGGTAGAGGAGCTCACGGCAAGGTCGAAGCGGAGCTCAGCTAGCTTGGGGACGACCGGAAGGCGACGAATTCGTTGATGAAGTCCGGCGACCGTTCTCGGGGAAGACGACTCGTAGCGGCGATGTGGGGCTCCCGCGATGGCGTGGCTCGGGGTGGAAGAAGGAGGGGGTCGAGGCGGAGCTTTTGGGCGCAGCAGCAGGGCGAGGGGTGGCCGGTGGCCACGAGTACGGCGACGATGACGACGAGCTCCGCTCGGTGGTGCGCGCGAGAGGAGAGCAGAGGAGGGGATGGGGTCCAGGGGAGAGAGGAGAGGTGCAGGGGAGCGAGGGGGAGTGAGTGGCACTCGGGGCTAGCTCCAGAAGCGGCGTAAGCAAGCAGGAGGTGGCCGGACGCGTGCTCGTGCGCGCCGGCCACGCGCTCGTCCTCCTGGAGAGGGGGAAGACGACAGGGAGGAGCCCTGGTGGGCTGGGCCGTCCAGCTACAGTGCTGGGCCGGTTGGTGGCGCCAGGTAAGTTTCTCTTCCCTGTTTCCTATTTTATTTCTCTTTTCTATTTTCTGACATTTGTTTTGATTTAATAAAAATACTAAATCATTTTATAAAATCCTGAAAATAAATATGTGACTAGAACTAAAATATCCCAAGCCACATAAAATGTTCCAGAATTATTGGACATATATTAATTATATAAAGAATATATATCCAATGCAAATAGTTATTGAATTAATTCAAAGGCCCAAAATAAATATCTCTGAGATTCCAAAAATATTGTTTTAAGTTTTACCTCTTGCCAATATTTTCAGAGACTAAGAGGAACATTTTGTTGGACTTCTTTGAAAAGATGTTAATGTTGATTAATTTTGAAGTGATTTATGAGGGTTTCAACGAACCTCAATTCAACTTTCAGAATTTAGACATGATGCATGATGCTCACTCAGGTAAAAAGCTACAAGCAAAATCTAGGGCTGTGAAAACTCACCCCCACTAAACAAGAATCCCGTCCCGAGATTCAAGTCGTGAGGTAAGAAGACATAGGGAACACACGACCAACATAATCTTCACGATCTAGATGTCTTTCTTGAGGATATTGATTCATTGCGTCATCTTGATCTTGACGTCTTTGCTTTCGGGATCTTCATCCAGCATGATGACGAGAAGAAAAGAAACTCTCGAAGAATCGATCTTCTTGAAGATCGAGCAACCGACGATCAACTCACAGAATGAGACATAGCGACATCTGTCGAGATGAGACACGATACACACATCAGAAATGATGGAAATGAGCATATGACAAGGTTTGAGTAAGTAGCGGAATTCCCACACCTAGGAGTGTGGTGAACGGTGTCAACGCTAGCGAGGGGTTGGGTTGCCATGATACCATAGCGAGACATCTCAAGGAAGGTGACTCGCAGAAATATTCCCTTAAGTGGCAAAAAGAATTACTTTTGATTCGAAGATCATTGAAATTCTTTATACCAGCTTAAGGCAATCACAAATGATCGTGTAAACGAGTTCGAACGAATGGCATACCCATGCCAGAATGGATGATGTGGGCTACCTTGTTGAAGACAATGCAATGGATGATTTTTGCTTATCATCGGAAATGGATGGGACCTATGGTAAGTCCACTTTTGAAGATGATCCTGAACCACAGCTACTGAGGTGTAAGCTGGGAACAAAATGCAAATGTTGGGAATGATTCTAGTAACTGGGGAGAAGGTTCGCCGGCAAAGGTGATTCCACCAATTGGATGGCTATCGAACAACTGAGAGAACGGAGGCACGTTCCAGTTAACGACAACATCAAAACCTAGTGCCTGAGTGTGCTCTCAAGAACTTGAGCATTTCCATACTCATCAAGGTTTTACCAATATTCGTGTCAAGGATCCTGGCAACACAACATACCACCATGATGAATGGTGATGGATGATGCAGATGCAAAGGAGGATAACACTTTCTCAGATTTCACCTTAGCGAGGCCAAGGAAACAAAATGTGGATGATCGACCAAGAGACATTTAGCGCTCCGCTTCTAATGTTCTCCTTGATGTACTAGGACAACCCATTTATTGATATGGTTTGGTATCTAGGACATCAAGTAAGAGGTCGGACTTCGGAAGCACAAGAATCCGTAAGGATTAACTACGGAGGTAAATCCTATGAAATCCTCATGGGGAGGTGGCCAACTTTATTCAATCGAGATACTACAATAATAGGCCTTCCGGCTAGGTGTGTTGGCCACGACATCCACTTTACCGGTTATCGAGAGACCGATATTATAGTTCTTGGAAAATGCTCCAAACATTATATCTGCCTGAGATTCAGATCAGGTTGGTGTCAGGATATTCCAGACTCATCGAGTCTAGAAAGGAAAAGGAAGGTTTGCAACACAAATCGACGAGACAACGTTGCGAGATTCTCGGGGAATGAACTACGATAGTAAGCTCCAAAACATGAGCTGGTTCTGCTACAAATCTGTGAACCCGTTGTCCAAGACAAACATGACCATGTAGTAGTCTTATAGTAAAACACTACCGAGTTCGGTGGGGAACCATCATCAAGGATATCGAAGTCCTTACATAAGTCTTGCTCTTAGGAAGGAACTTCTTCTCCTTGAACAAATCAATTAGTGGCTTGGTGTGCTAGGGATACGTATAGAATGTAGATGATTAGTCTATCAGACCATAGAATACTTCGCACATGCATGACTGACTTGGGATGATTCCAGAGGAAGCAAAAACAAACTTTCTCGAATTCACGGCGGCAACTTACATCAGATGCACATGAATTAGGGGAAGTCACATCTTTCAACCGGACATATGCTTCATGATCGGGACATGAGGGCAATGCTTATAAAGTTTCCAACACTAGCTGGATGTTCAACACAATCATGGAGGAGACAAAATGCCGCTGATGGGCTCAACGGCAACTCATCGGAATTTCCATATCACTGGACTTCCACCACTATGTGAACAATGTGATAGTATTGGTCAGACCAAAAATATAATGGTGTATGCTCGAGGAACAACCTTAAGTAAGACAACATTACGAACATCGTTGGTTCTGATTTGATTTGACGATAGCCCATACTCAAATCAAAGTTTTGAAAAGACAATAGATCCAACAACTGATCACGAGGACCAACTGGTGAAGATATCATCTTTCTTCAACACACGCACAAACACAAAGATATCCCTTAACATGAACTAAGTCAGACAAGCTTTTATCTTCCAACTCTCCAAGTTGTTGTTAAGATTAACCAACTAGCTCAGGGGTATCCAACACAGATTCTTGGAGAAAAGTGGTTTATCGGAAAACCAACTTGATCACGAACTCAACATAACGGTCAGGTGACAACCTGGTAACACTTCCGAGAAGATATTCGGGAATTCACGAACCACCGATATGTTATTAAGCTCGAGAACAATCTTGCTTTTCAGGGCAAGACTATATGATCAAGGAGTTAGGGATTTAATAATCCTCACTCATTGATCGAGGAGTGCACCAGAAATATGATACAGGTAGCACGATCAATCTTAGGATGGTGACTAAGAATGAGAGTATTGTCCATTAACTACCAAGCAACGGAGTTGCTAGGAATATTGCTTTCACACACCACGGTTCACTTGTCAGCATTCCGCTTATAATATCACGGAACTGAGGAATGAACAATAATGGCAAGAAGTATTACTGCGTCAAGAATTCATAAGAGGTGGTGCAATTCTCATAACAGTCCTGACATAAAAGGGGTAATACTCCAGGGTAGAACAGAGCAAAAGCTGGATGGCATTTGATCTGCAGAGCACAACTACTTTGACCCAATCCTGGATGTGGATGAGGTACTGGAGTTTGTTTCTCCTAGTCATTCTGAAATAGAACGGCTCGATGGATCACATGAATAACAGGCATCGATAACACGAATGCAAAACTACTCCTGACTATCAACTGATAGAGGATGGTCGGAATACAACTGAAGGGAACAACTCAGGGAACATATAATTTTCTAAGTTGTGGATGCATAGATTAGCATGTCGAACGAGTTCAACATATTTCTTCCGGATAACCCATGCAGAATGATAGAACTGGTAGAGTCACAATATGAATCAAGAACTCATTAAGAGCACTCTTGTTGTGATCTTTGATCCAACAAACTTCTGCCATTAGTGGTTCGTGGTATTTGGAAGAAAGAAATACCATGGACCTCGAGGACTATCGCAAGGTTACTAATATTCTAAAGGTACGAGCAAGATATCAACACGAAGTAGGGTGAATCACGGGTTCGAAAACCCAGGAGTAGAATACCTACTACTAATGGCATCACGGGATGCTTTCGAGAATGGTGGCCAGATTCATCACACTGGGGACACAAAACATGGATAGATTACTAGGTGACTCCCTAAGACACCTAGGGTCATAACAATGGCCCCAACATATATGTCGAGGCAATAAAGTACCTCAACTCACCGATTAGTGTGGTTGAACTGGCCCAAAGGGACGTTGGGAACGGAAAGAAGGAATTTACAAATGCATCAGACTATTTAGAAACCTGGGATGACTCGGACAGCATAATGGCTGTAAATGCTCAAAATGATTTGAGACATCCTGCAAAATGGTGGCACAACCACTCGACATCACAATATCAAGGTTCTGAGGCTAGTTATGAATATATGGAAGTAGTAGGAACTGAACTGAGGCTTGAACTCAACAATCCTAGGCAACTATCCCCTGGTAATCCGGCGAAGGGAAGACACTTCTCCCAATCCATATCGAATGAGATAACACAAGCTCTAAGCATGTCTTCAAGAATCTGGTTGACCCTTTCCACCTTAGACATGTTAATCCTACAGGCAGTCAGGCTCTGATACCAACGCTGTCAGGACCCCGATTCCAAGTCACATCGATCTAGCCGGTAACACCTCATATCACTTTGCGGCCTCACGCACGGTATTCCATGGGTGTCGCCTTACCATGGCCTGGGACCGGTTGCGCCTTTTGGCTCACGTATATGATAGTGTCGCTAGCATCCATATGACAGAGAACCCGGGCCGACATGGCTAGTCGTGAACCCAAAGCGGCACAGACCTATGGAGACAGGCATACATGAATCACATCGAGCATGTCGGTCATCAACGAGTGATTCCGGGCTGTAGCACTGGGCTAACAGGACTCCGGGGAACCCGGGCTGTAGCAGGCTAGGCAGGACTCCGGAAGTCACCTCGTGACATTTACCCGAAGGGACAGACATAGGAACGAAGTGAAACACATGCCGGCCAGTCAAGTGTCCTAAACAGTAGTGCTGGGCTAGCAGGACTCTAGTGAATCAGGCTGTAGCGTACTACTATGGCTCATGGGAGCACTAGACTATATTTCCCCATAAGAGAGACTGCCAAGGATAAACAAGATTGTCGGATCCCACACATACCAAGCATTTCAATCATACGCACAATATGCACGATATGTGTAGATACAACATGGCATCACAACATAACTCTACAACTCAAGTATTTATTCATTAGGCTCCGAGGAGCGAGATATTACAAACATGGGTCTCATGACCCAGCAGTCATAGCATACAATGCAAAGCACATGCGGAAGCTTAACATGTCTGAGTACAGACATCTACAAATGAAAAAGGCTGAGAAGCCTGACTATCTACCAGATCCTGCCAAGGGCACAAGATCGTAGCTGAGGTATCAAGCTAACGTCGAAGTCCACGCGGAACTACTAGCGAGACTGAAATCTCTCTGCAAAACATAAATTAAGCAAACGTGAGTACAAGAGTACTCAGCAAGACTTACATCAGAACTAGCTACATATGCATCGGTATCAACGAAAGGGGGGGTGGTGGAGTTTAACTGCAGCAAGCTAGCTTTGACTCGGTGGCTATCTGAACTACGACTGCAAGCAACTCTTTTGAGGTGGCGCACACGAGTCCACATATTCACCATTCAATACACCACTATGGATCCGCTCTCGTCTCCCTACGAGAAGGCCATCCATAGCACTCACACTATCTTGCGAGTTTTAGAGTATCCACTTTCACTTGTCTATGAACTATTATAGGCAACCCAGAAGTCCTTTACCGCGGACACGGCTATTCGAATAGATCATTTATAACCCTGCAGGGGTGTACTTCGTGACACATGTTTCCACCACTTAGCGTCTGCACATGACATGTGCTCGGCAGACTTCAAGCGAAAACCGACATGGGTGTAGACCACGACCTGACTAACCTCACAAGTCTCTAGTCCAGGTTTATCGCCTATTTAGGTTCCATCCGCAAGGAAATCCGGCCAGGGTGTCCTCAACGGCCCCAAACGATGTGAATAGGGTTCCCGAGACACCAAACGGGTGACTCGGTACACCGTGCCACGGTGTATCTACCGCAACATAGCCCACCCCTAGGGTCAGCGCTACGCACGGCCGCCAACACATGTCCTACAAACACCAGAAACTAGTTGCAACTCCTGGACAGAGGCGAGAGGGGTCAGTAAGTCGAGTGGGGTCATATTTCAGGGCCCAATGTGTGGTAGTAGCTGTTTCATGGATCACAAACACAGAACTCAGTTCCTGAGGACGGTTTCAATGAGACAACCCACCATGTACTCCTACATGGCCTCTCACTGCTACCTTTACCAAATCGTGTTCACACACTTAGCTCACACACAGTAGGACATGTTCACAACTCCGATCCATCCCCAATGAATCAGACCTGACTCAACTCTAAGCAGTAGCAGGCATGACAAACAAGCATGAATGAGTAGGCACATCAGGCTCAAACAACTCCTACTCATGCTAGTGGGTTTCATCTATTTACTGTGGCAATGACAGGTCATGCAGAGGATAAGGGGTTCAACTACCACAACAAGTAACAAATGAATCGTTGTTGTCCTAATGCAGTAAAAGAGAGCAGGAGCGAGAGAGTGGGCTTGTATCAGAATGAACAAAAGGGGTTGTGCTTGCCTGGCACTTCTGAAGATAACATTGGGTCTTCATCAGTGTCAACGATCATAGCGTCGGTACCACGTCTATCGAGAGGGAACAAATACCGGCAAACAAGGAAGAACACAATCAATGTGATGCAACAATATGATGCATGATCATGACATGGCAATATGCTGTTGGTTGGCCTAATGCAACTAGCAACAAGTTAAATGGAGTTGGTTTGAACACTAGGTTCAAATTCAAACTCCACATGTGGTTATTTAAATAACATTCATTTGATTTGTCCTAAACAGTGACCTTAAGTTGTTCTAACATGCATGAAAATGGTACAGATGGATTCCTTGAATTTTTCTGATAATTTTTCATATATAATTTGTTTGATTTGGAGTTATAGATTATTTTCTATGATTTTTAGAAGTTTTAGCTATTTTCTAAAATAAATAAATCATTTAAGATTTATTTAAATTCCAGAAAAGGATTACTGCGTCAGCATGATGTCACTGTGACGTCAGCAAGTCAACTGGGCGCGGTCCAGGTCAAACCTGACAGTGGGTCCCGCGTGTCAGTCTCTAAAGCTTTAATTAAAAAGGTTTAGTTTTAAACCATGGATTACCTGGGCAGTGGGGCCCATTGTCAGTGACACAGGATTTAGTTAGCGGGGTGATTAACCCCTAACAGTAGTGGTTAGCACTAATTATAGCCCTAAACTAATCAGTCAGATGCCGGCCCCACATGTCATGGACACAGCGTGGGGTCCAGCCGAGGTCAAAAGCCCAGTCAGCGGGGTCAAACACACCGGCGTTAAGCCGCCCGCGAGGTCCGAGACGGCGGAGGGCTTTGGAAGACTGCTACGGTGCACCGTTTGGCACGCGGTTGGGTTCTTCAGGATGCTAGAGGAGCGGCGCATCCAACGGTGGTGGTCGCCGGGCCTGGGGCGGCCGGAAACGACGACGGGGAGCAGCGCCGCGGCGGCCGGAGTTCGGGCGAGATGCGAGTGAGAGCTAGGGGGCACGGGAAGGCGAGCTGGGGCGTGCTGCGGGCTCGTGGGGAGGCACTAAGCGCGGTGGTGTGCTCGAGTGCGAGCTCCAGCAGCCGTAGCCATGGCGGCGACATGGCCGGCGGCGAAGAGCTCTCGGGCTCGTTATGAACGGCGGCTAGAGAGGGAGGTAGAGTACGGGGAGAGGGGGAAACGATGGCAGAGCTCACAGCGAGGCTAACGAGCGCGAGGGGGAGGTCGGGGATGCACTGACGACGGCGAATCGACGACGGCGACGCTCGGTGCAGGAGGTTGAAGATGAGCTCCAAGGCGGCGTCACGGGGCATCCGGCAATGTGTAGATGGATGGGGACGTAGAAGAGGTCGTGGTGGAGCTCTGGGCTCAGGCGGAGGGCGAGGATGTGGCTCTGGCCGCGGCAACTGCAAGCGGAGGCGATGGTGGCGTTCGGCCGTGTGCGTGAGAGAGAGACAGAGGAGGGGATGAGGCGAGGGAGAGTGCGAGAGAGAGTCGGGACAGTGTAGCGTCGTCCAGGCATGGGGTCAGGGGGAGGACGAGCCTCCAGCGCGAAGCAGGAGGTGGCCAGGGGCGAGCCGGCGCGTGCGACAGTGAGCTGCTCCTACTGGCAGGAGGAAGACGACGCGGTGGGGTGGTGGGATGGGCTCTCTACGGTGCTGGGCCACAGCTAGGCCGACTAGGTGGGCTGCACAGTGAGGCCAGATGAGATTCTATTCTGTTATTGTTTTCTATTTTCTGCTATTTTGTTTTGATTTAGTTTAAATACTAAATCATTTTATAAAATCCTGAAAATAAATATGTGACTAGAACTAAAATATTCCAAACCACATAAAATGTTCCAGAATTATTGGACATATATTAATTATATAAAGAATATATATCCAATGCAAATAGTTATTGAATTAATTCAAAGGCCCAAAATAAATATCTCTGAGATTCCAAAATTATTGTTTTAAGTTTTACCTCTTGCCAATATTTTCAGAGACTAAGAGGAACATTTTCTTGGACTTCTTTGAAAAGATTTTAATGTTGATTATTTTGAAGTGATTTATGAGGGTTTCAACGAACCTCAATTCAACTTTCAGAATTTAGACATGATGCATGATGCTCACTCAGGTAAAAAGCTACAAGCAAAATCTAGGGCTGTGACAACTCACCCCCACTAAACAAGAATCTCGTCCCGAGATTCAAGTCGTGAGGTAAGAAGACATAGGGAACACACGACCAACATAATCTTCATGATCTAGACGTCTTTCTTGAGGATATTGATTCATTGCGTCATCTTGATCTTGACGTCTTTGCTTTCGGGATCTTCATCCAGCATGATGACGAGAAGAAAAGAAACTCTCAAAGAATCGATCTTCTTGAAGATCGAGCAACCGACGATCAACTCACAGAACGAGACATAGAGACATCTGTCGAGATGAGACACGATACACACATCAGAAATGATGGAAATGAGCATATGACAAGGTTTGAGTAAGTAGCGGAATTCCCACACCTAGGAGTGTGGTGAACGATGTCAACGTAGCGAGGGGTTGGGTTGCCATGATACCATAGCGAGACATCTTAAGGAAGGTGACTCGCAGAAATATTCCCTTAAGTGGCAAAAAGAATTACTTTTGATTCGAAGAGCATTGAAATTATTTATACCAGCTTAAGGCAATCACAAATGATCGTGTAAACGAGTTCGAACGAATGGCATACCCATGCCAGAATGGATGATGTGGACTACCTTGTTGAAGACAACGCAATGGATGATTTTTGCTTATCACCGGAAATGGATGGCACCTATGGTAAGTCCACTTTTGAAAACACCAGAAACCTTGAGTCGAATCATCAAATTTTAGAACCTTGATATTGTGATGTCCAGGAGGTGGGCTTGAGTCGTAGAGTCTTGTTGTGACACCAAGTTCATCTACCAAGTTCATTGCTCCAAATTGATCTTGACATCCTTGCTTATGACATCTTGCCCCAAACGATGTGTGCAGGGTTCCCAAACCCACCTCGACGGGTAGATCTATGCTTGGTACACCGTGCCACGGTGCCTAGTCTGTCCCAAGCCCACCTGTACCGGGTACCACTTGGTAGACTACTAACACTACCTACAAACACCAGAAACTAGTTGCAACTCCTGGACAAAGATCAAGTTGATTAATAAGTCGAGAGAGCTTGGAGTGCTCGGAGCCCAATGTGTGGTAGTAACTGTTCATGGATCACAAACACAGAACTCAGTTCCTAAGGACGGCCGCAATGAGACAACCCACCATGTACTCCTACATGGCCTCTCACCGCTACCTTTACCAAATCGTGTTCACACACTTAGCTCTCAACAGTAAGACATGTTCACCACAGTCCAATTCACTCCCGATGAATCAGACCTGACTCAACTCTAAGCAGTAGCAGGCATGACAACAAGCACGAATGAGTAGGCACATCAGGGCTCAAACAATTCCTACTCATGCTAGTGGGTTTCATCTATTTACTGTGGCAATGACAGGTCATGCAGAGGAAAGGGGTTCAGCAACCGCAGCACGTAACAGTTGAAACGTTGTTGTCCTAATGCAGTAAAACAGAGTAGGAGCGAGAGAATGGGATTGTATCGGAATGAACAAGGGGGTTTTGCTTGCCTGGCACTTCTGAAGATAGTATAGTTCTTCATCGGTGTCAACGATCACAGCGTCGGAAACATCGTCTACTAAGAGGGAACAACCACCGACTAGCAAAGAAGGAACACAATCAATGCAATGCACATTCACATGAATGACATGTCATGTTAATGTACTGAATTTACCTAATGCAATATCTAGCCAAGTTAATTGAAGTGGAACTCAAACAAGATCAAATTCCAACTCCAAATGTTATTTCATAAATTGCCCTAATCATCATTTGTTCTATTCAGTGAGGTTAACTTGTTCAAACATGCATGAAAATTACATATTCAGATTCTTTGGATTTTTCTGATCATTTTTATATATAAATTATTTCATTCTGAGCTACGGTTGAATTTCTATGATTTTTAGAAGTTTTAACTAATTTCTGGAATTTCCTGGATTATTTTTAATCTAGAAAACGATTAACTGCGTCAGCATGACAATAGCATTGCATCAGCAGGTCAACTGGGTTGACCCAAGTCAAACCTGACGCGTGGGACCCAACAGTCAGTGTCTTAGGGCTGGTTAGGGTCACGGACATGTGGGCCCAGTCAACAGCCACGTCAGCTTGGTCAAAGCTGACACGTGGGCCCATAGTGGTTAGGTTAAAAGTAAACAGGGGTTACCCCATGGTTAATTAGGGTGGTGGGGCCTGTCTATCAGTGACACAGGGCAAGGTTAACGCGGTAATTAGCCTCAGGCTAATGACGCCACGTCACCTCACCGGAGTTGGGCCGGCGACGACCAAACCGGGTGGCGGAGACGCGTCGGGTTCGCGTTGTAGTCCATGGAACCGAGCGCCGTTTGGACCTAGGGCTAGCTGGGGCCAGCGCGCATCCATTGGTGATGGTGGGGGTTGCTGGGGTGGCCGGGAATGGCGCCGGCGTCGAGCCAGGCGGCGGCCGGAGTTGGGCTCGAGCCGGTCCGGTGCTGCAGTGCTCAAGCGAGCAAACGTAGCGGCTAGGCGGCCTCCTGGAGGCGCCAGGAGCGTGTCGATGCCCCTGGAACGAGCACGAGAGGCTCGGGAGCGCGGGCTCGCCGGCCATGGCGGACGGCGGCCTCGGTGACCTCGGGGCTATGGCTAGAGGGCGGGAGCAAGCAGGGGGTCAAAGGGGAAACGGTCAGCAGCTCACCGCGGTTCGAAAGAGCCAGGGGTTGAGCTCGGGGAGGCATGGACGACGGCAGGGGGTCGGAGGCGATCTCGGCGACTGAACGGCGAAGGTGGGGTCGGGGAGGTCGTGCCGGAGCGTCCGGCGTCGCTTGAGTAGCTGGGGAGGACGGCGACGTCGCGGTGGAGCTCGGGAGCAGCTCGGGCAGGCGAGGCGGTGGCTGTGGTGGTGGCGAGCGGCGCGACGAGCGCGTTCAGGTGGACGCGCGTGAGAGAGAGACAGAGAAGGGAGGGCGCTCGCGGGAGAGAGTGGGAGGGGCTCCAGGGGGTTCGTGGCATCGCGGTGGTGTGAGGGGGAGGCTCGGGAACGCCTCGGTGGAAGCAGGAGGTGGAGCTCGGGCGCGGGCGCGTCGACACGCCTCTGCCTACTGGCAGAGGTTGAAGACGGTGGGGAGTTGGGCTGGGCCTCAGCCAAAGTGTCGGGCCAGGTGGCTGTGCCAGGTAAGCTGGCCAAGTGGCTTCTCTCTCTCTCTCTTATTTCTATTTTTGTTCTGTTTTCTGTTTTTGCTATTATGTTTTGATTTAGTTCAAGACCAAACCATTTTCAAAATTCACAAAAATAATTGTGTGAACTAAATGGACTTATCCAAATCCACACAACAATTTTCAGAATTATTGAACATATATTTAATATATAATAAATATAGATCCAATTCAAATATTTATTGGATTAAATCAAAGGCCCAAAATAATTGCTTCTGAGATTCTAAAAATATTGGTTTGAATTTTATCCCTTGCCAATATTTCCAGAGATTCACAAGAACATTTTCTTGGACTTAATTGAAGCAATTTTTATCTTGGTCATTTTTAGAAATGTTCTCTGAGGCTTTCACATGTCCCCATTTCAAGTTTCAGATAAAATTAGACATGATGCATGAAGATCAAGCAAAGTCAAATGATGGCTAATCTAGGGCTGTGACAACTCACCCCCAATAAACAAGAATCTCGTCTCGAGATTCAAGAAGTGGAGTAAGAAGACAGAGGGGTCACAAAACTATCATAGGCTTCTCGATCCAACTGCCCTTCTCGGAGATGTTGATTCATTGCTCCAAATTGATCTTGACATCCTTGCTTACGAGATCTTCATCCAGCATGACAACGAGAAGAAAAGGAAAATCTAGAAGAATTGATCTTCTTGAAGATCGAGCAACTTAGGATCATCTTGATGATCACAAGATCAACTCATGGAGTGAGACATTGGAACATCTCTTGAGCTGAGACACAAAACACACATCGAGAGGGATGGAAGAACAACGACGAGGTTTGATTTGGTGGGCAACAATCCCACGCTTAAATAGATGGTGCATGGTTTCAAAGTAGCGAGGGGATAGTTGCCATGATACCATAACAAGACATCTTAAGGAAGGTGACTCGCAGAAATATTCCCTTAAGTGGCAAAAAGAATTACTTTTGATTCGGAGATCATTGAAACTCTTTACACCAGCCTAAGGCAGTCACAATCGATCATTTGAAGGAGTTCAAAAGAATGACATACTTGGACTAGAAAGGATGATGTGGACTACCTTGTTGAAGACAACGCAATGGATGATTTTTAGCTTATCATCGGAAATGGATGGGACCCATGGTAAGTCCACTTTTGAAGATGATCCTGAACAACAACTACTGAGGTGCAAGCTGGGAACAAAATGCAAATGTTGGGAATGATTCTAGTAACTGGGGAGAAACCCAAAAGTAGAGAGAGAGTCCACTGTTTGAAAAGGTTATAACATAACCGAGGAAACTAGAAGCAAATCCCAGTTAACGCCAACGGTAAAACCTAGTACTTGCGCATGCTCTCAAGCACTTGAGCATCTCCATATTCATCAAGGTTTTACCAATATCCGTGTCAAGGATCCTGGCAACACAACATACCACCATGATGAATAGTGATGGAGAATACGGATACAAAGGAAGATAACACCTTCTCAGACTTCCCCTTAGCGAGGCTAAGGAAACGAAATCTGGATGATCGACCGAGAGACATTTAGCACTCCGCTTCTAATGTTCTCCTTGATGTTCTAGCTAGACTCAAAATCATTCGGTATCTAGAATCATCAAATAAAGGCCTGACTTCGGAGGCACAAACATCCATAAGGATCAACTTTTAGTATGGATCATATGAAATCCTCATGGAGAAGATTGTCAAATTGCTTAATCCAGAAGCTACAACAATAGATCTTCCGGCTAGGTGTGTCGGCCAACATCAACCTTGTCGGGACCTACATCATAGATCTTGGAATAGTACCAACCATCATATCTGCCTGAGATTCAGATCTGGTTGGTAACAGGGTATTCCAGATAGCATGTCCGGAAAAGGAAAGTTTGCAACACAAACCAACGAGATGGCGTTGCGAGATTCTCGGGAGATGAACTTGGTAGCAAGCTCCAAAACATGAGCGGGTTCTGCTACAAGCATGTGAACACGTTGTCCAAGACAAGCGTGACCACGTGGTAGTCTTATAATAAAATACTACCAAGTTCAGGTTGGGAACCATCATCGAGGATAACAAAGTCATTACGCCAGTCCATGGATTAGATCCCAAGCATAGACTTCTCTTCCTTGAACAAATCAATCAGTGGCTTGGTGTGCTAGGAACACATATAGAATGGAGGCGGCCAGCCTATCAAATCATAGAGTACTTCGCACATATGCGTGACTAATTTGGGCTGATTCCAAGGGAAACAAAACAAACCTTTCTCAAACTCACGGCGGCAACTTGCACCAAATGCACATGAATTCGAGGAAGTCACTTCTTCCATCCAAGCATAAGCTTCATGAACGGAACACGAAGGCATTGCTTACAAAGTTTTCAACACTAGGTTGATGTTCAATATGAATCATGGGGGAGACAAAATGTTGCTGATGGGCTCAACAACAAATCATCGGAATTTCCATATCAGTGAACTTCCACCATCATGTGAACACTGTGGTAGCATTGGTCAGACCAAAAGATGTAATAGTGTATGCTCGAGGGATCAACCACAAGTAAGACAACATTATGAACATCGTTGGTTCTGATTTGACTTGACGATGGCCCATACTTAAGTCAAGGTTTGGACAAAACAATAGCTCCACCAATTGGTCATAGAGATCAATCGATGAAGATATCATCTTTCTTCAACACACATATACAAAGAGATATCCCTTTGGAAAGAACTAATTCGGATATAGCCTTTATCTTCCAACTCTCCAAGTTGTTGTTTAGCTTAACCAACTAGCTCAGGGTATCCAACACAGATTCTTGGAGAAAGAGTGGTTTATTGGAAAACCAACTTGATCACGAACTCAACATATCGGTCAGGGGACGACCTGGTGATACTCCCATGAAGATATCCAGAAAATCACGAACCACCGATATGTCTCTAAGCTCGAGAACAATCTTGCTTTTCAGAGCAAGACGATATGATCAAATAAGCAAGGGATTGAATAATCCTCACTCATTGATCGAAGAGTGTACCAGAAATAAGGACTAGGTAGCACGTTCAATCTTAGGATGATGATTTAATAACCAATACGCTAAGAATGAGAATATTGTCCATTAACTACCAAGCAACACGGTTGCTGGGAGTATTGATTTCACACATCATGGTTCACTTGTCGGCATTCCGGTTGTGACAACACGGGACCGAGGAAAGAAAAATGATGGCAAGAAGTATCACTGCGTCAAAAATTCATAAGAGGTGGTGCAATTCTCATGACATTCTTGACATAAAGATGGTAACACTCCAAGGTAGAACAGAGCAAAAGCTGGTTTGGCATTTTGATCTGTGGAATACAACTACTTTGATCCAATCCAAGATATGGATGAGGTTCTGGAGTTTGTTTCTCCTAGTCATTCTGGAATAGGATGGCTTGACGGGCCACAAGAATAATAAGCATCGATAACACGAATGCACACATACCCTTGGCTATCAACTGATAGAGGATGGTCGGAATACAAATGAAGAGGGACAACTCAAGAGGACATATATCTTTTTGAGTTGTGGATGCATAGATTAATATGTCGAACCAAGTTCAGCAGGTTTCTTCCAGATAACCCATGCAGGAAGGTAGAACTGGCGGAATCACAATTATAAATGCAGAACTCCTCAAGAGTACTCTGATTGTGAGCTTTTGGTTCAACAAACTTCTGCCATAAGTGGTTCATAGTATTTGGAAGTAGGAAATACCACGGACCTCGAGGACTGATGCAAAGGTTACTAATAACCTAAAGGAACGAGCAAACACTATCAACATGAAGTAAGTAGGGTGAATCTCGGGTTCAAAAACCCAGGAATAGAATACCTACTACTAAGTAACATCACGGGATGCTTTCAAGAAAGGTGGCCAGATTCATCACACTGGAAACACAAAACATGGATAGATTATTAGGTGCTCCTCTAAGACACTTAGGTCATAATAATAGCTCCAACATATATGTCGAGGCAACAGAGTACCTCAACTCACCGATTAGTGTGCTTAATCTGGCCCAAAAGGACAACGGGAACACGGAGGAAAGATTTGCAAATGCATCAGACTATTTAGAAACCTGGGATGACTCGGACAGCATAACGGTTGTAAATGCTTAAAAAGATTTGAGACATCCTGCAAAATGGTGGCATAACCACTCAACATCACAATATGAAGGTTCTGAGGCCAGTTATGAACATATGGAAGTAGTAGGAACTGAACTGAGGCTTGAACTCAACAATCCTAGGCAACTACGGTTTCGTAACACGTCATCCTGAGAGATAGAAGAGAAGCCTAGTTCTTAACCTCGTAGAAAAGATAAGATGACTCAGATCAGAAGGTCATGGGGATAAGGAGTAAAAAGAGCCTTATGTTTCCTTCCACAATCAATTCCCTTATATAACTGAAGCATTTCTATACACGACTTCGACCAGTATGGCTTGGTAATCCTACAGGCAGTCAGGCTCTGATACCAAAGCTGTCAGGACCCCGATCCTAAGTCACACTGATCTAGCATGTAACACATCATATCACTTTGCGGCCTCACACACGGTATTCCCACGGGTGCCACCTTACCTGGCGCGGGACCGTTTGCGCCTTTTGGCTCACGTATATGATAGTGTCGCTAGCATCCATATGACAAAGAACCTGGGCCGACATGACTAGTCGTGAACCCAAGGTGGCACTAACTCATGGGAACAGGCATACATGAATCACATCGAGCATGTCGGTCAGCAGCGTGTGAATCCGGGCTGTAGCACTGGGCTAACAGGACTCCGGGAACCCGGGCTGTAGCAGGCTAGGCAGGACTCTGGATGTCACCGCGTGACATTTCCCTGAAGGGACAGACACAGGAACGAAGTGAAACACATGCTGGCCAGTCAAGTGTCCCGAGCAGTAGTGCTGGGCTAGCAGGACTCCGGTGAACTGGGCTGTAGCGGACTACTATCGCTCAGAAAGCACTAGACTACATTTCCCCATATGATAGGCTGCCAAGGATAAACAACTAGATTGTCGGATCCCACTCATACCAAGCATTTCAATCATACACACAATATGCCTGATATGAGTACATACAACATGGCATCACAACAAGACTCTACGACTCAAGTATTTATTGATATGGTTTGGTATCTAGGACATCAAGTAAAAGGTCGGACTTCGGGAGCTCAAGAATCCATAAGGAACAGCTATTGGAATAAATCCTACAAAATCCTTATGGGGAGGTGGCCAACTTTCTCAATCAAGATACTACAATAATAAGTCTTCCGGCCGGGTGCGTTGGCCATGACATCCACTTTACCGGGTTACAGAGAGACCAATATTATAGTTCTTGAGAAACGTTCCAACCATCATATCTGCTTGAGATTCAGATCTGGCTGGTAACAGGATATTTCAGACAGCATGTCCGGAAAAAGGAAGTTTGCAACACAAACCGACGAGATGACGTTGCGAGATTCTCGGGAAATGAACTACGATAGCAAGCTCCAAAACATGAGCTGGTTCTGCTACATACATGTGAACACACTGTCCCAGACAAGCATGATCACGTAGTAGTCTTATAACAAAACACTACCAAGTTCAGGTGGGGAACCATTATTGAAGATAACGAAGTCTTCTGCATGTCCGTCTGGGCCCTTTGGGAATAGCAGTTGAACTTATTACCCTTGAACAAATCAATCAGTGGCTTTGTGTACTAGGAGATACATATGGAATGGAGGTAGCGAGCCTTTCAAACCATAGCATACTTCGCACATGCATGACTGACTTGGGATGGTAACAGAGGAAACAAAAACAATCTTTCTCGAACTCACGGCGGCAACTTGGACCAAATGCACGTGAAACAGAGAAAGTCACTTCTTCCATCCAACATATGCTTCATGAACGGGACATGAAGATAATGCTTATAAAAGTTTCCAACACTAGGTTGATGTTCAACATGAGTCATGGGGGAGACAAAATGTTGTTGATGGGCTCAACAACAACTCATCGGAATTTCCATATCACTGGACTTCCACCATCATATGAACACGGTGATAGCATTGGTCAGACCAAAAGATGTAATGGTGTATGCTCGAGGGATCAACCATGAGTAAGACAACATTACGAACATCGTTGGTTCTGATTTGACTTGATGATGGCCCATACTTAAGTCAAAGTTTGGACAAAACAATAGCTCCACCAATTGGTCATGGAGATCAATCGATGAAGATATCATCTTTCTTCAACACACATATACAAAGAGATATCCCTTTAGAAAGAACCAAATTCGGCAAAGCTTTTTATCTTCCAACTCTCCAAGTTGTTGTTTAGCTCAACCAACTAGCTCAGGGATATCCAACACAGATTCCTGGAGAAGGAGTGATTTATAAGAAAATCAACTTGATCATGAACTCAACATAGCGGTCAGGTGACAACCAGGTAATACTTCCGAGAGGATATTCGGAAAATCATGAACCACCGATATGTTACTAAGCTCGAGATCAACCTTGCTTTTCAGGGCAAGAAGATATGATCAAAAAGAGTAAGGGATTGAATAATCCTAACTCATTGATCGAAGAGTGCACCGGAAAAATGGACTAGGTAGCACGATCAATCTTAGATTGATGATTTAATAACCAACACGCTAAGAATTAGAATATTGTCCATTAACTACCAAGCAACACGGTTGCTGGGAGTATTGATCTCACACATCCTGGTTCACTTGTCGGCATTTCGGTTGTGACAACATGGGACCGAGGAATGAAAAAATGATAGCGAGAAGTATCACTGCGTCAAGAATTCATAAGAGGTGGTGCAATTCTCATGACAATCATGACATAAGGAGGCAACACTCCAAGGTAGAACAGAACAAAAGCTGGATTGGCATTTCGATCTGCGGAATACAACTGCTTTGACCCATTCCTAGATATGGATGAGGTACTGGAGTTTGTTTCTCCTAGTCATTCCAGAATAGAATGGCTTGACAGACCACAAGAATAAAAGGCACCAATAAACACGAATGCACACATACTCTTGACTAACAAGTGATAGGCTAAGGTCGGAATACAACTAAAGGGGGGAACAACTCAAGGAACATATAAATTTTTTTTGAGTTGTGGAAGCATGGATTAGTATGTCGAACGAGTTCAACATATTTCTTCCGGATAACCCATGCAGAAAGGTGGAACTGGTAGAATCACAATTATGGATGGAGAACTCATCAAAAGCACTCTGGTTGTGATATTTTTGGTTCAAACGAATTTTTGCCAAGGATGGTTCATAGTATTTGGAAGAAGGAAATACCACGGACCTCGAGGACTATCGCATGGGTTATTAATATCCTAAAGGAACTAGCAACACTATCAACATGAGGTAAATAGGGTGAATCTCGGGTTCAAGAACCTAGGAGAAGAATACCTACTACTAAATGGCATCACGGGATGCTTTCGAGAATGGTGGCCAGAATCATCACACTAGGAATATGAAACATTGCTAGACTACTAGGTGATCCTCTAAGACACCTAGGGTCATAATACTAGTCCCAACATATATGTCAAGGCAAGGAGTACCTCAACAGACGATTATTAGTGTACTTATTCCAACCAAAAGGACATCGGGAACAGGAAGGAAGAATTTGCAAATGCATCAGATAGTTTTAGAAACCTGGGATGACTCAAACAGCATAATGGCCGTAAATGCTCAAAAAGATTTGAGACATCCTGCAAAATGGTGGCATAACCACTCAATACACAATATCAAGGTTCCGAGACCAACTATGAACACACGGAAGTAGTAGGAACTGAACTGAGGCTTGAACTCAACAATCCTAGGCAACTACGATTTAGTAACACGTCATCCTGAGAGATAGAAGAGAAACCTAGTTCTTAACCCCGTAGAGAAGATAAGATGACTCAGATCAGAAGGTCATGAGGATAAGGAGTAAAAAGAGCCCTACGTTCCCTTCCACAATCAATTCCCTTATATAACTAAAGCATTTCTAGACACAACTTCGACCAGTATGGCTTGGTAATCCTACAGGCAGTCAGGCTCTGATACCAAAGCTGTCAGGACCCTGATCCTAAGTCACACCGATCCAGCTGCATAAAATTATCCAGGGGAGAACATCAGCACATCAAGGAGCCGGGCGCGCCCACCTCTGATACCAAAGCTGTCAGGACCCGATCCTAAGTCACACCGATCCAGCTGCATAAAATTATCCAGGGGAGAACATCAGCACATCAAGGAGAACATTAGAAGCGGAGTGCTAAATGTCTCTCGGTCGATCATCCAGATTTTGTTCCCTTGGCCTTGCTAAGGTGAAATCTGAGAAAGTGTTATCTTCCTTTGCATCTGCATTATCCATCACCATTCATCATGGTGGTATGTTGTGTTGCCAGGATCCTTGACACGGATATTAGTAAAACCTTGATGAATATGGAGGTGCTCAAGTTCTTGAGAGCACGCGCTAGCACCAGGTTTTACCGTTGGCGTTAACTGGGATTTGCTTCCAGTTTCCTCGGTTATGTTATAACCTTTTCAAACAGTGGACTCACTCTCGACTGTTGAGTTCTTCCCCAGTTACCAGAATCATTCCCAACATTTGCATTTTGTTCCCAGCTTGCACCTCAGTAGTTGTTGTTCATGATCATCTTCAAAAGTGGACTACCATGGGTCCCATCCATTTCCGATGATAAGCTAAAAATCATCCATTGTGTTGTCTTCAACAAGGTAGTCCACATCATCCATCCTAGTCGGAGTATGCCATTCTTCGAACCCTTCCAACGATCGATTGTGATTACCTCAGGCTGGTATAAAGAGTTTCAATGATCTTTGTATCAAAAGTAATTCTTTTTGCCACTTAAGGGAAATGCTCTACGAGTCACCTTTCCCTAAGGTGTCCCGTTTTGGAATCATGGCAATTTCTCCCTCGCTGTTCTACAACCCTTGTCAGATTGTTTCTTTCGTCATTTCCAAGGTGTATTTTACCTCTCAGCTCCAGAGATGTTTCTACGTCTCATTCCGAGTTGATCCTGAATTGTTCGATCCTCGAGAAGATCGATTCTTCTAGAGTTTTCCTTTTTCTCTCTCGTTGTTGTGCTGGTTGAAGTTTCCGAAGCAAGACGTCGAGACAAAGATGGTGACTGAATCAACATTCATTTGAAGTGCAATCTGGATCGTGAAGATCATGTTAACTTTGTGTCCCCTCTGCCTTCTTACCTCACGTCTTGAAATCTCGGGACGAGATTCTTGTTTAGTAGGGGTGAGCTGTCACATCCCTAGCTTCTGGTAATGCTCTAGGCTAGCTTCATGTGTGCACCATGTCTAAATTCTGAAATTTGAAATGAGGAAATTGAAAGCCTCGGAAATCATTTTAATAAAGGGGCAAGAAACCCTAAAATTGCAATCAGTAAATCCAAAATGCCCTAGAAATAGCTCTGACAATTTTGGCAAGAGTTATAAATCAAACCAAAATTTTGGAACATTTCTAAGGAATTATTTGGGCTCTGATTTTAAATCAATATTCTATTTGAATTTGGAGTTATATACATAATATATAATGAATATATTTTCAAATGCCCTGAGATATTTTATGTATTTGAGGAGTAGACCATAAGCGACATAAAATCATCCAGGGGAGTTTTGGCACTGCTTTCAAATTTGTTTGAATTTGAATTCAGTGGCAATTAAATAAAACAAAATAGAAGAAAAATTAAAAAAGAGCAGAAGACCTACCAGGCGCTTACCTGTCCAGCCTGGCCGGCCTGCTACTGTGCGGCCCAGCCCACAGCGCCGTGCCAGTCACCCTCAACCTCCTGCCAGGAGGATGAGAGGAGCGTGGCCACCGCGCGCGAGCACGCGACCCGCCACCTCCTGCTCCCCACCGTTGCCCCGACGCGCCCAGACGACGCCACGACACCCCTGGCTCCCTCCCTCTCTTCTCCCTCACTCGTCGCCCTCTCTCCCCTCCTCTGCTCTCTCTTCCCGAGCACCACCGAGTGGAGGCCGTCGCCACCGACGCCGTTCGCCGCGGCCACAGCCACCGCCTCGCCTCCCCGATGCCGCCCAAAGCTCCGCCTCGACCTACTCTTCCTCCTCACCGCTCCAAGCGACACCGGGAGCCCTGCAGTGACGCCATCACCGTCGTCTTCACCGACGGGCACCGAAGATCGCCGGCCCCGATTCTCCGTCTCCAGGTCGTCCCCGAGCCCGCTGGCCTTCTCGGCCGCATCCTTGTGAGCTCCTACACCTCCCCCCCATGCTCGCCCCCTCTGTTTCATCCACTAACCGCGGCCTCTGTTGAGCCCGAGAGCTTGCCGCCGACGAGTTCGCCATTGCCGCAGCTAGCAACCTCGAATGACCAAACCGAGCACGTAGTTGTGCTCAGCGTGCTCCCGGGAGGCCATAGCACTGCTCACCTCGTTGTCTCGTACACCGTAGCATCGCATCGGTCGAGCCCGAACTCCGTCCGCCGCCGAGGTCGACGCCGTGCCCAACTCCGGCCACCTCGCAACCTCCCCCTGCCACAGTTGGATGCGCATGAGCCCCACCTCCTCGCAGGTGGGCTCGGCCATCGATTTGGTCGCCGGAGCCGCCGTCCCGATCATCGCCGCCGCGTCTGTGTGTTCGCCGGTGTTGAACTCCGATGATATGACGTGTCCCATCATTAGCAGCAAACAGCCCCGTTAATTAACCTCCCAAGACACTGACAGCTTTGGTATCAGAGCCTGACTGCCTGTAGGATTACCAAGCCATACTGGTCGAAGTTGTGTCTAGAAATGCTTTAGTTATATAAGGGAATTGATTGTGGAAGGGAACGTACGGCTCTTTTTACTCCTTATCCTCATGACCTTCTGATCTGAGTCATCTTATCTTCTCTACGGGGTTAAGAACTAGGTTTCTCTTCTATCTCTTAGGATGACGTGTTACTAAACCGTAGTTGCCTAGGATTGTTGAGTTCAAGCCTCAGTTCAGTTCCTACCACTTCCGTGTGTTCATAGTTGGTCTCGGAACCTTGATATTGTGTATTGAGTGGTTATGCCACCATTTTGCAGGATGTCTCAAATCTTTTTGAGCATTTACGGCCGTTATGCCGTCCGAGTCATCCCAGGTTTCTAAAACTATCTGATGCATTTGCAAATTCTTCCTTCCTGTTCCCGATGTCCTTTTGGTTGGAATAAGTACACTAATAATCGTCTGTTGAGGTACTCCTTGCCTTGACATATATGTTGGGACTAGTATTATGACCCTAGGTGTCTTAGAGGATCACCTAGTAGTCTAGCAATGTTTTATATTCCTAGTGTGATGATTCTGGCCACCATTCTCGAAAGCATCCCGTGATGCCATTTAGTAGTAGGTATTCTTCTCCTGGGTTCTTGAACCCGAGATTCACCCTATTTATCTCATGTTGATAGTGTTGCTAGTTCCTTTAAGATATTAATAACCCATGCGATAGTCCTCGAGGTCCGTGGTATTTCCTTCTTCCAAATACTATTAACCATCCTTGGCAGAAATTCGTTTGAACCAAAAATATCACAACCGGAGTGCTTTTGATGAGTTCTCCATCCATAATTGTGATTCTGCCAGTTCTACCTTTCTGCATGGGTTATCCGGAAGAAATATGTTGAACTCGTTCGACATACTAATGCATGCGTCCACAACTCAAAAAAAATTATATGTTCCTTGAGTTGTTCCCCCCTTTAGTTGTATTCCGACCTTAGCCTATCACTTGTTAGTCAAGAGTATGTGTGCATTCATGTTTATCGGCCCGTGCTCGCCCCCTCTATTTCATCCTCTAACCGCGGCCTCTGTTGAGCCCGAGAGCTCGCCGCCGACAAGTTCGCCATTGCCGCAGCTAGCGACCTCGAATGACCAAACCGAGCACGTAGTTGTGCTCAGCGTGCTCCCAGGAGGCCATCGCACTGCTCACCTCGTTGTCTCGTACACCGTAGCATCGCATCGGTCGAGCCCGAACTCCGGCCGCCGCCGAGGTCGACGCCGTGCCCAACTCCGGCCACCTCGCAACCTCCCCCTGCCACAGTTGGATGCACACGAGCCCCAGCTCCTCGCAGGTGGGCTCGGCCATCGATTTGGTCGCCGGAGCCGCCGTCCCGATCATCGCCGCCGCGTCTGTGTGTTCGCTGGCGTTGAACTCCGATGATATGACGTGTCCCGTCATTAGCAGCAAACAGCCCCGTTAATTAACCTCCCAAGACACTGACAGCGGGCCCTGTCCCTTAATTAACCACAGGACTTAGATTTAACTTAATCTCGGTGGCCCCACGCGTCAGGGTTGACTAGCTGATGTGGCAGTTGACCGGGGCCACCTGTCAGCGACACTAACTGGCCCTGAGTCACTGACCAGTGGGCCCCATTGGTCAGGTTTGACCTTGACCGACCCCGTTGACCTGATGACGTCATAGTGACATCATGCTAACGCAGTAAAGCTTTTCTGGGATTTTAAATAAATCAGAAATGATTTATTTATTTCAGAAAATTGCCTAAACTTCTAAAAATCATAGAAAATCAACCGTAACTCCAAATGAAATAATTTATATATGAAAAATTATCAGAAAAATTCAAGGAATCCATCTGTACCATTTTCATGCATGTTTGGACAATGTTTGTCCTCTGTTTTGGACAAAACAAATAAAGGACATTTAAATAATCACATATGGAGTTGGAATTTGAATCATGTATTCAAACCAACTCCATTTAAATCATAGCTAGATGCATTAGCTCAAATCACAGCATATTGCCATGTCATGATCATGCATCATATTGTTGCATTGCATTGATTGTGTCCTTCTCTGTTTGCCGGTAACCGTCCCCTCTCAGTCGACGATGTTTCCGACGCTGTGATCGTTGACACCGATGAAGAACTATACTATCTTCAGAAGTGCCAGGCAAGCAAAACCCCCTTGTTCATTCCGATACAATCCCACTCTCTCGCTCCTGCTCTCTTTTACTGCATTAGGACAACAACGTTTCAACTGTTACGTGCTGCGGTAGCTGAACCCCTTTCCTCTGCATGACCTGTCATTGCCACAGTAAATAGATGAAACCCAAACGATGACACTAGGCATAACCACTCAACATCACAATATCAAGGTTCTAAAATTTGATGATTTTTTTTCACAAATTTGCAAAAATGTCAATAATTTGAAGAAAAAATTTCATGGATTTAAAAGATTCACGAGTTTGAAATTTTAACAAAAAAAGGATACGAAAAAGGAAAAAATAAAAACAAAATAAAAGCCAAGTGAAAAACCGAAGAAAAGCCAGGTCAAAAAACAACTTGGAAGCTTCCCCAAAACCAACCTGGGGACTTCTGAAAGCTTCCCAAAACCGGCACGGAAACTCTCACTCCTATATTGTTAATGAGTCGGCCCACAGAAATTCTATCGACACAAGGGGGAGGGGGTCCGCTAGTTGGGGAAAATGCCTAAACCGGCACTACATAAGCAAGGTAGCCTACCTTCTTAGGCGCTGACAAATGGCATATTGCATGTGCGCTACTTATCGCAACCTGGGAGCTTTCTTTTTTCGTACATTGATTTATTTAAAATATTTTATCTCTTGAACTGTGCTTTCAAATCCCGAACCATTTTCACCGTCGGATTTCTCGCGTTCAGATCTTCAAAAATAGATTCCATGTTAATAAATTTCGACAAAAAAAATTCATGGAAAAACTGGGAGAAAATAATCGAAGTTGTGCTTCTCGCGGAAGCAAATTTGTGCCTTCATGAGAAGTAAATCTGTGTTTCTCATGGATGCAAAATAAAAAAGTTTTTTTTCCTTTCTGGGAGGCACAACTGTGCTTCTCGTGAAAACAAATATGTGTCTTCTCAAGAAGCAATATGTGCTTCTTGTGAAAAAAAACACATGTTTTTCCTTTTCAAGACATACAGTTGTTTTTCTCATGGAAGCAAATCTATGCCTCCACGAGAAGTAAATATGTGCTTCTCGTTGAAGAAAAAACATGTTTTTTTCTTTTTGAGAGGCACAACCATGCTTTTTACGGAAGCAAATATGTGCTTCTATCGAAGAGAAAATAAATATGTTTTTTTTCCTTTTCGAGAGACACAAATGTGCTTTTTGTGGAAGCAAATTTGTGCCCCTGCGAAGTAAATATGTGCTTCTTGCAAAAGCAAAAAAAAAACATGTTTTTCTATTCTTTCCAAGAGGCAGATGTGCTTCTCGTGGAAGCAAATATGTGCCTTCACGAGAAGTAAATTTGTGTTTCTTGTGGAAGCACAAAATCATGAGGAACCGTCCAGCAAGCGACAGATGGCGGTGGCTGGATGTACCACTTGACATGCTCTCATCCCACCAAATGACCCTCATGCGGCTCCCGCAATGGGTATCCCTTAAAGTTGCTCTCGAATAGGAGCTCCCGCCCAGCCTTGCTCACTTTCGGCAGGTAGTTGGGCCGCACCCGAGGTTCTTCTCCCTCTTGATTTGCTAAACTCAGGTAGGTGAGCTCCTATACGGTGCTATTGTTGTTCTTGCCTGGTTTATTTTTGGTTGACTGGTTGACAAGTTGGCCTATGAGGGCTTCCCGGTTGGCTTTTTGAAAAAAAAAATAAGAATCTTGAAAGTTCATACAAAAAAAATTAAAAAGTTTATGAATTTATAATAGAAACGGAAAAATTCAGAAGTTCATGAATTTTAAGAAGGTCCGTGAATTTGAGTTCATGAAATTGAAAAAAAACACGCAATTGAAAAGGTTCATGGATTTAAAAAAATAATTTCACAAAAAATCATACTTTTGAAAAACGGAAAAAGTAAATTTAAAAGAATAAAAAAATTAAAATAAAAAATAACACAGCTGAATAAAATATGGGTAAAATAAAATCTAAATAAATCAGCCAAGAAACCGGAGGAAACCTGCTAGAAGGTTACCAAAACCGGTGTTGGGAGATAAAGGTTTTGGCTGGGCTGTTTTGCTACTGCATGAATACGGGGGCTCCAACCACCCATTAACGCTATAACTGACCCAATGGGCGGTGAATAGAATTTGCTAGACCTAGGCGGGAGCAACTAGTTAACGAGTGCTTTTTCGGGAGCCTCGCAATAATCAGCGCCACTTAACGCGCTCTCAGTTATTCGTCACGTGTTGCGCTCTAGACGCTCACTTCGGATTTTGTTTTTTTATTTTTTCGCACGCGTTTTCGGCTTTTTAAATGGTTTTTTCCGGGGTTTTTTGACGTTTTGGTTTTTCCCCGGTCTTGCTTAGCTTTTCGATCAAAAAAAATTTGAAAAAAAATTGCGTGAAAAAAGCATTCTCTTTTTTTCTTTCGTGAAAGTCACGGTTTTTTTCCGCGAGAGGCACGGTTGTGCTTTAGCGAGAGTCACGACCATGCCTTTTAAGAAACGAAAAAAACGCGTTTTCTGTTTTTTTTCTTTCGCGAGAGTCACGGTTTTGCTTCCGCGAGAGGCACGGCTGTGCTTTCGCGAGAATCACGGTCGTGGCTCTCGGAAAGGAAAAACAAAACGCGTTTTCTGATTATTATTTTTCTTTCGCGAGAGTCACGGTTTTGCTTCCGCGAGAGGCACGGTTGTGCTTTCGCGAGAGTCACGGCCGTGCTTCTCAGAAAGGGAAAAAACGTGTTTTCTGTTTTTTTCTTTCGTGAGAGTCACGGTTTTACTTCCGCGAGAGGCACGGTTGTGTTTTCGCGATAGTCATGGCCATGCCTCTCAGAAACAAAAAAAAACGCATTTTTTATTTTTTTTCCTTTCACGAGAGTCACGGTTTTGCTTCCACAAGAGGCACGGACGTGATTTCGTGAGAGGCACGGGCATGCCTCTTTCGGTAAGAGAAAAAAATTGTGCTCCCGGTTTCGGTTTTTTCACCCGGTTTTTTTCGTCCGGTTTTTTCATGAAAAAAATTCGTCAAAGCCTATCAAAATGGGATCTAGTTTTGAAGATCTTGACGCGAGGAATCCAATAGTGAAAACGGTTCGAGATTTGGACGCACGGTTTAAAAGATAAAACGTTTTGAATAAACGGATCTACGAAAAAAGGAAAAACTCTCAGGTTGCGACAAGTGACGCGCTGCATGTGCGCCACTTGTCGCGACCTGAGAAAGTGGAGTGTTCTTTGCAACGAGTCTCTACTCCTAATGGACGAATTGGTTGAATAGTCCCCCCCCCCACACTTTCAACCGGTTTATTTTCAACTGGTTTATTTTCAACCGGTTTTTCTTCGTCCCACCTCCCACCAGCCCCTCCCACCGGTTTTTCTCTTTTCTCGTCTGACCGGCAATACCCAACGTATTTATGGTAATCAATCATAATTAATCCACGTATAGTAATAAATCAATTCAGGTATGGTAAGGTCATAACTCAGAAAATTTTGAACATGGCAATTATATGGTAATAAATTTAAATTACCCCAAAGGCTATCAATCCAGATATGGTAAGGCCATAACTCGGAAAATATCGAATATGGTAATAAATTTAAATTACCACCAGGTATGGTAAGGCTATCCACGTATAGTAATAAATCATATAGTAATAAATCATAATTAATCCACGTATAGTAATAAATCAATCCAGGTATGGTAAGGTCATAACTCAGGAAATTTTGAATATGGTAATTATATGGTAATAAATTTAAATTACCCCAAAGGCTATCAATCCAGGTATGGTAAGGCCATAACTCGGGAAATATCGAATATGGTAATAAATCAGCGATCCGTCCGCATTACTAGCTCATCCGATAAATTAGCGATCGAGTAATTAAACCGTGCAGTAATTAGTACTCCCTCTGTATATGGAAGGAACCGCCGGAGTATTCCATAGATTAGCCACAGGATTTTGGCAATCTCGCTGTGGCATCTCGGATTTCGGAAATCACGCGCCCGCAGACGCCGCCGTGCCCCCCCCCCCCTGCAACCACTGCCGGAGTCGGAGGCGAACGTGATCGCAATCGCGACGTGTATATATATACAAGCACGTACTACGTGCACAAGGGCCTGCAAGCAAACCCCAGTGCTCCTGATCACCATGCATTTCTTCCAGGTCGTCATGGCGTGGATGTTCCCGTGCGCCGTGTGGGCGGCGATGGCGCCGGCCATGGCGACGGCAGCGACCACGGACGGCGCTTCGAGCGTTGAGCAGGGCAGCTCCTCGTCGCCGGCGTTCGGCCCTGGCGACGCTAAGGTGGCCTCCGACCCGGGCTCCTCCCCGGCGTCGAGGTCGTCCACCTCCTCCTCCTTGCTCGGCGCCCGAAGCAGCTCGTCGAACAGCGCGCGCTCACCGGTGAGGGAGGAAGGTGACACGGCCGCACGGAAGGGCCACGCGCTAAGGCGGTGCCTGCGCAGGTTCGCCAGAAATCTGCAGCGCGCCGGTGCTGCGGACGAGCGGCCAGACGGGCGCGGGAGACGGAAGGGCCGGGCGACGAAGCCGGACGGGAGGGTCGCCGCCAGCAAGGACGGCACCGCCCGGGCGAGGGAGGAGGCCGTCGCGAGCGCGATCGCCTACTGCAAGGCTGTGTTTTGATTTTCGGCCGAAAAAAATGGATTTCGACCGAATTTCGGCCATCTCGGCCTGGGGCGAAAAGTATATTTAGGCCGAAATTGCTCAAATTTGGTAAATTTTGGTCAAATTTAAGTCAAATCGCAGTTAAAATTTGATCAAATTTCAGCCGAAATTTTTGAAAATGGCCGAAATTCGTCCATCTCGGCCTAGGGCGAAAAAAAGCTCAAACCGAAAATCAAAACACAGCTGCAAGGAGTCGAGTCGGCAGCGCTGCAGGCCGCCGTTGGCTCCCTCGCCCAGCTTGGACGGCTGGCTCCTCGTTCGTCCGGAGGAGGAGATCGGCACCAACGCCACGAGCGCCGTCTCGCCCTGCGAATGCGAGGCGCAGGGCACCTCGAGCGCCGCCACTTTCAATGGACGAATTGGTTGAATAGTCCCCCCCACTTTCAACCGTTTATTTTCAACCGGTTTTTCTTCGTCCCACCTCCCACCAGCCCCTCCCACCGGTTTTTCTCTTTTCTCGTCTGACCGGCAATATCCAACGTATTTATGGTAATCAATCATAATTAATCCACGTATAGTAATAAATCAATCCAGGTATGATAAGGTCATAACTCAGGAAATTTTGAGTATGGCAATTATATGGTAGTAACTTTAAATTACCCCAAAGGCTATCAATCCAGATATGGTAAGGCCATAACTCGGAAAATATCGAATATGGTAATAAATTTAAATTACCACCAGGTATGGTAAGGCTATCCACGTATAGTAATAAATCATATAGTAATAAATCATAATTAATCCACGTATAGTAATAAATCAATCCAGGTATGGTAAGGTCATAACTCAGGAAATTTTGAATATGGTAATTATATGGTAATAAATTTAAATTACCCCAAAGGCTATCAATCCAGGTATGGTAAGGCCATAACTCGGGAAATATCGAATATGGTAATAAATCAGCGATCCGTCCGCATTACTAGCTCATCCGATAAATCAGCGATCGAGTAATTAAACCATGCAGTAATTAGTACTCCCTCCGTATATGGAAGGAACCGCCGGAGTATTCCATAGATTAGCCACAGGATTTTGGCAATCTCGCTGTGGCATCTCGGATTTCGGAAATCACGCGCTCGCAGACGCCGCCGTGCCCCCCCCTGCAACCACCGCCGGAGTCGGAGGCGAACGCGATCGCAATCGCGACGTGTGTATATATACAAGGACGTACTACGTGCACAAGGGCCTGCAAGCAAACCCCAGTGCTCCTGATCACCATGCATTTCTTCCAGGTCGTCATGGCGTGGATGTTCCCGTGCGCCGTGTGGGCGGCGATGGCGCCGGCCGTGGCGACGGCAGCGACCATGGACGGCGCTTCGAGCGTTGAGCAGGGCAGCTCCTCGTCGCCGGTGTTCGGCCCTGGCGACGCTAAGGTGGCCTCCGACCCGGGCTCCTCCCGGCGTCGAGGTCGTCCACCTCCTCCTCCTTGCTCGGCGCCCGAAGCAGCTCGTCGAACAGCGCGCGCTCACCGGTGAGGGAGGGCGGTGACACGGCCGCACGGAAGGGCCACGCGCTAAGGCGGTGCCTGCGCAGGTTCGCCAGAAATCTGCAGCGCGCCGGTGCTGCGGACGAGCGGCCAGACGGGCGCGGGAGACGGAAGGGCCGGGCGACGAAGCCGGACGGGAGGGTCGCCGCCAGCGAGGACGGCACCGCCCGGGCGAGGAAGGAGGCCGTCGTGAGCGCCATCGCCTACTGCAAGGCTGTGTTTTGATTTTCGGCCGAAAAAAATGAATTTCGGCCAAATTTCGGCCATCTCGGCCTGGGGTGAAAAGTATATTTAGGCCGAAATTGCTCAAATTTGGTAAATTTTGGTCAAATTTAAGTCAAATATCTACTCCTAATGGACGAATTGGTTGAATAGTCCCCCCCACTTTCAACCGGTTTATTTTCAACCGGTTTTTCTTCGTCCCACCTCCCACCAGCCCCTCCCATCGGTTTTTCTTTTTTCTCGTCTGACCGGCAATACCCAACGTATTTATGGTAATCAATCATAATTAATCCACGTATAGTTGTAAATCAATGCAGGTATGGTAAGGTCATAACTCAGGAAATTTTGAATATGGCAATTATATGGTAATAAATTTAAATTACCCTAAAGGCTATCAATCCAGATATGGTAAGGCCATAACTCGGAAAATATCAAATATGGTAATAAATTTAAATTACCACCAGGTATGGTAAGGCTATCCACGTATAGTAATAAATCATATAGTAATAAATCATAATTAATCCACGTATAGTAATAAATCAATCCAGGTATGGTAAGGTCATAACTCAGGAAATTTTGAATATAGTAATTATATGGTAATAAATTTAAATTACCCCAAAGGCTATCAATCCAGGTATGGTAAGGCCATAACTCGGGAAATATCGAATATGGTAATAAATCAGCGATCCGTCCGCATTACTAGCTCATCCGATAAATCAGCGATCGAGTAATTAAACCGTGCAGTAATTAGTACTCCCTCCGTATATGGAAGGAACCGCCGGAGTATTCCATAGATTAGCCACAGGATTTTGGCAATCTCGCTGTGGCATCTCGGATTTCGGAAATCACGCGCTCGCAGACGGCGCCGTGCCCCCCCCCCCCTGCAACCACCGCCGGAGTCGGAGGCGAACGCGATCGCAATCGCGACGTGTGTATATATACAAGGACGTACTACGTGCACAAGGGCCTGCAAGCAAACCCCAGTGCTCCTGATCACCATGCATTTCTTCCAGGTCGTCATGGCGTGGATGTTCTCGTGCGCCGTGTGGGCGACGATGGTGCCGGCCGTGGCGACGGCAGCGACCACGGACAGCGCTTCGAGCGTTGAGCAGGGCAGCTCCTCGTCACCGGTGTTCGGCCCTGGCGACGCTAAGGTGGCCTCCGACCCGGGCTCCTCCCCGGCGTCGAGGTCGTCCACCTCCTCCTCCTTGCTCGGCGCCCGAAGCAGCTCGTCGAACAGCGCGCGCTCACCGGTGAGCGAGGGCGGTGACACGGCCGCACGGAAGGGCCACGCGCTAAGGCGGTGCCTGCGCAGGTTCGCCAGAAATCTGCAGCGCGCCGGTGCTACGGGCGAGCGGCCAGACGGGCGCGGGAGACGAAAGGGCCGGGCGACGAAGCCGGACGGGAGGGTCGCCGCCGGCGAGGACGGCACCGCCCGGGCGAGGGAGGAGGCCGTCGTGAGCGCGATCGCCTACGGCAAGTGCAAGGAGTCGAGCCGGCAGCGCTGCAGGCCGCCGTTGGCTCCCTCGCCCAGCTTGGACGGCTGGCTCCTCGTTCGTCCGGAGGAGGAGATCGGCACCAGCGCCACGAGCGCCGTCTCGCCCTGCGAATGCGAGGCGCGCAGGGCACCTCGAGCGCCGCCACTTTCAATGGACGAATTGGTTGAATAGTCCCCCCCACTTTCAACCGGTTTATTTTCAACCGGTTTATTTTCAACCGGTTTTTCTTCGTCCCACCTCCCACCAACCCCTCCCACCGATTTTTCTCTTTTCTCGTCTGACCGGCAATAAACAACGTATTTATGGTAATCAATCATAATTAATCCACGTATATTAATAAATCAATCCAGGTATGGTAAGGTCATAACTCAGGAAAATTTGAATATGGCAATTATATGGTAATAAATTTAAATTACCCCAAAGGCTATCAATCCAGATATGGTAAGGCCATAACTCGGGAAATATCGAATATGGTAATAAATTTAAATTACCACCAGGTATGGTAAGGCTATCCACGTATAGTAATAAATCATATAGTAATAAATCATAAATAATCCACGTATAGTAATAAATCAATCCAGATATGGTAAGGTCATAACTCAGGAAATTTTGAATATGGTAATTATATGGTAATAAATTTAAATTACCCCAAAGACTATCAATCCAGGTATGGTAAGGCCATAACTCGGGAAATATCGAATATGGTAATAAATCAGCGATCCGTCCGCATTACTAGCTCATCCGATAAATCAGCGATCGAGTAATTAAACCGTGCAGTAATTAGTACTCCCTTCGTATATGGAAGGAACCGCCGGAGTATTCCATAGATTAGCCACAGGATTTTGGCAATCTCGCTGTGGCATCTCGGATTTCGGAAATCACGCGCCCGCAGACGCCGCCGTGCCCCCCTGCAACCACCGCCGGAGTCGGAGGCGAACGCGATCGCAATCGCGACGTGTATATATATACAAGGACGTACTACGTGCACAAGGGCCTGCAAGCAAACCCCAGTGCTCCTGATCACCATGCATTTCTTCCAGGTCGTCATGGCGTGGATGTTCCCGTGCGCCGTGTGGGCGGCGATGGCGCCGGCCGTGGCGACGGCAGCGACCATGGACGGCGCTTCGAGCGTTGAGGAGGGCAGCTCCTCGTCGCCAGCGTTCGGCCTTGGCGACGCTAAGGTGGCCTCCGACCCGGGCTCCTCCCCGGCGTCGAGGTCGTCCACCTCCTCCTCCTTGCTCGGCGCCCGAAGCAGCTCGTCGAACAGCGCGCGCTCACCGGTGAGGGAGGGCGGTGACACGGCCGCACGGAAGGGCCACGCGCTAAGGCGGTGCCTGCGCAGGTTCGCCAGAAATCTGCAGCGCGCCGGTGCTGCGGACGAGCGGCCAGACGTGCGCGGGAGACGGAAGGGCCGGGCGACGAAGCCGAACGGGAGGGTCGCCGCCGGCGAGGATGGCACCGCCCGGGCGAGGGAGGAGGCCGTCGCGAGCGCGATCGCCTACTGCAAGGCTGTGTTTTGATTTTCGGCCGGAAAAAATGGATTTCGGCCGAATTTCGGCCATCTCGGCCTGGGGCGAAAAGTATATTTAGGCCGAAATTGCTCAAATTTGGTAAATTTTGGTCAAATTTAAGTCAAATCGCAGTTAAAATTTGATCAAATTTCAGCCGAAATTTTTGAAAATGGCCGAAATTCGTCCATCTCGGCCTAGGGCAAAAAAAGCTCAAACCGAAAATCAAGACACAGCTGCAAGGAGTCGAGCCGGCAGCGCTGCAGGCCGCCGTTGGCTCCCTCGCCCAGCTTAGACGGCTGGCTCCTCGTTCGTCCGGAGGAGGAGATCGGCACCAGCGCCACGAGCGCCGTCTCGCCCTGCGAATGCGAGGCGCAGGGCACCTCGAGTGCCACCACCCCCCACCACAGCCATGCGGCCTGCGACGGTACGTGTTGTCAACCGATACGTCGGTCGATCTGCTCTGCTGCACCCGTGCACGTCTAAACCGTCGTTGATCTCCTTCGTGCAGCAGAATGCGGCGGCGGCAGGCCGTCGACGGTGGAAACTCGGCGAGGTCCAGCCGGGGAGATGGAAAAGGCTGACGCTGTCGACGGGCTTGACGGGGACGTCCTTAGGATAACGAGTTACTTCGCCGCTAAATATGTGCGCGCGGTGCGCCATTGAAGAATAGCTCGGGGTCCGTCTCACATGAGGCGAAGCAAACAGTTTTTCGTAATCTAGAGGACCTTGTCTTATGTACCTTCGATCTTGTATGATCTGTCCATATCAGTGTGCGAGTAGTAGTAATATGATTGTAGTAAGATCTGTCCATATCAATTGTCGATCTTATTCTTATATGATATGATGGCTTGCAGCGTTCCTAAGATCTAACGAGAATCTCCTGGAGTTAACGACACAATCGTTTGATTGTTTTTGAATCAGACTGCAATTTTGAAGCTTAATTGGCAAAGAAGTTAAGATATAGACAATCCTATTTATTCGAACTAGCTTTGCTGAATCGAAAGAAAAGAGACAACTTGGATTCAATCAAAAGAAATTAGAAGATTTTAGTACTGGCATGTATTCACCTCAATCAAAAGAAACTAGGTCACCACTATATGCTCTGTTTGTACTCTAACATGAGGAATATATTCACCTTTAACTTCTTTTTTGCGGAAATAAGACTTTCATTCATCAACCACGGTCATTACACTCCAGATTTTACATAGAGCGTGAATTCCATCCGGTGCATGCCCATGCACGTTGAATTATCAAATGAGTATAAAGTTGGTCTTTTTTTTAACTACTACACTCCAGATTCTCGAGCATGGAGATAGGCGAGTTGTAGACCAAGAGCTGGTACAGATATAGGTGAGTTGTAGACAAGAGCTGGTGGGCAGCAAGAAACGCATGCACACCAAAGAACAAATCTGAGTCACATGCCTACTTCTATTGGTTTCTACAAAGAGCGGCTAGCTTAGATCTTAGACCAGTCGGTCACTGTCGAGGTCGCCAAGGTGATCTTACAGCACCGCCGTGGGGATTTCTCGTATGATTTTATGTAGGCAAGCCGCAAGCGATGGTGGTGATTGGCTGGGTGGTGTCGCTGCCTTGGGAAGAGACGAAGTGATGGTAAAAGTAAGCAGGATCCGATGATTCTTCCGTGGGGATAGCCAAAGTCAAGATGTCGACTACAGACTCGTCGCAGACTTGCAGTGAACCTGGATGCGGCGAGCCTGATTTGTGGATCGATGGCGGGTCTTGACTTTGTTAGGCTGGGATTGGATGGTTGCGGAGGGTGGTGTGCTTGGTTGGGTTCCCATGGAAGAATGTGGCCTCCTCGTGGATCTGGTCATGCCCATCCTAGAGAACATTGTGTCCCTAGCTCCCTCGAGGAGCAAGGACAGTGCAAGCGGCAGCAGGGGGTAGGGGTAGATGTGGGGAGGGATGTCGGCGGCTGCTCGAGGTCATCATGATGAAACCCTTGACGTCCCATCTTTACCAATGGAAGTGGAAGAGCACGAAGTCGAGATTGGATAGGAGTTTGAGTTCTTTTTGGCACCGATCGGTTCCCCACTTTAGAGATGTATTTTTTTTTTTTTGCGTGCGAGCAAACAGTGGGTTGATTCTAAAAGGGATAGACACTTTTCAACAGAAGTGCATGACGGACCAAAAATATGACCTCATTTTATTCGTTTGATAGATATCGTATTATTCGTTGTTGTTCGTTCGGTGAAATTTCCTAATATTTGATTGTTGTGTTTCTAATTAGAGCACCCCATAATCACCCAATATGAGGGGATGATAAATGAAAGATACTGATTATAAATTTTGAAGAGCCCGTGGCAACGCACGGGCGTTATACTAGTACTTCTTAATTAATGATTTTGGACCTAGGCAGCTCCAGGATTTGCTAAACCAAAAGGCTTCACGCGCCAAGTGGGCATACTTTTTTGCTTGCGCCAAGCGGGCCTTCTCACCACTCGCGATCCCGCGGCGAAATATGGGATCTAATTTCAAAGATCTTGATATAGAAATCCAACAGTGAAAACAATTCAGGATTTGAAAACATGGTTCAAGTGATAAAATGTTTTGAATAAATGAATATATATGAAAAAAAATGGAAAGTTTATAGGTTGCGACAAGTGACACACACGCAGTATTTCAGTTGTCAGAGCATTAGAAGGTGAGTACCAACGCTGTCAGGACCCCGACTCAATGCCACATCGATCTAGCATGTAACACCTCATATCACTTTGCGGCCTCACGCACGGTATCCCCACGGGTGTCGCATTTCCTTTGCCCGGGACCGTTTGCGCCTTTTGGCACACGTATATGACAGTGTCGCTGGCATCCATATGATAAGGAGCCCGGGCTGACATGGCTAGTCGTAAACCCAAAGTGGCACAGACTTACAGGGACAGGCATCCATGACCCAGCATCGAACGTGTCGGTCATCAACGAGTGAATCCAGGCTGTAGCACTGGGCTAGCAGGACTCCGGTGAACCGGGCTGTAGCGGGCTAACAGGACTCCGGTATTCATTGCGTGACATTTCCCCGAAGGGACAGACACAGGAACGAAGAAGGACACATGCCGGCCAGCCTAAGTGTCCCGGAGCAGTAGCAAGCTACCATGGCTCGGTGGAAACACTAGGAGACATTTCCCGGTAAGAGAGGCTACCAAGGATAAACAACTAGGTTGTCAGATCCCACACATACCAAGCATTTCAATAACATACACACAATATGCTCGATATGTGCAAATACAACATGGCATCACAACATGACTCTACAACTACATTTGCAAGGATATACCTTTAACTAGTGATTTCGCTCATAATCCCCGCGTTGCGTGGGAAAAACCGAGTAATCACGCATTCCAGCTCCAATGCGCGCGCGTTTTGGGCTGGCCCAAGTGCGGGATAGGCCCTCCCTTTTTTCATTGTTTATTTCTTTTTTATCTCTTTACTACTTAAACATACATATGATTCTTTTTCCTACCAGACTCATTGTCAACCAGTCCCCTCCCTCCTACCATGTCCATCTAGCTTTTTTTTTGTTGAACCGGTTTTTTCTCCCATGATGCCATATTTGACCGCATCTTCCCGTACGCCGCTCAGTCACATTAATTAACTTACCTTTTGCCCGACTGCATGACTTCCATGTTAATTAACTTGCCTTTGCATCAAATTCATATATCGCATAATGTACTTACCTTACGCATCAATTTCATAATTTGTGTACCATGCATGACACATCATACATCTTTATTATTTTGGCATGTTCAGATTATTTCATGCGCACATTTGATTGTGTAGCGACTCACATGTGCGCTACGATTAGGAGATCATGCTTGGATCTCTTAGAATGCCGAGGTTTTGGAAGTTTGAATTTTCTAAAAACATGATTCATATATCCCCTTCTCCCTCTCACTTAGTCAAAGAAGACAGGCTGTAGACACCAATGATGCGACGGGTTCACTGGTGCATTTTTCATCTACTGTTGTTGTGTTGAAAATTATTTCCCCCTAGATGCACGAGCAATTAGCTAGTAATTCTGGAAAATGCTAATCAATCACAAATTCAATGAAAGTTTCAAAATTTAAAAAATGTTTACGAACTCGAAACAATGTTCCATGATTTCAAAAAATATTCAAAAAATTTAAAAATAATCAAGATTTTGAAAAAAATCACGGATTTCAAAAGTTATTATTAGATTTAAAAATGTTGACAAATTTCAAAGAATGTTCATGAATTTGAAATAATATTTCCGAATTCCAAAAAATGATCATGAATTTCGAAAAATATTCGTGAATTTCTAAAAATATTCCAAGTAAAAAATATTCAATTGTTTCAAAAAATATTCCTGGATTTCCAAAGTAGTTCACAAAACGAAAATTTATTCCATATTTAAAAAAAGTTCACATATTGGCATATATTAACAATTTCACAAAATGTTCATGAATTTGCAAAATATTCCGGAATTACAAAAAAATCCCCCAAATTAAAGATGTTCATAATTTGAAATTTTGTTGGCGAATTCATAATTTGTTCATGATTTGGAAAAATGTTTCACAATTTTAAAAAATGCTCGTGAGATAAAAAAGAAAAAGAAAAAAACTGAAATAAAAATACATTAGAAACTGTGGGAAGCACACAAAAAACAAGTGAACAGGTCGGGCCAATACGCTGTGTATATTGCGGGAGGGTGCGAGTTTGTTAATTTGCTCGATATAGATCGACCTACGTGGGGAATACAGGTCACGAGGCTGAGCGTCATAGTTTTCCCTATCTACCAAATCCCGCCCCTCAAAAAAGATATCTCTCCCATACTGACACTGAATAGTTGACCGGTACGTCCCCTCGATCGATCGCCTAAGACCAGCGGTACGACTGGCGTGCGGAGCCGGTATATCAAAGGGCACCCCCCACTTCGCTCTGCTCATCCACCCTTCTCTCCGGCTTTGCTACACACACGGAGTAATACGGAGCTTTACGGGGTTTGGCGCCCACCCCCACAACTTAGAATAGGGGGAGGGGGCGGCGGTTAATTAGGAGGAAGGTTAATTAGCCTAATTAAAAAAGGACAAATCAGGTGTTCCGTAAAGGCATGTGAATTTGTTCCGTGTGTGTAGCATTTTTGCCCTTCTCTCTCGTGAAGTTCTTCTCTTTACACAGCTTGCCCGCCCCTACGACCTCGCTACACTGCTAGCTCATCTACTTGTGTCCCTCGCAACACCGCTTTGCGCATTGACGTTCCGCCCCAGCTTGCAACACCTGGGTGCAACACAGCCTGCGGCGGTTGACACACGCGCACATATGGTTTCAGCACGGTCTTGAACCCCATCCTAGCTTTCCACATTGTCGGTCGCAACACCTGCCCGCGTTGGTTTCAGCATTCCGTACGCCCCGCCCATTCGACGAATGTCGCTTGTATCACCTCAACTCGGCGGTTGCGGCACGACCGCCCACCATCAAGGGCGCACATGGGAACCCGAGGGGGTGACCGATCGATTCGTTCGATCGGCCGGCCGATCGCCAAACTTTACCTTCCCTTTCCGCGATTTTCACCCGCCGCTCTTTCCTGCGTGCATTTATGTGTTTTGACTTTTGACTTTCTGATGGTAGTGCTTGTCTGCTTGAAGATTCCTGTGGTTGGGGTCGTGCATGTGGCAGGCGCGCACCATGAGCGACACGTGCTGCCCTTTCTTAGAAGATCTTATCCACGAGTTCCGACGCGTGATGGGCCGTCTGAGATGCACAACTGACACTGTGTCCTCGCCGTAGAAAGGTCCTCTTGGTTATACGCATTGCATGGCCACGGACGCGCGCATGTGATCGGATCGGCCGAGCCGAGGCGTGAACTGCAGCGATCAAGCCAAGCAGAAATGCACGTGATCCAGTGCAGACCCAAAAACTGCATCGTCGAGAGCGCGCGCGCGTGTCACCGCGGTGTCCCGCAGCCGGTGCCACGCCGCGCCCATGGACGCCCATCGAAGCGTCGCTCCCGTCGACGTGGGCGCCGGCGCCGTCAACCCGCACGTTCTCCAAATCTAGCCATGCACATGATCCAATCTCCTGCCCTGTCAAGCCGTCAAGCGGTCCGCGAGCTAGCTAGCCAGCCACAGTTTTAACGGGGAAAAAGGATAAGCGCCATGCCATCCACGACCGACGACACGCTGCAGGCTACACGCGCCCTCCTTTTTCCGGCTCCATAGTCCCCGGACCCGGCGTCGTCTTCGCCGCAAACGCGTGCAGAAACGCGAACGCTTCCCCGCGCGCGCGGCGCCGGCGATCCAGGAAGCAACCCCCCACGCCCCCACCCGCTGGTCAACGCGTGCGGCGACGCCACCTGACGACGCCGGGCGACGGTGGGGGTGCCGCACGGGACGGGGACAACGCGGTGTCCGGCCCCTGCCGGTCACGTACAGCTGCGGCGACCGTATCACTGGACTACGCGATCAACGGGGTCGTCCGCAGGCCACACCCGCCCCACCCGGGCGCGATTCTGATCCGGATGTCGACGCGCGGATGGCCACCGCCGGCCAGCGGGTCGGTCTCGGACACAATATTATTGTTTTTTACTCCAAAATGATCTCAGGATGAATGGATGCGGTGACCGGCAATCGCGCGGATACGAGCATATGGACAGGAAAAGAATTTTATAAGACTAGGTCTCACACGTGCTTTGTGATTTGTGAATGTCACCTGTCATTCATCAGGATGCCGCTCGTGTATCATAGGTGCATCTCCTGTCGGGATCAAATCTGTGGTGTGGGACAGGCTAGTACTTCATTTGGTCAGTTCACTTTGGATCTGAATCTCGCAGATAAAAAAACGCTGAACCTTTTTCCTTTTTTGAGTTGAAAAAAAAAACGTTGAACCTGATTGGTGGTTGCTTGCGTGCTAGTGCATGTTTCAGGAGCTTCAATTACGAGCACACACGTGGATCTGCGAGAAACACTAGCGGCCAGAGAGTAATGAAGCGTCATGATTCTGTTCTGCCAATCATTGGTGTGCCTTTGAATCTAGAGTAGCTACTAGTAGATGGGAATCAACACGCCAGTTGATTGAGGAACATGACACTAAGGCCCCTCCCAATGCTTTATCTTATACAGGTGCTAAGTCTTTCACGTAGGCAAAAAATCTGATGTGGCAAGTTATTTAAGAGGAAAGAGATGGGTGTGGTGATCCCAGGAAGAACCAATGCTAAGTGCGTGAACCTAGGCAAAACATCTAAAAGAAGGGAGCCCACCAATACATGAAGAGCTTTAGTTGCTAAATTATTAAATGAAGCAAGCTTAGCAACCATAAGCTAAGCACCTATGCATTGGGGAGTATAGTTGCTAAGCTATTTAATGTGCTTAGCACCTCATCTAAGGGCATCTCCAACAGTTTGTATGTTAGCTTGTTGGTAAAATATGTCATGTCATCTTCCAACACCTTAACATACAACAACTCCAATGGGTTGTATTTGGTTTGCCCAATAGGATGTGAGATAATAAATAAGGTGCTCTCTCATTCTACATTGGAGCTTGTGCAAGGGGTGTTGGTTCATGTACATACAACCTCTCTCTCTTTCCTCATTTATTGTATGACACATCATCAAAAATCCTATGTGGCAAAGTCTACCAACAACTATCTTACGACCATTGAAGATGCCCTAAGCACCCATGCATCAGCAGCCTAAGGCTGGTTGTAGTGGGAGTATCATAAGTAGTATCATGCATGCCAACTAGATGTTTTGGATGATGTGGCACACAATTAAATAAGGAAAAAAAGGATGTAGTATCATATCATGATACCGTATCATATTAAATGCTCCGCTAGTTTGTGTCATGCATGGCAATTAATAAGGCAATCTAAGATACTAACTTATGATACTATGCATTACGGAGTTAGTATCACACACTAGTATTATATGCATGATACTAGTATATGATACTCCCCATTACAACCAGCCTAAGACTAGTCATAGTGGGAGTAACTTAGCTAATAATATAGCGCACTACAAGAAATTTTTGCTTATGTGGCAAGTAATTAATGAGAGGTGGTGACATAATATGTTACTGTAACATAACGCTTTCCAAAATAAGATGAGTCTATAAGCTAATAAATGAAGTCATCTAAGATACTCCCTCCATCACACTTTAAAGGGCGTATCTCCAAAACCAATTTTTTGCACAATTAGAGGAAAATAGGGCGCAGGTCATTAATTAGCCCACTGAAATTACTCCTTTCTCTTGCCTTCCTCGTGCGCATGCATGGTGTGAACTGAAACTTTAGGTGGAGGTGTGAACCGATTTTGTTTGCATGCATGGCTGTGCAAGGCCTTTTATTGGACGGGGAGATTACTATGCGTTTGTTTAGCGATTAATTAGGCACATATCCTTAACTACCGCAGCTCCAGCGCATCATTTATTCCTGCCAATCGCTAGCGACCTTGGGCCTAGAGAGATGTGAGGTACGCCCTTTAAACTGTGATGGAGGGAGTACTACTGTTATGTTATTTTACATTATGAAGGTAGTAATTTAGGCTGGTGTTATATGCATGACACTAGTCTAAGTTACTTCCCACTATGACTAAGGCTAGTCATAGTGGGAGTAATTTACCTAGTAACATAGCGTATTCCAAGAAATTTTTACTTATGTGGCAAGTATTTAGTGTGAGGTGGTAACATAATATGTTACTGTAATAAATGAAGTCATTGCTTCCCAAGCCAAGATGAGTCTACAAGCTAATAAATGAAGTCATTTATGACACTACCATCATGTTACTTTGCATTATGAAGGTTGTTACGGCATATCTTTCTCAAGGTAGTTTTGGTGATTGATGACAACATGTTTGCGGATTAATCGTGTGCTTTGAATAATTCATAGTTTCTCCCCTGGCATGAGACGCCTTCTTCCCCTCGGAGTGTATTTCAAGACGGTGTAGCTCTTTCGTTTCTTTCTCGGTGGACTAGTTGCGTAGAGGGCACCGTACTATCAAGAGGGGGTCCGCTGGGGTTTTGCATGGATAGAATCATCACGTACACATCAGCTTCTCACCCTCCGAGCATTTCCTTTCCATTGAAGAGATCTCTCCTCTCTTCCTTGTCCTGTCTGGGTCAAAGCGGTAGTACCGCGCACCCAGCGGTAGTACCGCTGAGGAGCCAAGCGGCAGTACCGCTCGGCTCCGCAGCGGTAGTACCGCCCGTGGCTCCACAGCAGTAGTACCGCTGGGGGCCTGGCACCTCCGCCTTGTCCTCAGCTTCTTTGAGAGATTTCTTCTCTCTCGCGCGCCCCAGCGGTAGTACCGCACTGCCTGCGGTACTACGACCGAAGGGTCACAAGCGGCAGTACCGCTCCACAGCGGTACTACCGCCCCTGACCCCACTGCCGTAGTACCGCTGGGCAGTCTGGCTCCTACCGCCTCGATTCAAGAGGTCTTTTTCTCGTGTCGGGTTTTGCGGCACTAGTCACGGTTGTAGTGGCGGTAGTACCGTTCCAGCAGCGGTAGTACCGCCCTACCACCGCGGTAGTACCGTATTTGGGTCCGTTCCCTACTAGTCTCCTCAGCGCGGTAGTACCGCTGGCTGGAGCGGCAGTACCGTTGTCCTGGCGGTAGTACCGCCCCCTCTCAGCGGTAGTACCGCCCTGTGCGGGGCTGGTTGGTGGGGGGCAACAGGATTGTTGCCCCCATTATAAAAGGGAGTCCCCTTCTTCCTTCTCACCTACCTCTTCCTCCCCAAGCTCCATTTATTGCTCAAGCTCCATTAAATACTCCAAGCTTCATTTTCGCCCGATCTATCTTTCTAGCTAATCAAACTTGTTGATTTGCTCGGGAGTGTTTGAGAAGGCTCCGATCTACACTTCCACCAAGGGATTTTCGATTCCCCCACTCATCCCTAGCGGATCTTGTTACTCTTGGGTGTTTGAGCACCCTAGACGGTTGAGGTCACCTCGAAGCCATATTCCATTGTGGTGAAGCTTCGTGGTCTTGTTGGGAGCCTCCGATTAAGTTGTGGAGATTGCCCCAACCTTGTTTGTAAAGGTTCGGTCGCCGCCTTCAAGGGCACCAATAGTGGAATCACGGCATCTCGCATTGTGTGAGGGCGTGAGAAGAATACGGTGGCCCTAGTGGCTTCTTGGGGAGCATTGTGCCTCCACACCGCTCCAATGGAGACGTACTTGCCCTCAAAAGGAAGGAACTTCGGTAACACATCCTCGTCTTCACCGGATGCACTCTTGGTTATCTCTTACCTTTACTTGTGCAAGCTCTTTAGTGTTTCTACCCTTGCTTGCTTGTATGCTTGTTGTTATTGCATCATATAGGTTGCTCACCTAGTTGCACATCTAGACAACCTACTTTGATGCAAAGTTTAATTTGGTAAAGAAAAGCTAAAAATTGGTAGTTGCCTATTCACCCCCCCCCTCTAGTCAACCATATCGATCCTTTCAAAGGTAGTAACTTAGACTAGTGTCATGCATATGACACTAGTCTAAGTTACTCCCCACTTTGACCAGCCTAACGGATGAGCTTTCGCAATTGAAATGTGGCAGAGACACACGGGAAAATATCAAGTGCTACGGGAGCGTCTAAGTTTAGCTGCTCCCCTTTTTTCATGCCCTGGTCTGAAGAAAACACAAATAGTTATTCTCCCGCGTGTTCTAAAAAAGATAAGGGACATTTATATTTATGCCCCTAATTTGCGCCCACTCTCAGATTTACCCCTAATTTCAAAGTCTGCTCAAATTTACCCCTCCGTCGTTAGGTGCACTTACAGAAATACCTTTCCTCCTCCACAAGAAACGTCTCCTTCCTCCTCCCGTCGGCGCCATCGCGGATCCGCCCGGCCTCCGATGGCCTTTGGCCTATGGAGGTGCGGAGGATCTCGGCCCCCCGCCGGCGGGAGGGACCCCGTTCTCGTTTTTGCTAGGTTGAACGTCTTGGTTGGGACTGTGTGGCGGCGACGATGTCCCTCCGTAGTAATAATGTCTCCCACGTCCTATCTTCGTCCTGATGGTGTGAATAGCATTGTCGGAGGATGTGTGGACGTGTGTCTCCGTCGGATCTCATGGGATTCAATCGGTGCTGGTCTTCGGTGGATCTCTTTGGATCCAGTTTTTGTCCCTCCGTAGTAATAATGTCTCCCACGTCCTATCTCTGTCCCGATGGTGCGAATAGCGTTGTCGGAGGATGTGTGGAGGTGTGTCTCCGTCGGATCTCATGGGATTCAATCGGTGCTGGTCTTCGGTGGATCTCTTTGGATCTAGTTTTTGTCCATCTTCGTTCGTGTGGTTCCAGGTTTGATCTTTCCAATCTACAACTCTCTTCATCGGCAATGGTTGCTGCTCTGGTGTGTTGGTCATTTGGGGCCTTAGCACGACGACTTCCCGACTGTCTACTACAACAAGGTTTGCCCGACTTCGGTGATGGGGGGGGATGACGGCGACGCGCCTTCGGCTCGCTCCAGTGCTCGTAATCATCGCTAGGTGGTCTACGGATCTGGATATAATTTTTATTATTTCTAGTGTTCGTTGTACTACCATGATTGAAGATGAATAGATTGAAAAAAATTTCGCAAAAAAATACCCTTCTGTGCCGTTACCGTCCGGTCAAAGCAGGTCAAAGGGCTTTGACCGTCCTGAAAAAAATAGCAAAAAAATCTTAAAAATCTGAAAATTTGTAGTATCAAAGATACTCTGGTTCGCAAGGTGCGTGCAAATTTTCGTGCTGTTTGGACATTCCAGGAGCTCGTGTCAAAGGAAAAAGATAAATATGTAAGCGTGTGAATAGTAAATTCAAAAAAATAGTAAGAAAATTCAAAAAAATATGAAATTTTTTGGCATCAAAGAGGCTCGGGTCTGCAAGCTGCGTGCAATTTTTTGTTGTGTTTGGACATTGGAGGGGCTTGTGGAGAAAAAAACAATATTTGGCTCGGGAAAAAACTTGGGAAAAATGACTATTTTGTTTTTTCTTGCTAGAGCTCCTCGCATGTCATTTGATCACAAAAACTTGCAAGCACCTTGTGCACCCAAGCCTCTTTAATGCCAAAAAAAATTCATTTTTTAATTTTCTTGCTATTTTATTTCAAATTTACCTGTTCACAAGCGTGCAGATTAACTATTTTTCCTCGCCACGAGCTCCTGGAATGTCCAAATAGCATGAAAATTTGCACACACTTTGCGCACATGAGTATCTTCGATCTCACAAAATTTTAGATTTTTTTGCTATTTTTAGGACGATCAAAGCTGTTTGACCGGACAGTAACGACGCAGAAGGGCATTTCTTTAAGGGCACCTAACGGCTGAGGGGCAAATTTGAGCAGGTTTTCAAATTAGGGGTATATCTCATTAGATGGTTTGAGTTAGGGACATAAATGCAAATGGCCCAAAAGATAAACAACCATTAAGAAGCGAAAAGGCAATCAGTTCGTGGAATACAACTTTCTCATACAATATTTGACAACTTTTGTCCTCTATGGCAGCGACAATAACGTCAACTCGACCTCTCCTTCGATTCGGACTCTGGAGAGGAGCTCAAGTTAGAGGCCACTGCGCACGCTTGGACCACCGCAGCTATCTCCGCCATGATTTGGGCCTGGCATGCAGGGTTGAGCTACGCGTAGTACGTGGGGCGGCAGTGGACCACTGACGGTGGTCACGGTGTGGATCGGCCATTTCAAGCAGCGGTGGCGAATCTAGACCGGTATTTTTAGTGGCTCCGACGGCTAGGGCTAGGGTTCGTCGCGGCGGCGGCTTCCATTTTTAGCCGGCCGGCTGTGTGGAGATTTGGTGGCACGAGGTATGAAGCCATTACTACCGGTGGTGCTCCTGCTGCTTCAAGTTTTGTCCACGCTACAACTGCTTCATCTTCTCTATAAACACAAACTGCTTCAACTTATCTATTAAAATGAAACTTCAACTTCTTTGTTAAAATGAAAACTGCTTCAACAACATTATAACTGGAAATTGGTTACACTTCTTTGCAAAGTACTAGTGTCTACCTCCTTTTCAAGAAAAACTTTTGATCCATTCATCAACTGTCAAAGCAGTATAAAGAACACTAGAGGTAAGAATTACATCCAGATGTGCAAATCACCTAGCAATGACAACAAGCACTAAAGCGAGCCGAAGGCGAGGCTATTTCTCTCCCCCCTCGCCCCTTGCACTCATCTCCGCCCCTCATCCCCCTAGGTCGGGTCTCGGACGGCCCCGATGGCCTCCACCGATGGCAGGGGCGGCCTTCCTCGATGCACTGGCGGTACAGGTGGCCTCCCTCGATTGCAGCTCCTCAACTTAGGTCTGCCCAGATGGGATCTAGGGTTGCCCTGGCCGGTCATGTTGCTCTTCGGCCGTCCTTCGTGGTGGTCGGACATGCCCTAGTCGCTGCGGCTCCCCACCCTCCGCCCCATCCCCTGGTCCATCTTCGGGTCAACCTCTTTGGGAGGCGGCCTTGGAGATGCCTGGTTGTGCCTGGCGGCAGCTGCTTCCTGCAGCGCGCCGACCGGGAGATTGTTGGGGAACGTAGTAATTTCAAAAAAATTCCTACGCACACGCAAGATCATGGTGATGCATAGCAACGAGAGGGGAGAGTATTGTCTACGTACCCTCGTAGACTGGCAACGGAAGTGTTGACACAACATAGAGGAAGTAGTCGTACGTCTTTCCGATTCGACCGATCCAAGTACCGAACGTACGGCACCTCCGAGTTCTGCACACGTTCAGCTCGATGACGATCCCCGGACTCCGATCCAGCAAAGTGTTGGGGAAGAGTTCCGTCAGCACGACGGCGTCGTGACGATCTTGATGTTCTACCGTCGCAGGGCTTCGCCTAAGCACTGCTACAATATTATCGAGGAGTATGGTGGAGCGGGGCATCGCACACGGCTAAGAGAACGATCACGAAGATCAACTTGTGTGTCTATGGGGTGCCCCCTGCCCCCGTATATAAAGGAGTGGAGGAGAGGAGGGCCGGCCCTCTCTATGGCGCGCCCTAGGAGAGTCCTACTCCCACCGGGAGTAGGATTCCCCCTTTCCTAGTCCAACTAGGAGTCCTTCCAAGTAGTAGGAGTAGGAGACAAGGAAGGGGAAGAGGGAAGAGAAGGAAGGAGGGGGCGCCGCCCCTCCCCCTAGTCCAATTCGTACTAGTCAATGGGGGGGGGGCGCGGCCTGCCTCTTCCTCTCCCCTAAAGCCCAATAAGGCCCACATACTTCTTCCCCCGTATTCCCGTAACTCTCAGGTACTCCGAAAAATACCCGAACTACTCGGAACCTTTCCGATGTCCGAATATAGTCGTCCAATATATCGATCTTTACGTCTCGACCATTTCGAGACTCCTCGTCATGTCCCTGATCTCATCTAGGACTCCGAACTCCTTCGGTACATCAAAACTCATAATATAACTGTCATCGAAACCTTAAGCGTGCGGACCCTACGGGTTCGAGAACAATGTAGACATGACCGAGACACGTCTCCGGTCAATAACCAATAGCGGAACCTGGATGCTCATATTGGCTCCTACATATTCTACGAAGATCTTTATCGGTCAGGCCGCATAACAACATACGTTGTTCCCTTTGTCATCGGTATGTTACTTGCCCGAGATTCGATCGTCGGTATCTCAATACCTAGTTCAATCTCGTTATCGGCAAGTCTCTTTACTCGTTCTGTAATACATCATCTCGCAACTAACTCATTAGTTGCAATGCTTGCAAGGCTTTATGCGATGTGCATTACCGAGAGGGCCCAGAGATACCTCTCCGACAATCGGAGTGACAAATCCTAATCTCGAAATACGCCAACCCAACATGTACCTTTGGAGACACCTATAGAGCTCCTTTATAATCACCCAGTTACGTTGTGACGTTTGGTAGCACACAAAGTGTTCCTCCGGTAAACGGGAGTTGCATAATCTCATAGTCATAGGAACATGTATAAGTCATGAAGAAAGCAATAGCAACATACTAAACGATCGAGTGCTAAGCTAACGGAATGGGTCAAGTCAATCACATCATTCTCCTAATGATGTGATCCCATTAATCAAATAACAACTCTTTGTCTATGGTTTAGGAAACATAACCATCTTTGATCAACGAGCTAGTCAAGTAGAGGCATACTAGTGACACTCTGTTTGTCTATGTATTCACACATGTATTATGTTTCCGGTTAATACAATTCTAGCATGAATAATAAACATTTATCATGAAATAAGGAAATAAATAATAACTTTATTATTGCCTCTAGGGCATATTTCCTTCAGAGATTTGCCTACGCGTGAGTCTCCTTCACCACCCACCCACCCCTAGCAGGGGCAGCTTCGGCCCAGCGACCATGGAACCGCGACCCCTCCCGTGTCCATGGGCGACATGGCTTTGGATCCGACGCGCCCCGGGAGTTGCGCTCTTTCCGGCTTCTTTGGCTCGCTGGCTCCTTGACATCTCCTCATGACCCCCCCCCGCTGGTGCCCTTGGTTGGCCTTCTATCCGGGCGCATCGTGTATTCCTAAACGGTCCGGGAGATGCACCCCCTTACAACTCCTTGAGCCCGCTGGCGTCCCTGCTGCTCCGGTCCCGGTGGCGTGGATGTGTGCTCCCTTCCAGATCTTGCCTTGTCCGGATCTTTGGCCACCGTTGCATCCCCGTCGCCTCTCATTCCGCTCAGCCACGCAACCTTGCCCTCCTCCAAAGCTCGCACGTCCGGCGGTGCCCGGTGGCTCCTTTAGCGTCGGGCGTGGCTCCCCTTCTTGAAGTCGTAGCTTCGGCTTATGCCCAACTTCCTCTTCTCCGCTTCGTGCTCCGCCGACTTGGGATTGCTCTGATCTTGGCCAGAACGAAATCCCTACATCCTATGCTGGCAGTGGCAACACATGCGGGGTGTCGTCCCTTCTTGGAGGCGCTGCGTGGCCGTTATATGTGCCCCTCTTCGAGCATCAGAGGAAACCCTAGGTCTGGTTTTCTAGATCGGACGAAGATGGCGTCTTTGATATCATTCTCCTTCGTGAAGGTGTTGTCTTTGTTTGCTCGCGGTGTCCTTGGTGCTGGATTACACCATGTTCACGCATCTTGCCATGTATTGTATTAGGTTATGTACTCATTCTAACTTTTTCTACCAATGAAATGATATGTAAGCTTTGCGTATTCATGAAAAAATGTGTTAAATTCGAAATTATCTGACGGCAAACAGACCGGCCGATTCTAGATAATAAGTCGGCCGACGCGTAGCATGCGTCATCTTTCCCACGCCGGCGCTGATGCATATTTTTTTCGCGATCAAATTTTGCAAAAAAAGTTCGCGAGTCAGATTTTGCAATTGGCGCGCGCTGATTCATCTAGAATACGTGCTTTGACTTTTGACGTCACACGTTGCACATTTTTTTTCTGAGCCATACACGTTGTATAGTTGAACTTGAACACGGCCGCACGTCCCGGGGCCTGCGGCACACGCGCACCACGAGCGACGCGCGCCATATATTTTCAAAGAAGAGCTTAGCCCAACTTTACCGCGCGACCCTATTCTGTTCAGTCCCGTCCGTTTGGGTAAAAGGGACAAAAAAAGCGGTCCAGCGCGCGGGAGCAATCGGAATTTTGTCCATTTTGTGTCCGTTTTTGACCTATCCACGGCCCAAGTTTGCGCCGCTTTTGGGGTGAAACGGACACCATGCGGACGCGCGTCGTCTGCGCGTGTCCTCCCCTGGCCCGCCCGCCGGTGGCATAAGGCGGGCCTTTTTCTATCCGCCCCCCTCTCTCCTTCCGGCCGCACCCCCTCCACTTTTCCCCATTCTTCCCCTCGCTGCCGCCGCCGCTGCCGCACCCCCTCCACTCTGCCGCCGCCGACGCGAGCTCGTCCAACCCTTTCCTCTCGGCGCCGCCGAGCTACCCAACCACGGGCACCTGGTTTGCGCACCCGCCGGCCGTTTTTGGGGCGGATCCGGTCGGTCTTGAGCTCGGCCGGCTGTGGGAGGCCGGGCCGCGCCATGGACTGACCGGGCACCTCGCCGGAAGGCCCTGGCAGGGCCGCAAGGCCACATGCAGGCAGTGGCTCCTCCTCTAGCCGCTCGGATCTGCATCTCGGTGGTCCGCCGGCAGATACACGAATGGCGGTCGGTCGGACTCGGTGCTTGCCCAAAAGCTCGTCGGCGCACCGTTGCCACTTATTAAGTGCGACCACTGCCCAAGGATGATCGTGCGCCGCATGTCTACAACGCCGGAACATCCCGGATGGGTGTTCATCAAGTGCTTAAACGATGGGGTATGCGCTTTTCCTAGCTTCGGTTTGTGCTCTAGATTTGACTAGTTGTGCTAACTTCAAATTTTATTGTGTAGAATGGATGCAAGTTTTGGTATTGGGAAGAAGAGTACATCGATATATTGATAGAGCGAAATTTAGTACATATTCGTGCATTTTTAGCTAGCATAGAGGCTGTAAATGAGACAAATGCACTTGTTGCTAGATTAGAGGCTAGACACGAGACTAGGTCTGAGGAAGCAACATCTACTTCTGGCTTGAAGAAGAAAGGAGGATGCCAGATCGAGCCTCCTCCACAGATCAACAATGAGTGCATCGAGAAGGCCCTAACCCAACTTAAGGGGGCAGTTATGGAAGTTGGCTATCTTCTAAAATGTATTCTTATTGTTTTTATTTTCCTTGGCCTTACTTTACTAGTCAAAATGTGATGATGTATTGTCATGTATCAAAAATAAATGAAAAAAAAGTTAAAACTTGCAAAGAAAAAATGCATGCGGACAGAATGTGGCCGGGATGCGTCCGCGCGTTGATCGCACGGCCACCGCATCCCAGGACACGCCTAGACACGATTCCAAATCCCTACCCAAACGAATAGAATCCGGACAAAACAGACGTCCGTTTGGAATCGCGCGGTGCAAGTTGGCCTTATCCGCCAGATCTACGTGCAGTTCCGACGCGTCACGGCCCGTCTTAGATAACACGTGGTGTTGTGTACTCGACTGACACTGCGATCTTTCACCGCAGAAGGTCCTCTTTAGTTTATAGCCGCAAGATTGTATGGCCGAGATCTGAAGCGCAGCGATCAAGCCAGCAGCATTCACCCGAAGAGCGCGCGTGCGTGCCACGGTCACCGCCGGCATCCCTCGGCCGGTGCCACGCGCCGCCCACGGACGGCCTTCGAAGCGTTGCTGCCACCGTCGTCGACCGGCGCCGTCAAGCTGTTCCCTGGAAAGCGTCACGCCACCGGGCCGTAACGCTGGCTTCTCCTTTTCCGGTCCCGTAGTCCCCGGAGCCGCCAGCCTTTTCGCCGCAAACGCGTGCAAAAACCCGAACGCTTCCCCGCGCGGCGCCGGCGACCCAGGAAGCAACCGCCCCACACCCACACCCGCACCCACCAGTCAACGCGCGCGGGGGCACACGCAAGCGGCGACGCCACCAGACGACGCCAGGCGGGGGGGCGGCTCACGGCCAGAATCTCCGGGAAATTATAAGGAGGGCGAGCGCGCGCTCTGGCTGGGCGACGGTGGGATGCCGCGCGGGGCGGGGACAACGCGGTGACCGCGGCCCGCGGCCCCTGCCGGCCACGCACAGGCGCGCCGACCGGATCGACCGATCACCGGACTGCTCGACCCGATCAACGGGGCCACCCGCAGGCCACACCCACCCCACCCGGCCGCGATTCTGATACGGATGCCGACGCACGGATCGGCGGAAGGCGATCGGCAGCACAGGAGCAGACGCGCCGCAGCCTCACTTCGGTCTCGGACGCAATATTATTGTTTTTTCTCCAAATGGCCTCGGGATGAATGGATGCGGTGAACGGCAGTCGCGCTAGGAGTGTATGGACAAGAAGCGGTCCCGCCGCTCGTGTATCATACTATCATACGTACATACATACACGTCCTGTCAGGATCAAATCAAAATCTGTGACCGATCGATGTGGGGCAGAGTTGCTTCATTTGGTTTGGCAATTTTTGGTTTATACTCAGTTAAGTAATACCCCGACGCTTCATTGACATGTACGGACACACACACCATGGCGTGTACCTGGAGCCAACAGTCGAGTACTACTAGTACTTTGAACATTTTTCCTTTTAAAACTCGAGTACTTTGAACCAGGAATGAAGTGTGGTAATCAGGGCTGGTAGTTGCGTGCGTGGCGTATGATTTAGGGGCTTCAATTGCGAGCACACACGTGGATCTGGCTCTACAAAGGCTAGATAGAAAGCAACGAAGCACCATGATATCGGCCCCCCTGGGCAATCATGTCTTTGAATCTAGCGTTGGACTTGGACATCAGCGTGCCTGCTGATTGAGAGCATGACACCAACGCATGAGCTCTCGCAATTGAAATGTGGTCGCGACACACATAGCTGTTCCCCCTTTATTTTATTCCTGTTCTGAAGGGGACGCACAAAATGGTTGCATATTCTCCCCGCGTGCTTTGGAGAGGATAAACGGCCGTCGAGAGGCGAAAAGGCGTTCCATTTGGTGGATGATACGATACAGCTTTCTAATAATTTGACAAAGTGTCGAGAAACAAAACGCCCAAAGACACGATCAACAGTCGAGCAGACGGACCGAACTCCGACTTTTCTCACCCAGCTTCAATTAATCAATTATGCAAACAAATTAATACGAATGATCTGCGAATCGCCATCCGGATAAGACACGCACGCAAACACACACTCTTTAACGTGCGGCCAAGCCTGATTCCCCCTGATTCCTCCAAACATAAAAACATACTATAAAAAAACAAGAACTTTTCTTTTGGAACTGGGAAAAAAAGGGCTTGATGAAGTCAAATTGAGGTTGAGCCTGGGTCGGGTCATCAGAAACCATTCCTCCTCCCTCATAAAAACTCCCTGGAGCACCCGAGGCGCCACCCCGCCAGGGCCAAGCTCCGATAAAAGCCCGCGCTCTCCCTGCCCCCCACCTAACGTTCTCCCAGCCTCCAGTCCACCCCGCCACGCACGCACGCGCGCGCGCGCTCTAGCTCGCTCTCGCTCTCGGGTCCTAGCTGCTCCCGCGTCTTCTTGACCTTTCCCCCCGCCGAGAGGTGCCGGCAGGTCGGCGAACCCGCGCCCGCGCGCGCTCAGGCTCTCGCTCTCGAGTCCTAGCCGTCTTGACCTTCACCCCCGCCGAGAGGGAGGTGCCGGCAGGCCGGCGAACCAGCGCCCGCGCGCGCGCCGGGCCGGCATGGCGGCGGCGGAGGGGGCAATGCGGATGGGCAAGTACGAGATGGGGCGGACGCTGGGGGAGGGGCACTTCGGCAAGGTGAGGCTGGCGCGGCACGCCGACACCGGCCGCGCCTTCGCCATCAAGATCCTCGACCGCCAGCGCATCCTCGCCATGAAGATCGACGAGCAGGTGCGCGCCCCCCCTCCGCCCAATCGATTTCTTCCGTCCCGCTCTTGCGCGTTCCGGGTGCTCACCGTGGTTGCTTGCTTGCGGCGGCCCACGCAGATAAAGACGGAGATCGCGACGCTGAAGCTGCTCAAGCACCCCAACGTCGTCCGCCTCTACGAGGTAAATTTCACCCCCACCATCCCTCGCCCAAGCCCACAAGTCGAGAGAGTTCGTAAGATTTGGTCCTCTTTTTCTTTCCCTGGCGCTGAAATGTTCTTGGAGCCGGGGTGGGTGGGTAGGAGTAAATGAGCGCCAATCGCGTGATCGGCACATCGATCCGCAGCCACACCGTGCGCCATTGAAGTTGCCGTCTGAACCTCCAAAGCTGCGGCGGGTTCCAATTATTTTATCTCAACTTAAACTTATTTTGGCTGCGGAGACGATAGGCAGAAGAAGACTCACCGAGCAACCCAGCAGTCGTCCGCTTTGAATAACCGCCCACATGCGCGGTTAAAAATGGGTTCTATCCTTTTTCTTGGTGGCGACATCGGTGTAAAAAGGACCGAACGCCTGAGGTGACTAGCCAAACAATGAATTTTCTACCCGGCCGGAGCAGGAAAGGGCAAGAGCCCTGTCGCTCTCGTGTTACACGCCACCATTAATTTTCTGCCTTGCACTATTTCCTCAGCATTATTATACCAGGGCGAGCATTACTTTTCTGTCCTGTGTATTATACTAGTGCGACCATTGAGATTGGCCAAGATCCAGCGTAGTTACGTGCAGCAAGAAAACAAAACACGGGCTGTCACATCTGATGACGTCCATGGTCCATTGGGCATTATGATACTAGTCAAGATCATGCTAACCTGACCGGACGTCTGCGCGCCATCTCAGCCGTGTGATCTGGGTGTGATCTGGGGATCCGGTGGCCGACATCGCTCCACGGAGGCGATCGGATCAGGACGCCCTGTGTTAATGTTAACGATAACTGAAGCAACCCGGAAGCCACCAAACGGGTGCTCCCAAAGCGGAACACAATCATTGAGGGAGGGGGAGCCGTCTAGTTTATCGTTTGTGCGTTTCAGGCAGCTCCTCGGTCCTGCAAGGCATTGCACGCCAGCATCACATCACAGTACTGCAAAATGCAATGCAGAGAGAGAGAGGATAAGAACCAAACAGGCTACACGATAGGATTGCAATGGAGAGATAAGTGCCAAACGGGCTAGACAACAGTAGTAATTTCAAGGATAACCTGGAAAAGGGAGGCTTGTTGGGGGGAAACTAGACCGTTTCTTTCGAGTGTTCGGCTCACCGACTGGTTGCGTTAGTGGATAAACTCCAACTCCATCCATGTTATGTTAGGCTTGCTCCTTGGCTTCCTGCGATCGGAAAGAAAGGTTAGGAAAGCGATGCCTGCACGCCGAAGCAAAGCATTAGAAATTTGGTCCCCTGAAACGTAGAATTGCACCCTACAATCTCTAAATTATTATACAGTAACGACGAAACTGCAATCTATCGGAGATGCAGTACCAGCCAAGAAAGCTGAGGCCATCATCCTCCATTGAAAATGTGATTCCCTGAACAATAAAATTGCACGGAAAAAACAGAAATCATACCAATTTTATTTTAAAGAGGTTAAGCAAGGCATTTCTGTAACAACTATCCACGCCCACTTTATCCTTGGCCAGCCTGAGTGTGTTACAATTTCACCCCTTCTTCTCCAGGTTGCCGCGAGCAAGACCAAGATATACATGGTGCTCGAGTACGTAAACGGAGGAGAGCTATTTGAGAAAATCGTAAGGATTCTTCTCATACGCTCCCACTGTGATAAGCATGCTTCACATGCATCCATCTCTAACACTCCCTGATGCATGCCAGGCACTAAAGGGCAAGCTCTCAGAGAAGGAAGGGAGGAAACTGTTCCAGCAGCTAATGGATGCTATAAGCTATTGCCACGAGAGGGGGGTTTATCATAGGGACCTTAAGGTAAGTAACTACTGAGAGTTTCCACCTTTTGATCCCGAACTACGAATGGATACGAGATTAAGACCTGACATTCTTCCGCACCTTCTGTAGCCCGAGAATGTCCTGGTTGATGCGAAAGGGAACATAAAGGTCTCTGATTTTGGACTAAGTGCCCTTCCACAGCATCAACGGGTATGGTATTTTTTCCTTTTAGGTAGCTGAATCATTCCCCTGGTGTCTGAAACAAAGCCCCATTTTCAGAAAGATGGATTACTGCATACCACGTGTGGCAGCCCTAACTACATAGCCCCTGAGGTAAGGACTAAGCATTATTTCATCTGGCTCTGAACTTGATACTGGTTCATGATTCTTCTGCTTACTCCATAAGGAGGATGGAATTTCTGATGGTGGTGTATGTATGTAGGTCCTTCTCAACAAAGGTTATGATGGCTCCATGTCAGATGTATGGTCCTGTGGCGTTATCCTCTATGTGATGCTTACAGGGAATCTTCCGTTCGATGACGAAAATATGGTTGTCCTTTATCAAAAGGTATGAAGCAAAGAATCGAGGCCCACGCTAGCAAAATGTGTTCTCTTTTTTGCTGCGGCCATATATCTCACAGTGTGATATTATCCTCAGATTCTAAAAGGGGATTATCGTATTCCTAAATGGCTTTCGCCAGGAGCCCAAGATATACTGCGAAAACTCCTGGATCCAAACCCCATTACCCGCCTTGGCATGGACGGACTAAGGGAACACGATTGGTTCAATCAAAGTTATACTCCAGCAGTGCCTTTTGATGATGATGACGATAATTACGTTGGTGATGACAACTCCCACATGACCAAGGTAGCCTATGTGATGTGCACTAATATTTGTTGTATAACCGCATGGTTTTAAATTTTAACTGAGTGACAAAGACTGAACTTCATCTGTTTTTTTTCTTGAAGAACAATGGCATTCAAGACAACCCCGCAATCAACCAGATGAATGCTTTTCAACTCATCGGAATGTCCTCGTGCCTTGATTTATCTGGGTTTTTTGAGAAAGAAGTGAGTCCAATATTTGTTTCTTCATCTCATCTGTTAGTGTATGTTCATGCATTTTACTGTTAGGAAAGCAACTTAACTTTATTGAAGGCCCAAGGGGCATATATATATTACACATGACTTGAGGTGCAAGGAAACTAAACATAGACTAATAAGGACTCCTAGACCAGTACTAATACTCCTTAACATTTACTTCCTCAAAATTACTACCAAAGGGTCTAAGCTAGATACAATCCAAACCCATACATCCAACAGGATCTAACTTGGAAGAGCCACACCTGGGATAATAAGCACAGCAAACAACAAAAACGTTAGGCAATGTGAGAAAACAATAGCAGACAGGAACAAGTGACTGACAAAGCCACTGATTATTGTCATAATTATGTACATGTCCTCACCGCGCATCTGCTATGCCAATATTATGGAGTTATAAATGTCCTCCATTGTAGTAGTGACCCTCCACTAAACTCAGATGTGTGGCTTCATTGCAGGACGTCTCAGAAAGAAAAACCAGATTTGCATCAAACTACCCCCCTACTTATCTATTTGAGAAGATAGAGAGCAATGTCATAAATATGGGCTTCCAAGTACAGAAGAACAATGGCAAGGTTAGTGACCTCAGATGTGTCTATGGACTAAGAACTGCATCACGTTAAAACTCACAGTTCAATGGATTGTGTACAAACTTTGTTTTCTTCAGTCAGTGATGTTGACAGCTATATTATCATGTTCTACAGCTAAAAGTGATCCAAGAGCGCAAGGGACCAACAAATCCAAGAGGGCATGGATCATTATTAATTTCTGCTGAGGTACTTTTATCATATTGTCACAATTAAAAATACAGATTAATGCAAAAGAAGAAGTAACTATCCAATACAGCTTCCATTTCATGGTGCAATCTGTTCCTGTTGGACATTACTGCATCTTAACATAGTTGTGTTGTGATTCCAGGTGTTTGAGATCAATGAATCTCTTTATGTTGTTGAGCTCAAAAGGTCATGTGGAGACTGCTCCCTATACAGACAGGTAGGGTTACTTCCCTTGCTGAGTCCGTTTTAAATAATCTGTTTATTTCTTGATCATTTCGGTCACAGCACAACATCCAAATTACAATTTATAACCTATGCCATTCTTGCTGCAGCTGTGTGCAACGCTCTCAGACGACTTGGGAATATGCAAAAGCCAGCAACTTCTGAAGAATGACTCCATAAGACAAGAGCTTTATCGATTTAATAGTAGCTTTTGATGAAAGGGCCCCCTACCCTTTTTCTAGCAAGAGAGCCTACTAGGTAAATGGATCCTCCCTTTTAAACAAGAGGACCCACCAGGCCACCACTAGGTACCATGTATGACACATTTTTGTAAAACCAAGTTGTAGATATACAAGCTACACCATTCAAATACCAAATATTGACCAGCCGAGGAAAAAAAGATTTCTCTTGGATGGTTCATGATAGTTTTATTTTTATTACTTTGGGCAGATTTGCTACTGACTATGTATGCAATATTATGTAAACAGTTGAAGTGCGCATATAAGAATTACCTGTTCTTTGTTTCCCCCTCTTAAGTTTGATGTATACTGGAAGGCAGATCTTCTGTCAATCCTTCAGCTTCTAAATGAGTTCCATGACTTTCGGAAGAATATAATATGATAGAAGATTGTTCTTCTAGTGCAGTTCTTTCAGATACATGCTCAAGTATAAGAATATCTAGCAACCTTAAACTTCAGATTACTAGCAAGGTACGGACAAACAATTGGTACACCAGAACTTTTTCTGGTACAAAAGGTTCTAAGTTTACCAGTAATCCTTACATGAGCACTGCCCTTCACTAAAATGGTGGAAACGATTCCGGTCTCTAATAATCAACTTGCGACCATATACCAAGGATATAAGCTTAATCGCTGAATGGCAGTCTTCACAAGCTCTGAGGTTCTTTGTTATTCGAAGAGTTGACCCTGGAGGGGTGGTCAGCAGCCCAAAAGCAATGGCCAGTTTCTCGCTATGTTCAGCCAGTGCCCGCTTTTTAGACTGCTCATCAATATCTTGCAATACCAAGCTTGTCATGGGCCTATATCCTGCTTGTATTAACCGGCCAATCATCTCTTCCAACATTTTGTAGATCTCCTCAATCCTCGGATGCGATCTATCACCAGAGACAAACTCATGAACTGTGTTCTCCCATTCGATCGAGCTTCTTCCAGGAACCCTCTGAATGTTCTCCCTCTTGATCGTTTTTCTCATTTCTGCAACACCTTCCCACGAGTTTGCTTGTGCATATATGTTTGACAGCAACACATAGTGTCCATCTGCAAGAGGATCCAGTACTTTCAATTTGGCCATAGCTTCCTCTGCAATCTCTACATTCTTATGGATGCGACAGGCGCCAAGAAGTGTTCTCCAAATAATTGCATCCGGCTCAAAAGGCATGCTCCTGATAAGCTGCATTGCCTCCTCAACATGGCCTGCACGACCCAAAAGATCGACCATGCATCCATAGTGCTCGACCCTTGGCACCACACCGTGAACGTCAGTCATTGAGCTGAAATACTTCTTGCCATCACTCACTAGACCAACATGAGTGCACGCCATAAGAACTCCAACGAAGGTGATCTCATTTGGTTGCAGTCCTTGTGATATCATCTCTGAGAACAAACTTAGAGCATCATGGCCAAGTCCGTGATTGGCCAGTCCAATGATCATTGAACTCCAAGTAAGCACGTCCATCACAGGCATAGCGCGGAACACCTTCAGAGAATTCTCAATGTCACCGCACTTGGCATACATGTCAACCAGAGCAGTACCCAGCTTCATGTCTACCTCAACCCTGTGGCTCTCGACAAACCGGTGCACCTCTGCGCCAATGGTCAGTGCCCCCATGTCGCTGCACGCCGAGAGCACGCTCACCATGGTGATGCAGTCTGGAGCGACACGCGCCGCTCGCATCACCTTCCACAGCTCCAGCGCCTCCTTGGACCGACGGCCCTTGGCGTACGCGGAGATCATCGAGCTCCACGAGAAGGCGTCCCTGTCGCTCGTCGCGTCGAATATCTCCCTCGCCATGCCGACGTCCCCTCTCACGGCGTACCCGTGGATCATCGTGTTCCAGGACACCAGGTCCCGGTCCCGCATTCCGTCGAACACCCTCCTCGCCTCCGCGACCTCGCCGCGCGCGACGTAGGCCGCGAGCATGACGTTGCAGAGGAACACGTCCCGGCGGGGCGCCTCGTCGAACGCGGCGCGCGCGAGCTCCGCGCGGCCCGACTTGGCGTACATCTCGACGAGCGCGGTGCGGACGAAGAGATCGGCGGCGGCGAAGCCGGACCTGACCGCGCGCGCGTGGAGCGAGGCGCCGAGCGGCCGGGTCGCGGCCGACGAAGCGAGCGCGGCGGAGGCGGCGCAGGCCTGGAGGGCGAGGGAGAGGGAGAAGGAGTTGGCGAGGAGGCGGGGCGCGCGCGGGAGGAGCCCGCGGAGGACGAGCAGCGCCTGCAGCGGGAGCGAGGCGCGGAGGTAGGCGCGCATGACGGTGCTGACGACGAACGGGTCCGCGTCGGCCGACTTGACGAGCCGCGCGTGCGCCGCCAGGTGCTCCGGCCGCGGCGTGGCCGCGCCGCCCCCTCGCGCGCGCATCGCCGAGAGCTTGCTTGAAGCGTTCGAGCTCGGCTTCGGCGGGTGCACGAACAGCACGCTGTGACGGCTCGGCGAGCGCGTCTCGGCCGTGCGATCGGCGGAGGCTGGATCTGACGGCAAGGAAGCTGCCAGCGAGGCCGCCGCACGTAGCAAATACGTGGAGCGGCCTTGGCTGCTCCTGCTTCATTCGAGCGCTGCGCCTACCGCGACCAACCTGACCGGCCAGCCGCCCCGCCGTCGTCGCCTCTGCCGCCGCGATTTGTCCGGCGGGATCGCACGAGGAAGAAAGGGAGAGAGATGAGGAGCAGCGAGGCCATGGAGCTCCTGGGCTTCGCTCCCTACTCCCGCCCGTCCCCTTCCGAGGTATCATCCATCTCCCCAATTCCGCCCCCCGACCCCTTCCTCCCTGCCGCGCTGCTCCCCCTGCGAATATCCCACGGCGGATCATCTCAGGATGGTAGTCCAGCTTTGTCCGGCTAGTTCTTGCTCGGACGAGCTAATCTGCTAGCAGTTTCTGCTGGATTTTGGCTAAACGTTGGTGTCAATCTCCCAAATTTGAGTTCATATATGCTCTGAATCTTCTGTTGCAGGTTAAGGCTGCGTATAGAAGAATGGTCATGGAGTCCCATCCCGATCGCGTCCCGATGGATCAGAAGCCTCAAGCCGAGTCAAAATTCAAGCAGGTCAGGTAATCAGTCGTGGTGAAGGAACTTCAGGCATCATGATGCTTGTTATTTGCATGTTCCTTGTTCATGGTGTTATTCAGGCATGAAAGGCAATTAGACGAGTATTTTAGCTTGATCATGCTAATTTTTTAAGCAACCTTTATACCATGCTAGTTGCTCATTCATAATTGAATCACTGATGTCAAAATGAGCATAGATGTGATATTAATGTACTTGCTGAGCTTTAGAATGCTTGTATAGCTTTTGGATTTACCATGCTAATTGCCCTTCCACAATTAAATCGTTGATATCAAAATGAGCATATATGTGATCTTAATGTAGTTCCTGAGCTTTAGGTGACCTGTTCAGCTTATGGACATAGTATATTTGGCATTCCCAAGCATGCAAGAGAGTTTCTGCAAATTTGAATGTGCTAACACTCATACCTTTTCCAGTTGAGCGAATATTAAATTTGAGGCATTCTTTGGTTCATAGGATAGGAATATCATAGGAGCAAGAAAATCATAGGAAGTGAGATGACATGCATCTCAATTCCTATAGGGAAAGAGATGTCATTTGATGCATAGGATAGGAATTTTTCCATTAAGTCTAGGCTAATGTCTTTTTTCCTTTGAAATGTGAAGGATTGATTCCTATCCTACATAGGAGTAGGAATCCATTCCTACAAACCAAAGGAGGCCTGAATGTGGTTTTCCGCACGAGGATCACAATCAATTTTCTGCATTTGATTTCTTTCTCACAATTGTAATCTATAAATCTTAATTGTGTTTGTGTTTTGCAGGTAGTAGAAGCATATTCTTGTTTGAAGGATGGTATGTTATTCACTTTGATAACCAGCCTTTGTTTTTCCTTTATGGTATTGGTTATTGATTTGACTGATGGGATTATGGTATGCTTGTTGCGGTTTGCAGGTCGAAGATTTGGGAACAGAATGGAAGGTAAATTTGGTTTCAGAATGCAGATTTGTTGTTTCCTCCATCTTTGTAGCTGATGAGATGATCATGCGTGAAATGCAGTACATGTAATGAGGTCTGGTGTTCCAACGGGATACAGAAGATCAAACAAGATATTGGTTAAAGCCCCCTTTCTGCTCATAATTTGTGCCGCAGTTTCCTTTGGTTCCTACAGCGCTTCGAGGTAACCATACTTACACTTTTTTGCAGGAGAAAAACATCAAGATCTACATTCTTATTGCTGATTGAGAAATCCATTTTGGTTTCATGAAGGGCATACCAGCGGCAAAAGGATGTGTGTTCCTCTCAGAACCCTTTTCTTCCATAATGGAAACTCATTGTACTGTCGATATCCATATAAGCTAATAGAAGAGAAGATCTGTGTGTTGCAATTTGAGATGCAAAACAATCTCTCCACTGAATAAAGGCACCAATCACTGTTTGTGATTTCAAAGAAAAGACACATGCTTTGTAGATGTTCAGTTTAGCTCTAGGGAGCATATGCTCCTGCGCGCCGCTTCCCTGAACGTTTTGTCCAGTGGACAAAAGATGTCGTTAGTAATGGAAAGGTTGCCATCACTATTAATGATGTTATTGGCCCGTATTTTGTTACCAGGAAGGGTTTGAGGCAAGGGGATCCGTTTTCCCCCTTGCTTTTCAATTTGGCGGCTGATGTTCTTGCTACCCTGGTGCAAAGGGCGCAAGAACAAGGATTTATCAAGGGAGTGTTGTCTAGGTTGTATTCAGGAGGTCTAAATATTTTGCAATATGCGGACGATACTATTTTCTGTTTTGAAGATGACCTTGAGGGGGCTAGGAACCTCAAAATTGTTAGAGTTATAATATAAGTCATGAACCCCTTTGTATTTATCACGTTGTATAAGGGGTTTCCTGCATATGTTCCACACCTGTACATGTATATATATATCGGCCTATGGCCTCATGGGAATACAAGTTGCATATTCCTAACATGGTATTAGAGCTTTAGGTTTTTTTAGCACGGGCAACTCGTGCGATCCAACCCTGTGCCGCCGGCCTTCTCCTTTGTCCGGCTGTGCTGTTCCGGCGTTGATCTCCTGCGGCCTCTTCCGCCGCGTCGCAGCCGCTGCCGCTGCTTCTTCCATTGGTCAACGCCCTCCCTCCCACGCTCGATCTCCATCAACGCCCGTGGTCGCTACTCTGCCTGAAGTCCTGATCCAGTGGGAGGATCCAACCGCCAGGTCCCGCCCGTGATCCAGTCGCCCGGTCCCGCCCACGATCCAGCTGCCTGGTCCTGCCCGTGACCCAGCCGCCAGGTCCCGCCCACGATCCAGCCACTGCTGCAGCCGGGTCCCAACTGCTCTCGATCAGTCGCCAGGTCCCGATTGAGACTCCTGATCGTTGGCCACCACTGATTCCTTGGGCCTGATCGAGACTCCTGCCGCAGCTGCAGATCCAGGCTCCTGATTATCGGTCTAAAAAAAGGCGTGATGTCTCTGTCCTCGGGCTATGTTGCTGTCCCTCGCTGTCCGGTGATCTTTGATGGTACTAACTACATTGAGTTTACTGGCTTCATGCGCATTCACATGCGTGGCATCCGTCTTTGGGGTGTTCTTTCTGGCGAGGTCTGCTGTCCGCCACGTCCAGTTCCTCCGGTGGCCCCTACTCCGCCAACTCCATCGGTTCTTCCTACGGATGCTAATCAGGCCGCCAAGGATGCGGCTAAGGTTGCTGATGAGGTTGCTGATCGTGCTTATGATGAGAGGGTTTTGGCTTATGAGGAGGCTCTTCAGACGTATCATGGTGCTCTGTCTGTTTACACCCAGTGGCTTGATGATGATGCTCGTGCTGCAGCTGTTCTCACTGCTAGTGTTCTGCCTCAGTTTGCTTCTGAATTTCTGGGTCTTTCTACTGTCTTTGAGATGTGGACCCGTCTTCGTGAGCGCTATCAGCCCTCTGGTGATGCCTTATACCTCTCTGTGATCCGTCAGGAGCATGCTCTTCAGCAGGGTGACTCTACTGTTGATGACTTCTATGCACAGAGTTCTGCTATCTGGCGCCAGCTTGATTCTCTTCGTAGTGCTGGGTGTCGTACCTGCCCCTGTTGCCAGGCTGTCCAGGCCAATTTGGAGTTTCATCGCGTCTATGAGTTCTTGTCTCGGCTCCGTAAGGAGTTTGAGCCCCGGCGTGCTCAGTTGTTTGCTCGTGGCCGTATTTCTCTCATGGAGGCGCTTTCTGAGATTCGTGCTGAGGAGACTCGCTTACGTGGTGCTGGTTTGCTGGAGGTTCCCTCTATGCTCGCTACTCGTGCTCCTACGCCACTTGCTCCACCGACCCCTTCTCGCTCGAGTGCTCCGCCGCTCTTGCCCACTCCTTCTGGAGGCTCAGGTCGCCCCCGTCCACATTGCGCCTATTGCAACAATGATGGTCATCTTGAGTCTCAGTGCTACACAAAGAAGAAACACCTGCGCAAGGCTCGATCATCATCTTCCGGGACTTCGTCATCTACCTCGACAGCTTCAGCCATTGCTTTGACCGAGCAGGATATTCTGAGACTTAAGCGTCTGCTCGCGGCTTCAGGTTCTTCCTCGACGGGTACTGCCGGTTCTGTGACTGATGCTTCCCGCACTGAGCAATCACCCTCTACACAGTCAGGTACATCCCCCTGGGTTCTGGACTCTGGTGCTTCTTTTCATATGTCTTCTCATTCTTCCACTTTGTCCTCTCTTCGATCACAGAATTCTCCTATTCATGTCTTCACTGCTGATGGTACTCCACTTTCTGTTGCTAGTAGAGGCAATCTTACTACTCCTTCTTATTCTGTTCCTGATGTTGCTCATGTTCCTCGACTTACCATGAATTTGTTTTCTGCTGGTCAACTTACGGATTCTGGTTGTCGCGTCATCCTTGACGTTGACTCTTGTTCTGTCCAGGACCGTCACACGCACACTCTAGTTGGGGTTGGCCCTCGCCGCCGTGATTCTCAGGGTCTTTGGGAGTTGGACTGGCTTCATGTTCCTTCTGCTGCCACCACCATCGCCAGTTCTTCCGCTTCTGTCGCCTCCGTCACTGGTTCCTTCCAGCAGTGGCATCATCGACTTGGTCATCTGTGTGGTTCTCGGTTGTCTTCTTTAGTTCGTCGAGGCCTTCTGGGGTCTGTCTCAGGAGATGTCTCTTTAGAGTGTCAGGGTTGTCATCTTGGCAAGCAGATTCAGTTACCATATTCACATAGTGAGTCAGTGTCTAAGCGTCCTTTCGATTTAGTCCATTCTGATGTATGGGGTCCGGCCCCTTTCGCTTCGAAAGGTGGTCATAAATACTATATTATTTTCATAGATGATTTCTCTCGTTACACATGGCTTTATTTCATGACTTCTCGTTCTGAGGTGTTGTCTATTTATAAGTGTTTTGCTGCCATGGTTCATACTCAGTTCTCTTCACCCATTCGTGTTTTTCGTGCTAACTCCGCTGGCGAGTATATCTCTAAGATGTTGCGTGGTGTTCTTGCTGAGCACGGGACTCTCTCTCAATTCTCTTGTCCTGGTGCTCATGCTCAGAATGGTGTGGCTGAGCGAAAGCATCGACATCTTCTTGAGACGGCTCGTGCATTGATGATTGCTGCCTCTCTCCCGCCTCATTTTTGGGCTGAGGCCGTCTCCACATCCACCTATCTTATCAATATACAGCCTTCCGCTGCTCTACAGGGTGGTGTTCCTTTCGAGCGACTTTTTGATCGTTCTCCCGATTATTCGATGCTTCGCTCGTTTGGTTGTGTTTGCTATGTTCTTCTTGCCCCTCGCGAACGCACCAAACTGACCGCTTAGTCTGTTGAGTGTGTCTTCTTAGGCTACAGTGATGAGCATAAGGGCTATCGTTGTTGGGATCCTATTGGTCGTCGGATGCGTATCTCTCGAGATGTGACTTTTGAAGAGTCTCGTCCTTTCTACCCACGCCCATCTTCCTCGACTTTTTCAGTGCAGGATATCTCTTTCCTCATTTTTCCTGACTCACCTATCACTCCCGCCGAGACTGTACCTCTCCGTTCCACTTCCTCTCCTTCTCCACATCTAGTTGATTTGCAGCCACCATCATCCCCGGTCTCCTCGCCTCGCATGTCACCGGGTTCTCCACCTTCATCTCCGGTGACTTCCTCCCCGGTCTCCTCTCCCAGCCTGTCACCGGATTCTACACCTTCATCTCCGGTGACTTCTTCGTCGCCACCCCCTGATTCTACCTTGCCGATTCCCCCTTCTATTATTCCATCTTTTCCTCAGCATTACACTCGTCGTCCACGACCAGTTGATGCCTCTATGGATGGGTCGTCATCTTCCTCTCAGCCTACTTATGGCTTGCGTTCTTGTCCTCGTCCGCCTGTTGATCGCTTTGGATTTCCCACCGCTGGTGCTGCTGTTCTTGAGCCGACTTCTTACCATCAGGCTTTTGTTCATCCTGAATGGCAGTTTGCGATGGCAGAGGAGATTGCTGCTCTTGAACGCACTGGTACCTGGGATCTTGTTTCTCTTCCTCCCGGAGTCCGTCCGATCACTTGTAAGTGGGTCTACAAGGTTAAGACTCGCTCCGATGGTTCTCTTGAGCGTCACAAAGCTCGTCTTGTGGCTCGTGGTTTTCAGCAGGAGCATGGTCATGATTATGACGAGACTTTTGCTCCTGTGGCTCATATGACCACTGTTCGTACACTTCTTGTCGTTGCCTCTGCACGCCACTGGTCTATATCTCAGCTTGATGTTAAGAATGCCTTTCTTAGTGGTGAGCTGCGTGAGGAGGTGTACATGCAGCCACCACCTGGGTATTCTGTTCCTGATGGCATGGTATGTCGTCTTCGTCGCTCTCTCTATGGCCTTAAGCAAGCCCCCCGCGCCTGGTTTGAGCGCTTTGCCTCTGTGATCACTGCTGGTGGTTTTTTAGCCAGTGCTCATGATCCAGCATTGTTTATTCACCTTTCTCCTCCTGGACGGACTCTTCTTCTTCTTTATGTTGATGACATGATCATCACGGGGGATGACCCCGAGTATATTGCCTTTGTAAAGGCCCGTCTTAGTGAGCAGTTTCTTATGTCTGATCTTGGACCTCTTCGCTACTTTCTTGGGATTGAAGTCTCTTCTACCTCTGATGGCTTTTTTATCTCCCAGGAAAAGTATATCCAGGATCTTCTTGCTCGTGTTGCTCTTACTGACGAGCGCGTTGTTGAGACTCCTATGGAGCTCAATGTTCACCTCCGTGCTACTGATGGTGATCCTCTCCCTGATCCGACGCGTTATCGTCATCTTGTTGGCAGTCTTGTCTATCTAGCTGTCACTCGTCCGGACATCTCTTATCCAGTTCATATTCTGAGTCAGTTTGTCTCTGCCCCCACCTCGGTTCACTATAGTCATCTCCTTCATGTTCTTCAATATCTTCGAGGCACGATCTCTCACCGTCTATTCTTTCCTTGCTCCAGTTCTTTACAGCTCCAGGCCTATTCGGATGCTACATGGGCTAGTGATCCTTCCGATCGCCGTTCACTTTCTGCTTACTGTGTTTTTCTTGGTGGTTCTCTCATTGCCTGGAAGACGAAGAAACAGCTTGCAGTTTCCCGTTCGAGTGCCGAGGCTGAGTTGCGAGCAATGGCTCTTTTGACGGCAGATGTGACTTGGTTAAGGTGGTTACTTCAGGATTTTGGTGTTTCTGTCACTACACCGACTCTGCTTTTATCTGACAGTACAGGTGCTATCAGCATTGCACGCGATCCTGTGAAGCATGAGCTCACCAAGCATATTGGTGTTGATGCGTTCTATGTGCGCGCTGCTGTGCAGGATCAGGTTATTGCTCTTCAGTATGTGCCTTCCGAGTTACAGTTGGCGGATTTCCTGACGAAGGCTCAGACTAGAGCACAACATGGCTTTTATCTCTCCAAACTCAGTGTTGTTCATCCACCATGAGTTTGAGGGGGGGGGGGTGTTAGAGTTATAATATAAGTCATGTACCCCTTTGTATTTATCCCGTTGTATAAGGGATTTCCTGCATATGTTCCACACCTGTACATGTATATATATATATCAGCCTATGGCCTCATGGGAATACAAGTTGCATATTCCTAACAAAAATAATTCTATGTGTTTTTGAGCATTTGACCGGTCTGAAGATTAATTTTTTAAAAAGTGAAATTTTCTGTTTCGGTAAAGCTTTGGAGAAACAAGCTGACTACGCCGGCATTTTTACTTGTGCTATTGGGGGCTTCCCTTTTAAGTATTTAGGTCTTCCCCTGCATTATAAAAAGCTTTGTAATGCTGATTGGAAGCCAGCGGAAGAAAAAGTAGAGAAAGGAGCTGCAGCGTGGCAGGGGGCTCTTTTATCTATGGGTGGTAGGCTTATCCATACTGAAACTTGCTTGAGTAACGTCATTAGTCATTTATTTAACTTTTTCCGTCTACCAAAGGGAGTAGGCAAAAGAATCGACTTCTTTCGAGCTCGGGTGCTTTGGCAAGAGAAAGAGGGGGTTAGGAAGTTTCATTTAGTTAACTGGCTTGATGTCTGTCAACCTAGAGACCAAGGGGGGTTGGGTGTTACTAATCTGGATATCAAGAATATTAGTCTTTTGTGTAAATGGCTCTGGAGACTTGAGAATGAAGATGGGGATTGGCAGGAGATGATTAGAGCAAAGTATTTGAAGAGGAAAACTTTGTCTCAATGTGAGTCATCTCCTACCAACTCTCATTTCTGGAATGGTATCATGAGTGTTAAAAATATCTTTTACAACTGTTGTCAGAGAATTGTTGGAGATGGGTGTAAAACTAGATTTTGGGAAGATGCTTGGATCCACAACAAGCCTCTCTGTCAACTTTTTCCTCGCTTGTACAAACTTACTTTCCATCAAAACATTACGGTTGCTAAAGCATTTGAACAAGATTTTAACTGCATTAGATTTAGGAGATGTTTATATGGGGAGACATTGGATATGTGGAATAAACTTCTAGATATGTGCAGTCAGGTTGTTCTGAGTGAGGAACCTGACAAAGTCAAATGGCTTTTGACCAGCTCTGGCCAGTTCTCTGTTAAATCTCTTTATCAATATATTATTGCTAGGAGAGTAGTGTTCCCTTTTAAGTTTCTGTGGAAACTGAAGGTACCTTTAAAAATTAAGGCTTTTATTTGGTTAGTTATCAAAGGGAGGATCTTGACCAAGGACAATTTGTGTAAAAAAGGCTAGAAAGGCACCAACAAATGTGAATTTTGTTATGCCAATGAATGTATTGACCATCTGTTTTTCACTTGCTCTTTTGCTCGGTTTCTTTGGAATGTAGTTGGGAGTGCTTTGGGAAATCCCCAAACACCCCTGTCATTCTTTGACTTTTGCCAGAATTGGCTTCCTAAGTATACTGGGAAAGATAGAGTGGTTATAGCTATTGGTACGGCTGCTTTATTATGGTCGATCTGGAAAACAAGAAATAAATCTTGCTTTCAAAGTTCTTTACCTAATGATCCTACTGATATTATCTTCTCCTTATGTTCCGTGTTGGATTCATGGGGTGTGCTACAGAAAAGAGGAGTGCAAAAAACTCTTAAGGAAGTGACCAAGAGGTTGGCCCAGATAGCGAGGGACGTCTTCAAGCGTGCTTACGGCTGGGGGCCTGCTGTACGGAGGCTCTGTTGATCAAGTGGTGATAGATGTAGCATTTGCGATGATCTCTCTTGTTCTTTTGCTATAGCACCCTGTAGGTGCAGAGTTTGGTATCTCAGGTTGTAGTGAGTTATTTCACCTGATGCAAAAATGAAGTTTTTTGTTGATGAGCTTCAAGATGTTGATGAGCTTCAAGATGTTGTAGCATCCTGTAGGTGCAGATGAAGTGCCTCAAGATGTAGGAGTAGTTTTTTTTTCATGATGCATATGTTAGGCATCAAAAGAAGTTGAATGTGTATGAAACTTGATTCGTATGCTGTGACTCCATTTTTGTAATGAAAATGGGGGCCGTGTGGCCCCTCTGATCGAAAAAAAATGCTCCTACGCGCCAAAAATACATTTACAGATGTGAAGAAAATACAAGACAATTCAGACATTCAAATGTTCATTTTCAAATGTCATTTGCAAATTTTTATGGTGAAAGCCCAAGCATTGCAACCATAATTGAGTGCCAATTTTTGGCATTTCTAGAGCACTATATCTTTGTCTTTTTTTCCTGACAAAGCACAACTGTTCCTTTTTGTGTGAAAATTGTGAAGAACACATCAAACACTAATATTGAACATACACAAAATAGTTTTTTTAGTTTGTTTCCTATTTGTTGAGTTTTTGTTCACCCCAGGAGCATATGCTTCTGGGAGCCGAAACGCCACTCCCATTTGTTTGCGGGTACGTATATTCTAGGAGCAAGTGTGTGAGTTCGGAGATCCATTCAGACCATAGTTCCTACTTATAATTTCTTCATTCATGGACATCCTTTACTACATCTATATCTATATCTATACCAATATAAAAAGACCCAATGAGGCAGATCCAATAAATCTCAGTCATTCATTTGCGTTCATCCAACCGTCCTTATTGTTCTGATGGTGAGCGACTAAACACATTTAGCGCTAAGCAATACTTTCTCTTTCCTGATTATCTTCCCTGGTCTGTTTTCTTACGAACACTTCGCATGAAAGGAAACCGCCGCACGTTCAGGATAGAAGGGAACCACCGCAGCGTCGGGGACGCCGCCTCGCGCCGCCCAAATAGCCTTGAGCCGCTGCACGCCGCCGCCATCGCATCGACCTGCCGCACTATTCAGGACGCCACCCCCATCGCCTTGATCGAGCTGCCACACCTTCAGGGCCGCCGCCCCTCACAGCTCCGTGCCGCTCCCACCCATCGGATCGCCTAGCCTCGGCCATCAGCGCCGCCGCCTAAACTGCTTGGCCGGCCGTCGGGGACGCCGCCTAAACCGCCTGGCCTGGGCCGGCCGTCGGCCACGCCGTGAGTTCACATCTCCCCGTCATCTCGCACGGTCAGGGGATGTGCTACCTTCAAACACACCGCCGCCAGGCCTGACGGCCGGAGAGGTCTTTCATTTGTACTGTCTTTTGTTCACCTTTGCTTTACATTTCATAGATTGGTTCACGTGTGCTATCTGTTTTGGCATACGCGATGTACTGATTAACGTTTCACTTACCTAAGATCGATCAACCGAAAAGTAGCCCCGTATACACTTGATAACTGAAGGCAAATCAAGCTTGTTAACAGAGTTTAAAACTCTTTGATCGGCGATTTGAATGCAGGCATTTAGCACTTAAGCTTCATTACCAGTGTGATTTGCATTGCCTAAAATTTGCTCATCCATGTTCATGCATATTATACTGATTTCACTGATTTTGTACACACATCTCGCAGATGCAAAATAGTCATTCGGGTGCTTCTCCGCTACGATCAGGATGTGCGCTAATTTAAATTACCAGCGAGGTACGATCAGGATGTACCGAGATTTATTGGATCTGCCTCACTGGGTCTTTTCATATTGGTATAGATGACATGCAAGGTGAAGAAAGATGTGTGAGCACAAGTTATATATCTGAACGCCCCAGTGAAATAAAAGGTGTGTACTCACCGTTCACTAATTTCATCTTCTATGTATAATCCCATTATGCACACAATAGTGGATCAGATGATTGATTTCACTGGAATCATACTTAACTTGGCTGAAACGAGCTCCGGTACAAACTTTTTCAATAGGCCATTGCTTTGAACTACATTAACAAACTTGAGCTATATCTCTAAGGAAGCCACGTCGATTTTTATGATTCAGAGATTCTAATTCTCGAGAAGAACCATAAGTTACCCTGATGCGAAGTTTAATTTAGTAGTTTTCTTTTGCTGTTATTAAATACTCCCTCCGTTCCTTTATGTTAGGTGTATTTTTTTGGGCACGGTGACCAAGGCAACAAACTATAGATAATTTAGAACAAAATTACACTTTAAAATTTTGTTGGTTAGTGGCAAGTAAATCGGTTAGGTTAGGAAATGAAAAGATACACACAATCAGGGAAGAGATGCTTTCCTTCTTCTTCTAGAAATAGAGATACAGGCAATCGGGAGAGAGATACTTTCCTTTTTTTGAAGGGCTAAAAAAGGAATTATGAGGTTTTATAAGAAATGCACCTTACATTATGAAATTTTATCAAAAAACAAATACACCTTATATAAAGGAACGGAGAGAGTACTTCAGAAGTTATCGTTCATGTTATTTTGATTGATTGGGTTTTCTTTTGTGGTATCATATGGTGACTTGTCAAGATCGGGATTAGCCATAAGCATGTGATATTAGGTATCACCTGTTATAAATAACCATTCATGGATAAAATATAGTGTTGACGTTAATTCATTCATTAATACTATCTCAATTATAAATAACCATTCATGGATAAAATATAGTGTTGACGTTAATTCATTCACTAATACTATCTCAATTTGGCAAATGTCAGGGATAATTGTGGCACATATGTCCGCTATATACTGCCTCTGATCCAAAATAAGTGTCGTGGTTTTAGTTTACCACGACACTTGTTTTGGATCGAAGGAGTACTACAAAAGAGCAAAGATGTCATATGTCATGTGAATGGGCAGAGTGGGCTACTATGGATGGCAACCAAGATGGGAGGCTCAGAATTCTTTTAAAGATTACACGTGGGTTGCACGTGCCAACTTACTAGTTGGTACAAATCGTCGAAAATTTTGTCATGTTGAAACCATTTTGGCATCTTTTTACATGCACGATGAACATAAAAGTTGGCCTAGTGTCAGCTACCCACAGCTCGTTATAAAAGGCGTGAACAAGGTGCCAATCACCACAGGCAATGCAATTCACAACATCAACATGATACCCATCACCACTAGCAGAAGCAAAAACTAAAGATAATTTACATTGACCACAGAAGGTAATTGTCATCATGGTTATTACAAGACACCCCAGCATCCCAATGTATGGGATGACTCCCAACCTTTCCTCAGCAGGGAAAGGCAACAAAAGGATGCCATGGAGTTAACTATGCTTAAGGCATTTCAAATGACAAGTTTGGCAAGCACCGGGACAGTATCTACACACAGCATGACAAGTTTGGCAAGGCAAACTATGCTGAAGGCATATTTTAAATGCAATCTTCAGACTATTGCTATGTGCCAGTAGCCATAGCAATGGTAGCTTTTGATTAAGTTCCCAGTACAAGATTGTTAATCGAACCACCCACAAGATCTAACAATCCATGCATTTTAAGACTTACAAGTGAGCTTCTATGCTGGTGCTTCGTTGAGCACCTTGGATAGCAACTGCTTCAGGAGCCACCACGGCAGGCTAGCTCGAAATCAACTCCTGGTATGCCTTACGCCCACTTGGGGAAGAACAGATCATAACCTCTAAAATCAGGCCTTGTTGCACTACCTGAACAAAAGATCATGAACCTTCTGTATCCCTCCATGTCTTCGAATTGCAAAAACTAACCGACAGAAGTACCATTCTAGTAATAATAGTGAAACCTGAGCTCATACACCAAGTTTAAACTACCCGCGATAATCATTCTGAAACGGAAATATTGGCAAAACGTAGACTGGGCCACCATATTAGTTCTAACCTCACCAGACCACAGCCTCTCGAGGGTTTGTACCAACTACCACATCTCAAATTGTCCATCCGATATGATTAGAGAAATGTAGCCAGGCTAGGATTTTCCACTAGCATCTGGAGCAGTATCAGCCACTGTCACGTTCCATGATAGAGGCTGCCAGCCTGAAGAGTGAGGAACAAACCACTTCATTTTATCGGTTGCGATATACAAAACTTGAAGAACTTCACCAAGGGAAAGACGTTTCAAGCATGTTTTCTTCAAGAGAGTTGCAGCGTGATACCTAGAAACAAATAAAAATTAAAATACTAACCACAAAGTCAAGAAAAATACAGAAATAATCAACACATTACTGGGTGTGGGATCTCACCTTGATTGGGAGTTCTTTATCGCAGAGCATCCAGGGGCGGTAGATATGTACCTATGAACAGTATCTAGAGTCTCTTTTGAGTGCCTAGCATTGGTATCCATTATATTCACGCATTTCCAGAGATTTTCACCTTTTCCCAGAAAGAATGACACAAGTCCTAACTTTTTCGTTACGATGGCTTGATGCTGAATGGCAACTTCAAGAGCCTTCTTAACATCAAATTGTGGTAGATTAGCACCTCCATAACGCACACAATCTGATATATGCTGTTCGGTTGGTGCAAGCTTCTCAGTCTTCAGTACTTCCAAAGCACTTAAGATATTTCTTATAAGAATTTGAGAGTCAGAAGATGGCTGCGAACATCCAGTGTTTGCACCCCATTGTCCAGCATTTTGCATGTTGCTGGATATATTAGGTGGAGTTGGATGTCTGTAACTATAATTATTGTAAGGAGGCTGAACAGCACCAGAATAGTTTGGATGGTAGCTGACGTTTGAACCTTGGTTGTCATGAGCCCCTATTGGGTATCCAGAAATATTCAGCCGACTCATATCAGGATAATTAACTGGCGGGACATGATGGGGGGGAGGAGGAGCACTTGGCCAGGACTGCAATGGTGAAGTGGGAACACCAGTATGCCCACCTTGTGGAGCTTGTGGTGGACATGAACTACTTCTATGTAAATTTGATGTGTGGAAATTACCAGGTCCATTGTGAGGACGAGGAGTCACTGGATTATGTGGTCTTGGCGGCTGAGAGGATTGGTTATGGTGTTTTGAATGATTATGGCCACTACCATTGCCAGAATCAGGAGCACCATTTTTCTGTGCAGATTCAGTTGACACACCAGACTTCTTACTACCAAAATAGTCATGAGAAACACTCTTTTGATGGGAATTAGTGGGTTTTGCAGGCTTTTTAGGCAGGAAAAGGGGTGGGTTTTTAGGTATACTTGTCTGGTTCACCTTTGCCCTATTCTGGCGTTCAGGACTAGATGAAGAACTTGATGATGGTGTAGAAGGCTGACTTGGTTGGTTAGCAGTGCTTCCTTTGGAATTATCAGCAACTCCATCAACTGAATTTTCCTTTTTGCCTGCTGGTTTAGATGCATTGTCTGTCTGATTTTTTCGAGGTTGCTTCACTTTGGATTGCTTATCTACCTTCCCATTACCACCATTTTGATAATCACGCTGAGAAGAATTCTGCACTTGAGGGTTAGTATCTTGTGCTGCTGCTGAAGAATTTGGAACAGTGTTCCTTGACGTATCCAAATCATCCTTATTGCCACTTGATGCGCTGCTTATGTATGGTGACACTGCTAATGGTGGTTCTCCAGCCACAAGGCTTCTCCAGAGCCAAACACTCTTTGCTGCAGCAGTAAGCGTTTGAGACACATTTGGAGGTTGTGCTAAAAGAATATTGTACCGCCTCATCTTAAGCTTATGAAGGGCATTAGAGAAATCCCGATCACCAGAGATTAGCAGATAATTCGCTGGCGGAGGGTTGTCAATAGCCCAGAACAGCATGTCAACCAAGATCTTCTTATCACTTGCATCTTTAATGCCTGCAATGGTTGGGAAACAATGAAAAGAAATAAGGATCTGAGAGATGAGAATGGTAACTAATCATCACAAGTTCACAACCCACTCATTCAATGAAGAACTCAGCTTTCTATCACTACTTCTTATAAGAGTAAAAAGTCTCAATGCTAGTAATAAACCTTTATGGCCTTAATTATTTGGATGTCAAGATAAATCCCAAGAAAAAATAAAATAAAATCTAGTTTCTGAGTCACATAAAAGCCGAATCCACTTGGAAATGTATTCCATTGAGCGAAAACAAATGTTGGTCTCTGATTTTCTAATGCCCAATCTAAGTGTTTACTAATACAGTTTTGCTAAAGCACATCTAGATGTGCCATAAGTATTGCACATCTAAGTCATATGTCATTGATCTTACATTGAGATTCGTGTGAATATTTTCTCTCTCTTTTTTCTCTCTCTCTTTATGCTTGATTCACTCATTTAGATGTGCAATAACTAGAGCACATCTAGATGTGCCCTAGACACTAATACACCAACAAGGGCAGGTTAGAAAAGTTCAGCCTGCACACACATAAAAATGAAATATATATTGTTCCGAGCAATAACCAGTTGCATATATTCTCTAATAAAATCGGGATGGAGTTTTCTAACAAGTATCCCATGAGACAGATATGGATTTTGAGGCGTGCAGAAACTAACATAACTCCAGAAAAAGCCTGCAATAGAAGCTTCACCATTGATGCCCACAATAGCACAGCAAGAATTCAAGTGTCGACAGAATAAGACAGACATGTCTCTCCTTTTTTTTAGACCACTGCACCTTGGGTAGAAACACACGACTACTAGAACTTCCCATATCATATCCCGATCCAAACCCTATGATTCCACTATCATCCTGAAGTATTTGCGACAGATCCATCGAGTACACCAACCATCGAAGCGGCGCAACCCACATGCATTGGCGAGAGGTGAACGGACCACCACGGCACGAGCGATTAGATAAGAACAGAGCGGGGTGGTTGGGGATTTGGGAGAAAGAGGGGCGAGGGGGCGGAGGGGGGGACCGTACCGGCGGGGACGTGGTGGAGGGAGACGCCGGTGCTGGAGAGGGCGTGCTGGACGTTGTGGGCGATACCGCTGGTGTCGCCGTAGGCGGAGACGGAGATGGGGCCGACGTAGCCGGCGGTGGCGAGGGCGGAGCTCATGTTCTGGACGATGAGGTGGGGGTCGCAGTTGCGGGGGACGGCGCAGTTCTCGATATCCCACCACACCGCCGTCTTGGCCGCCGCGTACTCCCCCATCGCCGCCCCCGACAACCCCCTGCTAACCCCTGCGTCTCTCCGTCGGAGACCGGAGAGGTGGTGTTTGGGGACCTGGGGTGGGTAGTGGGGGGTGTTTTTTATGGTTTGCGACGGCGGCGGCGTCGAGGTGGACTCGGAAACTGCCGTCCCACTTGGCACCGAGATTTTAGGCAAGGATCGGTACCCAGATTTATATCGGATTTTAACTAATGATAACGTCCGTGCATTGCGAAGGAGCAATAAATTTAGACATACTCTTTCCTCCGTTCCTTTGTAGTAGTATAATATAAGGTATATTTGTTTTTTGATTAAATTTCGTAATTTAAGATGCAGTTGTTCTAATTCTTCCTAGTTTCGTTTTTATTTATCCCTTAAAAAAAGAAAGTATCTTTCTCCTGTTGCATGTATCTCTTCTTGTCTCAAAAAGAAGGAAAGTATTTCTCTTGATTGTGCGTATCTCTTTATTTCCTGGACTAACTGATTTACTTGTCACTAACAACTATTCCCTCCGTCCGAAAATACTTGTCATCAAAATGGATAAAAGGAGACGTATCTAGAACTAAAATACGTCTAGATGCATCCTCAGGGAGTATATGCCAAGGATAATTTTGTTCAAAATTGTCTATAATTTTATGTCTTGATCACCGTGCCAAAAATAATACATCTTACATAAAGTTGTAAGAGACGGAGGGAGTAATGAAGAAAAAGAAACCAAGGGCATTTCTAACCTATCCCTTAAAAATAGAGGAGTAAACTCCCGAGTAAAATTAGTGGAGTAAAAATTTACTCCACTAATAATGACCGGACCTAGCCGATCTCTAAAGTTAGTGGAGTAAAAAAATCCTTCGCGAAGTTGGTATCTTTGTCCTCTTTGTCATCGTCTTCAACGAGTATGCTCAATCTTCATTTTTTGGAGTGGCTTCAGCAAGTCTTTGAGTCCACTTCTCATTTGTCACAAGCACTTTGTAGCTGCTACTTCTTGAGATTATGTTGATTTTTTTCAAAAAGGAAAGAGTGATGCAGCAAAGTAGAGATAAATATTTTTCTCAGTTAAAAATCAATGTATCAATTCAGTAGGAGGCACAAGCAAGTCTCCAATCTATGCACCTGCACAATCTAACAAACACTTGCACTCAACACGAAAAGGGTTTGTCAATACCTTTACAGTCTCAAACAAGAGTGAGATTTAAAAAAGACTAGAAGAACACCCGTGCGTGGCAACGGGGCCACATTATCTTTAAAAGTTCAATATTAATATTCTCATACATATCAAGTGACATTGACGATCTTTTTTACCATCAATTCCTCACACACACACTCTCTACCTCCCTCTTCCTCACTCTCTCTCCCCCTCTCCCTCTCTCTCTAACACACACACATATCCATCTTATTGGGTACGGGGCCATAATCCATCTATTTCACACACACACACGCTAGTATATAACAATATGGATTATGTGTATTATTTTTGCCACCACAACTGAGGGAATTAATTCCATGTAAATCGGCCAGCCACAGCTCCAAGAATACGCGGAGGAGGTGGCCCGGGTCGGCGTCGGTGCCGTCCAGCACGGGCCACAGGCCCGCTTCCAAGCGCGTCTGCGCGTCGGCCACCCACACCGTGTCCTTCAAGTGCCACTTCCACCGCACCAACTCCCAGGGCCACGGCCATGGCCAGGGCCAGGGAAGCCGCCCTTCTTTGCCCTCTTCACCGGCCGCGGCCAACGCGGTGCCGCGGCACCCGGCCTCGCCGTCCTCGTCCTCCAGCATCGTCGCGACCCAGTGACGCAGCCCAAGCATCGGCCTCGAGAATTAAGAACGCTCGACAACGTAGAGGGAAGGAAAGATCATATACATTGTCGGCGTTCTGGGAACGGGGGTCTCCAGACTTGCCTGCCTGCGGCCTACGGCGTGGCTTAAAGGGAGGCCCAGCACGGCCCACCTTCACCAACACAAACTCAAGACCCTCGCGAGGGGCCAAGCCTCGCGGAGCGGACGACACGGAGCTTCCTCAGGCACGGCCTCGTCAGGCTGGCTCACGAGGAGGCGGAGAGATCAAGGCGGGGTACCTCGCGAGGTGCCCGTGACGCAAGCCATGACGACTTAGGGCGCCAGGCGGGTGCCAGCCCGCGCAGCGTCCTCCTTTCCTCTTTGGTGCAAAGGGGGCAAGCGCAGCCGCGGAGTACCGAGGCATCAAGTAAAGGTTGCCATTTCGGTGCAACGAGACCAAGACCAGGAGGGCTACGAGATGGAGGTCACCATGGAGCCCAAGACGGCGTCATCACCAGAGCTTTGCGCAGGCGAAGACTACTTTTGTCAGGATAGTTGATACTTGTTGTCCCCTTTCAAATTAGCCCGCCATTGTTGGCTCCCTTCCCGCTCAATATTTGGGGAGAGGACCAGGGCCACTATAAATAGGACCGGCCACCCACGTAGCAAGGGTTCGGCCCAGTCTCCTCCAAGGGCTTGACAAGTAGAGAGGTGGTAAGCAGAGAGAGGGAGTGAGATAGAGAAAGGTGGCTGAACTCCTCCCAGCAGTTCATCGCCCCAGCCAAGAACAGACCCCCGCGAGGCTGTTCTTCCTTGTACTGTTCACCATCATCAGCCCAAGAGGCAATCCACCACACCACACACTGGAGTAGGGTATTACACCACAACGATGGCCCGAACCAGTATAAACCCTGTGTCCCTTGTGTTGTTCTTTTCATAGCTTTGATCCTAGCGTGGCGGAGGGGTGCAGGAAGGTAGAAGGCGAAATCTCCGCGCGCACCCCAGTGTTCGAACCTCAAGGGTCTGCCGGAACCCGAAATCCGACATTTGGCGCGCCAGGTAGGGGTGCGCCGGAATTCGTCTTCCGCTGCTCCGCTCTCCTCCGACCATCACACTCATGTCTGACGCACGTCGGGCCCGCGCGGAGCGCCGGGCCGCCCTCGCTTCACGCGTCGCCTAGACAGCCCCTGTCAGCGGGCATCATCGCCGTTCCCCGTCGCCCGCCGTCAACGCCACCACCGGCTCGGCGGGGGACGAGCGGCAAGCATCGTCCCGGCATCTGTCCGTGCGGCAAGACGGCCGCACCGCAGCTCACTCTCTCACCCCAGCTGGTTCTTCATCCCGCGTGCTCCGCGCACCCACGGAGCCCCGCAACCTCTTCCCCGCCTATCGCGCTGCACCAACACCCCTAATCGTCGCGGCCCTCTTGGGCGGCTCGCAGGTGCCGCCTACAAGTTACCAAGTCAAGCCGTTCATCCACTGGGTCAGCGCCGCTTCCACACGGCAGGGGGCTCCCCTGGGGCGGGCGGCGCCCGAGACCGGACTAAGCTTCAGCCCGGAGGACCACCCCTCCAACCCGGCCGGCTCGGGCGCGCTCCCCATGCTATGCACCCCCACCATCTGCCAGGTGGCCGTCACCAGAACTCTTATCGATGGCGGGGCGGGCCTCAGCATGCTCTCAGTCGAGGCCTTCAACCTCCTCTGCATACCCCTGGAACGATTGCAGCCCAGCCAGCCCTTCTCAGGCGTTGGGGGCAGGTCGTCCAGCTCCTTGGGGCATATCCGGCTCCTAGTGACCTTCGACACCTACGACAACTTCCGCACGGAGCTGGTCGACTTCGACATCGCCCCCATCGGCCTCCCCTACAACGCCATCCTCGGCTACCCAGCGCTGGCCCAGTTCATGGCCGCGACGCACCCGGCGTACAACCTCATGAAGATGCCCGGGAGCAGCGGTGTCCTCACCATGCACGGGGATACCGGTGACGCTCTGCGGGTGCTCAAGCTCGTCTTTAGGACAGCAGCATCGGCACAACCTGGCGACTTGGGGGCCCCCGAGCCCAAGGGGGCTGCGCCCGCCAAGAAGAAGCAGTTGTTCACCCAAGACAAGGCAGAAACCAAGCAGGTACCCGTCGACGAGGACGGGTCCACCAACGCCACTTTCACCATAGGCGCCCACCTCAAACCCGAGCAGGAGGAGGCCCTGGTTGCGTTCCTGCGCGCAAACAAGAAGGTATTCGCTTGGGAGCCGGACCAGTTGGCAGGGATCCCCAGGAGCGTAATCGAGCATCACCTCAACGTGTGCCCCAATGTACGCCCTGTGAAGCAGAAGGCCAGGCGGCAGTCCACAGAAAAGCAGGCCTTCATCGTCCAAGAGACCCGCAAATTAGAGGCCGCTGGGGTCATTCGCGAGGTCCGATACCCAGATTGGTTGGCCAACCCTGTCGTTGTGCCGAAGAAGGAAGGAAAGGAACGCATGTGTGTCGACTTCACCAACCTCAACAAAGCGTGCCCGCAAGATCCGTTCCCGCTCCCCCGCATCGACCAGATCGTTGATTCCACTACGGAATGCGACCTGCTGTGCTTCCTGGATGCCTTCTCTGGGTATCACCAAATCAAGATGGCGGTGGAAGACATCGAGAAGACGGCCTTCCTAACCCCGTGCGGGGTGTACTGCTACACCTGCATGCCATTCGGGCTGCGTAACGTAGGGGCGACCTTTCAGCGGCTGATGCATATCACCTTGGGCCCGCAACTCGGGAAGAATGTTGAAGCTTACGTCGATGACATCATGGTAAAATCTCGGGAGGCCAGGACCTTGATACAAGACCTGGAGGAAACCTTCGCGAGCCTCAATGCAGTGAACCTACGGCTCAACCCAGAGAAGTGTGTGTTCAGAGTCCCTCGGGCAAGCTCTTGGGTTTCCTCGTGTCCCACCGAGGCATCGAGGCTAACCCGGAGAAGGTCAAGGCAGTGGAAGACATGAGCCCACCAAAGACCCTCAGAGAAATGCAGAAGCTCACGGGGCGCGTGACCGTGCTAGGGCGCTTCATTTCCAAGTTGGGGGAACGAGCCCTGCCCTTCTTCCAGCTAATGAAGAAAAAGGGGCCCTTCGAGTGGACTGAAGAGGCCGACAAGGCGTTCCAGGATCTCAAGAGATACCTGACCAGCCCACCGGTCATGGTGGCCCCGCGCCCTCAGGAGCCCCTGGTGCTCTACCTCGCCGCCACTCCCTACTCCGCCAGTGCAGCCTTGGTAGTAGTCAGAGAGGAGCGCCGGATCAAAACCACGGCAACAGCCCGGGATAAGGCAGAACAGGGACAAGGAAGGCCCACAGAAACCGCCATCACGGCTGAGGAGGACCAGCCGCTGCAGAGGGGCGCACCAGAGGCGGAAGAGGCCCCTCTTCCAGATGGCCAGTCTCAGGAGGCCCCATTGCCTCAAGAGGCGCCACGGTCTCCGAAGGGAGCCACCAGCACTGACGCACTCCACCTTGTTGAGCACCCAATGTACTTCGTCAGCACAGTGCTGCGGGATGCAAGAGCACGGTACCCCATGCCTCAAAAACTCCTCCTCGCGCTACTGGTGGCTTCGCGCAAACTGCGGCACTATTTTCAGGGTCACCCCATCAAGGTCGTCTCGTCATACCCCCTCGAGAGGGTGCTCAGGAGCCCCAATTCAGCTGGGAGGGTCGCTGAGTGGAACATAGAGCTGCAAGCGTTTCAGCTCGAATTCAGCACGACCAGAGTCATCAAGGGAGCAGCGTTGGCAGATTTTGTGGCAGAATGGACGGAGACGCCAGGCCTCAAGGCTGACAAGGATCGATCCCTGTCCCCGGGAAGCGAGGCGCCAGAAGGCTGGGTCATGTACTTCGATGGGGCGTTCTCCAGACATGGCGCAGGGGCTGGGGCGGTGCTTATATCGCCTACCCAGGACAAGCTCTATTACGCCGTGCAGCTTTGTTTCTAGCAAGGCGAAAAGGTCTCCAACAACATAGCGGAGTATGAAGGTTTAATAGCGGGCATGAAGGCCGCAGCTGCCCTGGGGTGAAATGCCTCACCATCAAGGGCGATTCGCAGCTCCTTGTCAATTTCTCCAACAAGGTGTACGAGCCGAAGGATGAGCACATGGAGGCCTACCTTGCAGAGGTCCGCAGGATGGAGAAGCAGTTCTGGAGGTTGGAGTTGCAGCATGTGCCCCGTGGCACCAATCAGGAAGCCGATGACATCGCCAAACGCGCGTCCAGGCGGTTACCTCAGGAGCCTGGCATTTTTGAGGAGCGGCTCTTCAAGCCTTCAGCCTTACCGTCATTATCAAATACGGCTCAGCCCAGGGAGGAGCTCCCTCAGCCACCTGCCTTAGGAGCTCCGGCTTGTGGCCCGGCCTCGGGAGCACGCCTGCTCCTGACGATGGAACCTCAGGAGGGATGTTGGATCACGGAGCTCCGGAGCTACCTAACGCAAGGGACCCTGCCGGAGAAGAAGGAGGAAGCAGAGTGAGTGGCGCGCCAGGCCACGGCATACTGCATCAAAGATGGAGAGCTCTACCGGAAGCGACCAAATGATGTATCCCTGCGCTGCATCTCCAGGGAGCAAGGGAAGGAACTACTGGAAGATATACACGGCGGAGACTGCAGACATCATTCGTCATCATGGACCCTCGTTGGCAAGGCGTTCCACAATGGGTTTTACTGGCCCACCGCGCTCAATGACGCCGTGAACTAGTGAAGGCTTGTGAGGCCTGCCCAGTTCCACGCCAAGCAGATCCATCAGCCGGCAGGGGGCTTGCAAACTATCCCCCTTTCGTGGCCATTCGCAGTCTGGGGGCTCGAATCTTGGGTCCGTTTCCTCGGGCGCCAGGGGGCTACCGCTACCTTTACGTTGCCGTGGACAAGTTCACCAAGTGGGCTGAAGTGGAGGCTGTCCGCACCATTCCCGCGGGTTCTGCAGTCAAGTTCATCAAGGGCATCGTGAGCCGGTTCGGGGTGCCGAATCGCATCATCATGGACAACGGTTCGCAGTTCACCAGTAACCTCTTCAATACATACTGTGCTAACCTTGGAATGCAGATATGCTACGCTTCAGTGGCGCACCCCCGAAGCAACGACCAGGCCGAGCGAGCCAATGCGGAGGTCCTGAGGGGCCTCAAGACCAGGACATTCAAGAAGAAGCTGGAGGCTTGCGGCAGAGGTTGGTACGACGAACTGCAGTCTGTGTTGTGGTCCATCCGCACCACCACGACCAAGCCGACTGGAGAGACCCCATTTTTCCTGGTCTACGGAGCAGAAGCAGTCCTCCCTCACGAGATCAGACGTCGCTCCGCACGGGTCCTAGCGTTCGACGAGGCGCAACAGGACGCCATGCAGGGGACGGACCTCGTGTTGGGGGAGGAGTGTCGCCGGGAAGCCGCGCTGCAAGCGGCAAGGTACCAACAAGCACTGCGGCGATATCACTGCTGCAACATCCGCCCCAGGACTCTTGAGGTAGGAGACCTCGTGCTCAGGCGGGTTCTCTCCAGGGAGGGATTGCACAAGCTCTCTCCCATGTGGGAGGGCCCGTTCAAGGTTGTTCATGTTTCCAGGCCCGGCTCCGCGCGCTTGGAGACTCAAGAGGGAGTGCCGGTCCAGAATGCATGGAACATCCAGCACCTCCGGAGGTTCTACCCCTGAAAAGGCCCGGAGCCTGTGAAGCAAGGCGAGTGCCTATGAAGCTATCGCGTTTTGGAAAAGGCCCGGAGCCTGTGAAGCAAGGCGAGTGCCTGTGAAGCTATCACGTTTTGGAAAAGGCCCGGAGCCTGTGAAGCAAGGCGAGTGCCTATGAAGCTATCGCGTT